>NC_086106.1:14490000-14790000 GCF_963921235.1 Mobula hypostoma | reverse complement strand
AGACTTGCAGCTATTCCAAAGACTACATTGTTCACCCAGTATTCGACATACCACAGGCTCTCTCTCTCTCTCTCTCGCTAATGAGGGAGAAAGAGGTGTCTCCATTTCACAGCGAGAGGGGAGACATAACAAACAACTTGCTGGTTTATGAAGTTAAAAGTCTGTGGCATCACTTTTTCCAAGCACTGTGCCCAAAGATCTCGGGTCTCCGGGCACACAGCCAGAGATCTTCCATCTCCCACGACACCCCGGACTGCCGGGACACCGACCTTCAATCCGCCCGTCTCCAGAGCCACGAAAACCCGGTCCTCCAAAGTCAGGCGAAGCTCTTAGGCCGAGCCCCTGGCGTGCCGAACAACGGCCATTCGTGAAACCCCGAGAGTGGGTCCCACTCCCACAAAGAACCGTAGTCAGCATGTAACTCCAGGTCATGATCTTCAAAAGAACCCTGAAAAGGAAAAATAGAGATATTAAAGATGGAAATAGAGCTGTTCTGAAGATGCAAACAAAGGAGTTGCTGTCAGGCGCCATTAACCCTCCTAAGCTTTGGAGATACAGCGTGTTTAGAGATACAGTGCAGAATAGGCCCTTCCGGCCCTTTGAGCCATGCTGCCCCAGTAACCCCCCAACAAACCTAATCGCGGGACAATTTACAATGACCAGTTAGCATACCCGCTGCGTGTTTGGACTGTGGGAGGAAACTGGAGTTCCCCGGGGAAACCCACGCATTCCACGAGGAGGACGCACAGAGACTCCTTACACGGGACGCCAAGATTGACCTCTGAACTCCAAAGCCCAGAGTACATGAGAGGCATAGATAGAGTAGACAGGGAGTATCTTTGTTTCCCTAGGGTAGAAATGTCTAATACCAGAGGGCATGCATTGAAGGTGAGGGAGGTAGGTTCAAAGGGGATATGAAGGCTGGTTTTTCACTCAGAGAGTGGTGGATGCCTGGAATGGTGGTAGAGGCAAATACATCAGAGGCTTTTAAGAGACGTTTCGGCTGGTGGCGTAGTGGCATCAGCGCTGGACTACGAGGCGGAGGTTCTAAAGTTCAAATGCAGCCGGCTCCCCCCCGCGCCCGGCACGCTTTCCATCCGTGCGGGGTTAAGAGCTGGTGATCTCTTTGAAAAGAAAACTCACCCGGCAGAAGGCAATGGCAAACCACTGCTGTAACTTGCCTCGTACGCGAATTCCAACTACGTCAGAACGGCGTGGGAGGAAGTCGTCCGCTACCTGGAAAAATTCAGGATGCACATGGATGTGAGGAAGATGGAGGGAAATGGACATGGTGTAGGTAGGAGGGATTCGTTTTTAGGGTTTTTAAAAAAATTTTTTTAGCTGGTTCGGCACAACATTGCAGGCCAAATGGCCTGTTCCTGTTCTGTACAGTTCTACGTAATAGGATCATGCAAACCGCTACTCTACCGTGGCGTTCAGTAGAGGGAAGTATTCCTCTGCGGTGTCCCAGTAGGTGGAACTGGCACCTCCAAAGACCAGGTTCGACCCCGAGCTCTGGTGCTGTCTCTGTGGAGTTTGCACATTCCCAGTGTTCTATTAAAACCCCATTATGTGTCTGTTGGACTATTACTACAATATCATCAGTCCGACAGCGCCGCCAATCCAGGTGGGTTATTGGAGGTTCCGTGAGTAGTGGTTAAATTTCTAGCTCGGCTCAGAAATCTGAGGTGCAAGGGGGCTTGGGAGACCTTGTGCAGGATTCCTTAAAGTTAATTTACAGGTTGAGGAGGTGGTGAGGAAGGCAAGTGTAATGTTAGCATTCATTTCAAGAGTTCTAGAATGTAAAAGCAAGGAAGTAATGTTAAGGCTTTATAAGGCACTGGTGAGGCCTTGCTTGAATATTGTGAGCAGTTTTAGGCCTCTTATCTTAAAAAGAATGTGCTGAAACTGGAGAGTTCAAAGAAAATGAAAATGAGGAGCGTTTGATGGCTTTGGAGCTGTACTCGCTAGGATTCAGAAGAATGAGAGGTGACCTCATTGAAATCTATCGAATGGTGAAAGGCCTCGATAGATTAGATGTAGAGAGGATGTTTCCTACGGTGGGAGAGTCTAGGACCAGAGGACATAACCTCAGAATAGACAGGTATCCTTTTTTGAACGGAGATGAGGAGGAATTTCTTTAGCCAGAGAGTGATGAATCAGAGTGGAATTCTTTGCCACAGGCTACTGTGGAGGCCAAGTCTGTGTGTATATTTAAACCAGAAGATTATTGATTCTTGATTAGGCAGGGCAAGGAGGGATACGGAGAGAAGGCAGGAGATTGGGGCTGAGGGGGAAAATGGATCAGCCATGACAAAATGGCGGAGCAGGCTCGATGAGCCAAATGGCCTAATTCTGTTCCTGTATCTTATGGTCTCAGTATCCAGAACGATTGGTCCAGACACTGCCCCCGCCTCTTTCTGACGGCAAGAGTTCCAACGACTCATGACCCACAGCAGTGCAGTGAGGAAGGAGCCTCATACAGGGGCTCTGCCTCTCTCTCGCTCTGCCTCCCTCTCTTTCTCTCTCTCTACCACACGCTCTCTACCTTGCTTTTTCTCTCTCTCTCTCTTTCTCTCTCTGCCTCGCTTTCTCTCCCTCTCTCTCTCTATCTCTCTCTCAATAACCAAGAGCAAAACAGCACAGATGCTGAAAACTTAAAATAAAAAGAAGAATCTGAAGTTCTAGAAGCACTCAGCAGGTCAGGCAGCGTCTGTGGAGGAAGAAGCTGAGTCAGTATTCCATGTTAGTGTGATATGATTATATCGACCTTCAAAGTTCAAGTTCAAAATAAGTTTATTATCAAAGTGCATATATGTCACCATGTACAGTCCTGAGATTAATTTTCCATAATAGAATAATAACCATAACAGAATCAGATGAAAGACCACACCAATTTGGGCTTTAAACCAGAGTGCAAAAGACAACAAACTGCAAATACAAAAAGAAAGAAATAATAATAACAAATAAATAAGCAATAAATATGAAGAAGATGAGATAAAGAGTCTGTGAAAGTGGGTCCATAGGTTGTGGGAGCAATTCAAGTGAAATTGAGTGAAGTTATCGTCTCTGGTTTAAGATCCAGAGTTATTAACTGTTCCTGAAGCTGGTGGTGAGAGTCCTGATGCTCCTGGATTTTCTTCCTGAGGGCAGCAGCGAGAAGAGAGCATATCCTGGGTGGTGGGGGTCTCTGATGATGGATGCTTCTCTCCTGCGTTGGCATTTCATGTAGGTGCGCTCAATGGTGGGGAGGGCTTTACCCATGATGAACTGGGCTATATCCACCACTTTTAGTAGGATTTTCCATTCAAGGGCATTGGCGCTTCCATACCAGGCTGTGATGCGGCCAGTCAGTATACTCTCCACTACACACCTATACAGGATTGCCAAAGTTTTAGACGCCATGCCGAATCTTTACAAACTCCTAAGGAAATAGAAGCACTGCTGTGCTTTTATAATTGCACTTACGTGCTGGTCCTCTGAAATAATGACATTGAGAAATTTAAAATTGCTGACCCTCTCCTCCTCCGATCCTCCGATAAGGACTGGCTCATGGACCTCTGGCTTCCTCCTCCTTGGTCTTGCTGATATTGAGTACGAGGTTGTTGTTATGTCACCGCTCGGCCAGGTTTTCAATCTCCCTCCTCTATGGCATTAACTGAAAACATCCTCTCATTTTCACTCCCCACATATGCTGCCTGCCCTGCTGAGCGTTTGCAGCATTTTTATCTTTTATGTCAACACACAACATGCCTGGCTCAACACACCCAGCGCACAGGGCGAAATCAGAAACAACAGGAAGATCAGAGCTGTTGGTTAGATTAATTAAACCCTGGTATGTTTCTAATATGTCACCTTGGTGATACCCTTTGATGTGGCAAAGAGCCTTGCAAATTGAGATTGGTGTAGTACTGTTGTGGTTGTGACGGGCCGTCAGACCACTGGAGCTAATGGGGAGAGAGCAGATGGAGGGGATGTCTTCTGGTCCCTGCCTTTCTGGTTGTTCCTGAAGGGTAAGGATCATTTATACCCTCTGGAGTTCACGGACCGTGGGTTGGCTCACGAGTCCTACACGGCTCCCTTGTCCATTCATCCCTCTCCACTGATCTCCCTCCTGGCACTTATCTTTGTAAGCAGAACAAGTGCTACACCTGCCCCTACACCTCCTCCCTCACTACCATCTGGGGTCCCAAACTGTCCTTCCAGGTGAGGGGATACTTTACCTCTGAGTCTTTTGGGGTGATGTACTGTGTCCAGTGCTCCTGGTGTGGGTCCTGTATATCGGTGAGACCCAACGTTGATTGGGAGACTATTTCACTGAGCACCTACGCTCTTTCTGCCAGAAGAAGCAGGATCTCCCAGTGGCCACCCATTTTAATTCCACTTCCCATTCCCATTCCGATATGTCTATCCACGGCCTCCTCCACTGTCACGATGAGGTCACACTCAGGTTGGAGGAACAACACCTTATATTCCGTCTGGGTAGCCTCCAACCTGATGGCATGAACATCGACTTCTCGAACTTCTGATAATAGATTCTCCCCCCACCCCTTTTCCCTCTCTCTACCTTCTTTCCTTGCTGCCCATCGCCTCCCTCTGGTGCTCCTCCCCTCTTTTCTTTCTTCCCTGGCCTTCTGTTCTCTCCTATCGGACTCCACCTTTCTCCAGCCCTGTATCTCTTTCACCAATCAACTTCCCTGCTTGTTACTTCATCCTTGCCCCCACTCCTGCTGTCACCCACCACCTTGTGTTTCTCCCTCCCTCCCCCACCTTTTAAATCAATTCCTCATCTTTTTTTTCTCCAGTCCTGCGAAGGGTCTCAGCCCGAAACGTCAACTGTACTTTTTTTTCCATAAATGCTGCCTGGCCTGCTGAGTTCCTCCAGCATTTTATGTGTGTTGGGTGAACAATAGTTTTTTGTTGGACTGCAGATCATGGTCTCCCTTTGGGGTCTCTGCGATCGCTTCCTGGGTGGGTGGTGGGGGCTGTTGCCTCCTGCTGACATAAGAGGGGGAGAGGAGGTGTCGATGCTTTGCTGCTGCTTGTGGGAGTTGGCAGTTTTGGGGTTCTAGCATTTTTCTGTCATTCATCCCTTGGGGTTCGCTTCTGTTTCGAGGATGTCTGTGAAGAGTAAGAATTTCAGGTTGTATATTGTATAAATTCTCTGATATTAAATGGAACTATTGAACCGTGTGTGTGTGTGTGTGTGTGTGTGTGTGTGTGTGTATTCTAGCCACTCCTCAGCCTCCAGCACTGCTGACGTGCTCTGTCTTTGCTTCCAGACGGTGCCCCCTTGCAAACCCCCCGTGGTTGTTGACTGGGCGTCGGGGGTGGCCCCGAAGCTCGACGCCCTGACCATCAGCAAACACGTCCGGCAGCTGGTCGACGTAAGTACCTGAGCACCCTCCGCGACGTCGGCGTCACTGAGTGGCAGGTTCACTCGGCGGGCGGGAGGACGGGGGAGGGGTGTGAATACGAGGGAGACAAGATTCTGTTGGCGCGAAACGAGGAGAAGTCGGTGGAATTTGGTGAGCCCGGCTGCTGATCTCCTTGTACACCAACAGCAGAGGCCTTTCCGCAGGGGGACACGGTACAGAGCTCGTGAGCCAGCTTTGGTGAACCCCAAACACCGAGCGAATCAAAGGCTCTCCCTCTCTCTCACCATGGGAGCCATCTTTCACCATCTCAGCTCTCAATTGTTGGATGGAGGTGCTCTGGGGCCTTCAAAGTGGTCCCCTCCTCTGGTGGCCTGCGTGGTTGCCCTAAATCCCTGGTGGTCGCCATAGTCAAGGGAAGGCCTGCATATGTGTGTCTTCTGCAGTCCCCTGGTCACTGAGGTTCTGGGCTTCGGAGAGACTACAGCCTTTGTCTCACAGCGGTGTGGCCATGAGGGCGGTGTCTGATCATCTCTGTTCCTGCCTCTGCTCTCTTGGGCTTTCCCTGCGTCAGCTAGGATCGACAAGCTGTTGGTGATCCGGGGAATGTTTCTGCCAGAGTCCTGAGGGTGGCTTTCCAATCCATTGTAGGTGAACCTTGAAGGGTGGAGTCGTCACAAATGATGTTACTATGGGTTCGCAGGGGTGACTCTGCGGGACACCTGGTGGCTGCTTCATCCCAGTGCTTCAGAGATTGCCCTTCGAGTCATCTCAACCACTGCTTTGCCGTGATCCAATCTCACCAGCCTCCTCCATCTCCAAAGCCCGCCAAGCCATCCACACCCCTCCACCTCCACACTTCGGAACATCACCCCACCCCTGGCTGCGGAACTTGACGAGTTCCCTGGAACTTGTCAGCAGACAGTATGCAAAATTATGAGGGGCATAGATAGGGTAAATTCAAACAGTCTGTGGTTGGGTGAGACTAGAACTTGAGGTGATGGGTTAAGGGTGAAAGGTGAAATGTTCAAGGGGACCAATTTCATTCAAGGAGACGTACAAGTGTGTGAAACAAGCTGCCAGTAGAAGTGGTGGATGTGGGTTCAGTTTCAACATTTATGAGAAATTTGGATAAGTACATGGATGGGAGGGGTATGGGGGACTATGGTCCAGGTGAAGGTCAATGGGTTGAGGAAGAATAATAGTTTGGCATGAACGAGATGGACCGAAGGGCCTGTTTCTTTGCTTTAGTGCGCTTTGGCACTATGACAAGTACAGGGCCACTGGCAGGGTGATGACTCAAAGTCTCAGAGGTTTGTAAACCACATCCAAAAACTGGTCTTCACTGTAACTCCTTCCCTCTTTAGGGAATACCTGGAGAAGGTAAACCTTTGGCCAAATCTTTGTTCAACTTCCCTAATCTTTCCTTCACATAGCTCAATCATAGTTTTTTTTTTCTTGATGTGATAACATTCTGAGAAGAACCTTAGGATGCTTTTGCTCTGTAAAAATTGCTAAATCCACTCAGTGGCCACTTTATTAGACACCGCCTGTACCTGACATTGTGGCCACTGAGTGCACGCTTGTGTCTTCTGCTGGTTCCACTTCGAGGTTCGACCTGTTGTGCGTTCAGAGATGCTCTTGCACACCACTGTTGTAATGCATGGCTAGCTGAGTTACTGTCGCCCTCCTGTCAGCTTGAACCAGTCTGGCCATTCTCCTCTGACCTCTCTCATCCACCAGGCATTTTCGCCCCCAGAACTGCTGCTCACTGAGTGTTTTTTGTTTTGTGCACCATTCCCTGTAAACTCTAGAGCTGGGGCTCACACTCTGGGGTCCACTAACCCTTTGGTTAATGGTAGGCATCCACGGCATTAAAATGGTTGGGAGTCCCTGCTCTGGAGACTATTGTGCATGGAAATCAGCAGTTTCTGAGATACTCAAACCACCCCGTCTGGCACCAGCAATCATTCCACGGTCAAAGTCACCAAGATCACATTTCTTCCCTATTCTGTCGTTCAGTCTGAACAACAGCTGAACCTCTTGACCATGTCGGCATGCTCTTATGCATTGATTTGCTGCCACATGATTGGCCGATTAGCTATTTGCATTAATGAGTGGGTGTGCCTAACAGGGTGGCCACTGAGTGTAAATGGTTATTGTTTTTGTACGCCTGTTTCTCAATGATGGGTCTGTCTTTGGAAAAGGAATGATGGTGGATAGGTCACAGGAGCTGGCGTGGTGACATGGTGCCTCTGGCTGGGGCAGGGTCCTTTCTGAAAACAAAAACAGGGGATTCTTGGAATACTCAGGGGTCAGAAAGAGACAGTTATATTTCAGTTCCGCAGAGATCTGAGAGGTTCTGTACAAAAGGTCTTCAAGTTCAAGTTTATAGTCTTTCAACCATGTACATGCATGTGACCAAACGAAACAATGTCCCTTCAGAACAGTTCGGCCTGAAAGATTTCTCTCCCTACAGACGCTGCCTGATCCGCTGACTGTTCCCAGCATTTCCTGTTTTTATGTCAGATTTGCGGCATCTGACGTTTTTACTCGGATTTTCTTTTTGGAGAGAAAATGAGTTGGTTTTGAGCTGCAGAGAGAATGCAGAGGGATGGGTAGGACAAAGGAATCATATGAATGACGGATGAAAATGTAGATGGATCGGTTAATAGGTCTGCAGTTGACGCAAAAAGTTCATGAAGTTGTGGACAGTGTAGAGGCTGTGAAAGGATACAGTGGGATCTCAGTCTGTTACAGATATGGGTGGACAAATGGGTTTAATCGGGGCAAGCGTGCGGTGTTACACTTTGGGAGATCAAATGTAAGGAGAATGTTTTGTGTGACTACCCGAGCTGAGCGTGATGTTTTTCTAAGAAGTTATTCCCTTAATGGACAACACCTATGTGTGACTTTGTTTAACGTGGGGAGGCTGATGCATGGGCAGCGACTACGTGGTGCTTGACAAATCAGAGTCAGGGTTCAGGGGTGTGGAGTGCAAGGGACCCTTCTCTGCTGCGGCCTTCCTCCGCCTTCGCTGCCGCTGTGATGTGCCATCATCGTCCGCCAGCTCCACGGTTGAGGTCTTGGTTGGATCGCTCTTTATTTGGAACCTCCACCTCGGCTTTACCGCCATGGGCGAACCTGCCAGTAGCTCAGCTCCGGACAACACCACTCTCAGGATCTCAGGACGAGGTGCCAATCCTCGGAGAAGAAGGGAAAAGTACACAATTAATTACGGGAGCCTTAATGACTGATGTACAGAGGGATCTTGGGGTCAAACTCCTTGAAAGTGATCACCAAGTAGATAGAGTGGTAGGGAAGGCATATGGCGAGCTTGCCTTTATTGGTCACGGCATTGAGTACAAGTGTCGAGAGTGACATTGCGTCTGCAGTTGGAGTACTATGTGCAATTCTGGTCACCCCATTACAGGAGGCACCTGCCGGAAAAAGCGCGATCTCCTAGTTCCCTCTTTTCCCCCATATCACTTGATCCTCTGGATTGGGAGACAAGGACTGGAGTTTCCAAACTGAGACCTGATGAAGGATTGAAAGCCCATGCCAGGGCCCAGCCACCACTGAAAGAGAGCACCTCTCCTCCTCTCTCCTCTCCTGCTCAATCAGAGCTCGAGTACTGGCTCGATGCTGCCGGTGAGATCTAGGCCCCTGATGTCCCCATGCGCTCTTTATAGTTCAAAACATTCACAGGAGAGAAACGTCGCCAAATAGTGCCGTCTTTGGAAACTGGATTTTCACCGCGAAGCTTGCATCAAAGGAATGTTGAATTTCGAAAGCAAAATGTTGGAAATCTGAATTATAACCAGAAAGTGCTGGGAACACTCAGCAGGTCAGGCAGCGTCTGTGGAGGAGACAAACAAAACCAAAGTTTCAGCTTGAGCCTTCACAGGAATGTTGAAGCGGGACAGTTTGCAGAATACTTCTTTGTAGTTCTTTGTTTGACAATCTCTCAATTCTCGAGTCGGGGAACTCGAAATAGAAAGCAATGTTTCAGACTGACTGTAACATCGAAGTAGCAACTGTTGTCTCCCCTGCCGCTGTGGAAGGAGCAATAGCTGTCTCTCCCTTGTGAATGAGAGAGAGCGCCTGTGGGATGTCGAAATGATGGAGTGAGCAGTGGTTTTCGATGGACTGCAGACCGTGTTCTCTCTCTGGGGGTTTTGCCGTTGCTGGCACGGAGAGTGGTGGGAACACTGGTGCTTCCTGCTCCGATAAATGGGAAGGTGGCTTTGATGCTGCTTGTGTGTGGAGGCTTTGGGGTTTTGTTTTCGGTAATTCATTCTTCAGGGTTTTTCTTCTGTTTCGAGGATGTCTGCAGAGAGTAAGAATTTCAGGTTGTATATTGTATTCATTCTTTGATATTGAAAGGAACTATTGAACAATCGTTTTACTATGAAAGTGAAACTCGGTAATATATGGAGATGTATATGTAGTTTGGTAATAAATTTACTTCTGAGCTTTTGAACTGATTCTGTGATTTTGTTCTGACCTTTTCCTCTCTCGCCTTGTAGTCCGTGTTTAAAAACTATGACCATGACCAGGACGGCTACATCTCCCAGGAAGAGTTTGAGAAAATCGCTGCTAGCTTCCCATTTTCGGTCTTCATCTTCGATAAAGATCGGTGAGTGGGGCGTCCTGTTCCCATTTAGCGCCGTCCGAATGTTCGAGAAGCTCATTCGACGGTGACTGAGTTGAGCAGCGGTGGCTCAGGGGACCTGGGATGCTCACAGTTTTGCAGGGGTTGACAGATCCCAGAAGGAGCTTCCCATCAGCTGGTTCCTGCACTGATTGTAACACCCGCACACAGCTCCATGTCCTATTGAGCTGAGGTCAGCCGATTCAGGTCTGTGGCCCCCGGTGGCTCAAGGTAGGTTGCTTGGATTCACTCCTGCAAGGTGACAGAGCCCCGGGACGCCAATGTTGCCATCATCCCGAGGCTGTAGAGTCATAAAGTAAGGAAACAGGCCCTTCAGCCCATCCTGTCTACGATGGCCCAAACATCCATGTAAGCCAGTCCAATTTGTCTGTGTTTGAACGAAATTCATCTCAAACTCTCTGTCCAAGCGACTCTTAAATGTCGTTAATGTACCTGCCCCAACCACTTCCTCTGGCAGCTCATTCCATATACGGACCGCCCTCTGGGTGAAAAAGTTCCTGTCCTCTCACTGTTAACCTATGCCCTCTCGTTCTTGACTCCCCAACTCTGGGGAAAAGTCTGTGAGCATTAACCCCTCATGATCTTATATACCTCTAGAACAGGGGTCCCTAACCTTTTTAATGCCATGAACCAGTACCAGTTGTCAAGTAGTCTGTGGAACCCCGGTTGCGAACCCCCGCTCTATAAGATCATCCTTCAGTCTCCTACACTCCAGTAGGGGGCAGCATGGTAGCATAGTGGTTAGCACAATGCTTTACGGTACAGGCGACCAGGGTTCGATTCCCGCCGCTGCCCCTAGAGAATTTGTATGTCCTCCTCGTGACCGCATGGATTTCCCCCGGGTGCTCCAGTTTCCTCCCACGGCCCAAAGACATATCAATTCTCTGGATTAATTCTGGGGATTTCTGGGCCAGAAGGGCCTATTCCACACTGTATCTCAATTAAATCATACATTAATTAATAGATAAATATGTCCCGGGTATATTGAATGGCGGCCAGCTGGTGGTGTAGTGGCATCAGCGCCGGACTTCGGAGCGAAGGTTCCCGAGTTCAAATCCAGCCAGCTCCCTTACACGCTTTCCATCCGTGCTGAGTTGCGCATCGAGCTAGCAACTCAGCCTCGAAAAAATAAGAAAGCCTGCTAAAAAAGAACGCTGCCATGACAGCGCCCCAATGACTCCACTTGGAGTTAAAGGCCGTCGTCTTCTTCGTCTTCTTCTTCTTCTTCTTCTTCTTCTTCTTCTTCTTCTTCTTCTTCTTCTTCTTCTCCTTCTTCTCCTTCTTCTCCTTCTCCTTCTCCTTCTCCTTCTCCTTCTCCTCCTTCTCCTTCTCCTTCTCCTTCTCCTTCTCCTTCTCCTTCTCCTTCTCCTTCTCCTTCTCCTTCTCCTCCTCCTCCTCCTCCTCCTCCTCTTCCTCTTCCTCCTCCTCCCCCTCCTCCTCTTCCTCTTCCTCCTCCTCTTCCTCTTCCTCCTCCTCTTCCTCCTCCTCCTCCCCCCCTCCTCCTCCCCCCTCCTCCTCCTCCTCCTCCTCCTCTTCCTCTTCCTCCTCTTCCTCTTTCTCTTCCACCTCTTCCTCTTCCTCTTCCTCTTCATATTGACTTGCTTCCATGGACATCGTGATTGCAGCCACAGTGGTGTAGCTGGCAGGGTCAATACCTCAGTACTCTGGGACCCAGGTTCAATCCCAGTCTAGGATGCTGTCTGTGTGGAGTTTGCATGTTCTCTCTGACTGAGTGGGCTTCTTTGGGGCGCTCCAATTTCCCCACACATCCCAGGTTGGTGGTTTAATTGTCCCTAGCATGTGGGTTAATGGTCGAACCCAGTTCCCTATTTATCGAGATACAACCTGGGACCGGCCCTTCGAGCCACGCCGCCCAGCAATCCCCAGCTTTAACCCTAGCCTGACCACGGGACAATTTACAACGATCGATTGACTGACCAACAAGTGTGTCTCCGGCCTGTGGGAGGAAACCCACGCGGTCACGGGGAGAAGGTACAAACTCCTTACAGGCAGCGGCGGGAATTGAACCCGGGTCACCTGTACCGTAAGGCGTTGTGCTAACCACTACGCTACCATGTGTGGGGAGGAGTTGATGGATATGTGGAGAGAATGGAGTAGGATTGAGGTCAGTGGGGGGGTTATGGCCGGCATAGACTTGATGGGCCGAAGGGCCTGTTTCTGGGCTGTAGAACTTTTGCAGTGCCCTGGAACAAGCAGGGGCTGGATTAGCTGGACTGCTCACAGATAGTTGTGTAGGCTGGGTGGCTGTCTGTGGATTATTTTTGGTATTTCTGTAACACTGATTTTGGTTATTTAATTGCAGCAAGGAGTTGATTAGTCGGGAAGAGATCACGGCCTATTTCCTGAGAGGCAGCTCCATCTGCTCCAAGCTGTCTCTCGGCTTCCTCCACAACTTCCAGGAGAACACGTACAAGAAGCCGACTTTTTGTGACAATTGCACGGGATTTGTAAGTCTCGCGAGAGGTTGAAGGGTAAAGGGCAGAGGGCCTGGATTTGCAGGGGCAGAGGACCGAGGGAATACTGGTGCTTACCATTAGAGTTAGAGGTTAAAGACCATGATGAGGGCAGAGGTTAAAGGGTGCAGTGCAAGCTGGAAAATGTTTGTTAACTTAGGACAAAACGTAAGGTGTAACTGTTGGTAGAGTTAGCATGTTAATATAGCCAACATCTCTCCCCAGTTTGTACCAAGTTTTGATGGTTAATTAAATAGCAACTATGGATTTTCCATCAGCAGCCTCTACATCCAACATATTCTCCTCCAACTTCCACCATCTCCAAAAGGATCTTTACATCCCCACCCCTCTCTGCTTTCTGCAGGGATCTCTCCCTCCATGAATCCCTTGTTCATCTGTTCCTCCCCACTAATCTCCCTCCCGGCACTTATCTCTGCAAGTGGCCAAGGTGCTAAACCTGCCCATTCACCTCCTCCATTCTGGGCCCCAAACCGTCCTTCCAGGTGAGGCAATGCTTCACCTGCGAACTGGCGGGGCCGCCTACTGCGTCCAGTACTCCCCAACGTGGCCTGCTCTACGCTGGTGAGACCGGTCGAAAATTGGGGGTCCGCTTTCTCGAGTATCTCCACTCCATCCGCCACAATTGGAGCTTCCCGGTAGCCAAATATTTTAATTCCCATTCCCATTCCCATTCCTGTTCCAACATGTCAGTCTACGGCCTCCTCTTGTGTCAAGATGAGGCCACCCTCAGAGTGGAGGAGCAACACCTTGTATTCTGTCTGGGTAGCCTCCAACCTGATGGCATGAATAGTCATTTCTCCCTCTGGTAAAAATTCCTCCCACCCTTCCTCTATTCCCCACTCTGACCTTTTACCTTTTTTCACCTGCCTATCACTACCACCTGGGTCCCCTCCTCCTTCCCTTTCTCCTGTGGTCCACTCCCCTCTCCTATCAGATCCATTCTTCTCCAGCCTTGACCTTTCCCACCCACCTGGCTTCACCTATCCAGAGCTGTCCTCCTTCCCCTCCCCCTCCCACCTTTTCATTCTGGCATCTTCTCCCTTCCTTCTCAGTCCTGAAGAAGGGCCAGCCTGAAACGTCGACTTTTCATTCATTTCCATAGATGCTGCCTGGCCTGCTGAGTTCCTCCAGCATTTGTGTGTGTGTGTGTGTGTGTGTGTGTGGTTATGGACCTTGCATATGTTCTCTCACAATGGCTTCCTGACGCCCGACTTATACACACGCCACACTTACAAACGACCCTCCTGCACTCAGTGCCCCATCACAGTCGTTTCTGTGACCCTGTCCACACAGCTTTTGATCATTTCTGACTTGCAAGCAGTTTGGATTACGAGCAGTCCTCAGGAGCAGAACCCTGGCATAAACTGGGGACTGCCTGGATTTAACAGTAAGCACATGACATACTGATATCTTTAAGGATAATTCTGATTATTTTTTGTCTCAGTGTAATTCTCAAAAGTATTGATTGCAGGAGTTGGCAAGTTATTTTGAAGTTGTACAAGGTGTTGGTGAGGCCTAATTTGGAGTATTGTGTCCACTTTTAGTTATCTACCTGCAGGAAAGGTGTCATTAAGATTGAAAGAGTTCAGAATCAGAATTAATATTACCAGCATGTGTCATGAAATTTGTTGTTATGTGACTCCAGTACATGCAATACATAATAAAAACTGTAATTTACAGTAAGTACATAAAAAGTTAAACTAAATAAGTCGAGTAAAACAAGAGTAGTGAGGTAAACACAAGGAATTCTGCAGATGCTGGAAATTCAAGCAACGCACATCAAAGTTGCCATTCCCATCCTGATATGTCTATCCACGGCCTCCTCTACTGTAAAGATGAAGCCACACTCAGGTTGGATGAACAACACCTTATATTCCGTCTGGGTAGCCTCCAACCTGATGGCATGAACATTGACTTCTCTAACTTCCGCTAATGCCCCACCTCCCCCTCGTACCCCTCCATTATTTATTTATATACACACATTCTTTTTCTCTCTCCTTTTTCTCCTTTTTCTCCCTCTGTCCCTCTGACTATACCCCTTGCCCACCCTCTGGATTTCCCCCCCTCCCCCTTTTCCTTCTCCCTGGGCCTCCTGTCCCATGATCCTCTCATATCCCTTTTGCCAATCACCTGTCCAGCTCTTGGCTCCATCCCTCCCCCTCCTGTCTTCTCCTATCATTTCGGATCTCCCTCTCCCCCTCCCACTTTCAAATCTCTTACTAGCTCTTCCTTCAGTTAGTCCTGATGAAGGGTCTCGGCCCGAAACGTCGACTGTACCTCTTCCTAGAGATGCTGCCTGGCCTGCTGCGTCCAAGAGTAGTGAGGTAGTGGTGTTCACGGGTTCAAGGCCCATACAGAAATCTGATGGCAGAGGGGTAGAAGCTGTTCCTGAATCGTTGAGTGTGTGCCTTCAGGATCCTCTAACTCCTCCCTGATAGTCGCAATGTTGAGTACCTGAGTTATAGGGAAAGTCTGAATAGGTTCGACTTTATTCCCTGGAGTGTGGGAGAAGGAGGGGAGATTTGATGGAGGTGTACTTGGTGATAAGGGGTATGGATAGGGTAAGCAGGGAGTAGGTTCGGACTTCATTCCCTGGAGCGTGGGAGAAGGAGGGGAGATTTGATGGAGGTGTACTTGGTGATAAGGGGTATGGATAGGGTAAGCAGGCTTTTTCCACTGAGGTTAGGAGAGACTAGAACTAGAGGTCCGGGTTAAAAGTGAATGGTGAAATGTTTAAGGGGAACAGGAGGGGGAGGTTATTCACTCGGAGGGTGGTGAGAGTATGGAACGAGCAGTGGTGGATACAGGGTTGATTTCAACATTTATGAGAAGTTTGCATAGGTACTTGGATGGGAGGGGTATGGAGGGCTTTGGTCCGGGTGCAGGCCATTGGGACTAGACAGATTAATGGTTCAGCATGAACTGGATGGTGCTGTCGGTGATGTTAGTATTTATGACTCAATGACTCTCTCTTTTTCCTTTGCAGCTCTGGGGTGTGATCAAGCAAGGATACAGGTGTCAAGGTAAGGAAAACCTCTCCCTTGTCCTTTGCCACTCATCCTGGTGATCTGCCGAGAAGCGCCGGGACCTCCCTGTCTGGTCTGAGCAGACTGAGATGTCCCTAAGGGAAAATAAACTGATCCAGTGATAGATCCTGCAGGAATGGAGGTTCCAGGTTGGACCTGGTCTGTGTGGAATTGGCTTTTATTTAAACATTAATTTAAAGCTGGCGAACAGTAGGTGAGGCCAGCATTTAATGTGCATCCCCCTCCACCCTGAAGAAGGCTGAGTTAACCCCTTTTAGCGCACTGCAGTCTTTTTGGTGAAGGTGTTCCCACAGATCTGCTGGCTTTAGACCTGATGATGGTGAAAAGGGGACGGCAGGGTGGAGGTACATCTCTACCAAAGGAGGTGTAAGGTGTTCCTTCCCTCCGCTAGCCTGCAGGTCACCCTTGGGTGAGGTGTAGCACCTGCTTAGCCCCCCCCGCCCCCCGATCACATGGAACCATGGGAGCAAGTGGTGGATGGTTGTATGAACAGCCGGTGCAGATCACAAGTCCTGGTTATGCGACCATAGAAAGATAGAAACATAGAAAACCTACAGCACAATACAGGCCCTTCAGCCCACAAAGCCGTGCCGAACATGTACTTAGTTTCGAAATTACCTAGGGTTACCCATAGCCCTCTATTTTTCTAAACTCCATGTACCTATCCAGGACTCTCTTAAAAGACCCTATCGTATCCACCTCCACCCCCATCCCTGGCAGGCAGACAATCTCTGAAGAGTATTGATAATGGCTGGGGGTCACCCACCTTGTAAAGACGCTTCCCAGAAGAAGGCAATGGCAAACCACTTCTGTAGAGAAATTTGCCAAGAGCAATCATGGTCAAGACGGATGGAAGACCATGATCGCCCACATCATACGACAAGGCAGGTAATGATGGTGGTGGTGGTGGTGAAAGACAGGGTGTGTGTGACTTGCTGGTGGTAGTATTCTCCTGTACCTGTGACTTTTTTCCTTCTTGCTGGTAGCAATTGTACCTCCAAGAAGACCAAAGCTTTGGTTTGGAGACTTGTGTGCCTCAATGACCCAGAGAGCTCTGTTGTCTGGAGTCGGGGCTTCATGCTTTGTCTCTTGGTAGGATCGTCCATGCCAAACAAGTCAAAGGGTAGAGGCCAGACTAAGAGTGGTCTGCCGGTCCTCCAGGTTTGGGGGTTCAGCTCAGGGCTAACAACCCTGACTGGTCAAACAAAATTGTTAGGGAAACAGCAATGTAGAATCCTTCTACAACTGAGTGCGACTGTATGGACAGAGAGAGATGGAGGACCTTCATTGCTGTCCTAAACGCCAGCGGCGTAACGGGCAGTAAGTAAGTAAGAGGGTTTGGGAGATGTACCGGAGTAGTCTCGGTGAATAACTGCAGGATATTTTGAAAGCAACACAAGCTGCAGCCCCTGTGCGTTGGTAGTGGAGAGAGTCAATGTTTAGGGGGCGGACGGGGTGCCGATTACGAGAGCAGCTTTGTTCCTGGCTGGCGATAAGTTTCCTGTATGTTGTTAGAGCTCAGTTTGTCAAGGCAAATGGAAAGCATTCTATCAGTGCCCCTGATAGGTGCCTTGCATTGGTTGGGCCGGATCAGGAGACGAGCCACTCACCAGAGGACAACCAGCCCCTTGTCATCACAGTAAACAGTAACGGGTCTCGGCCCGAAACGGCGACTGTACCTTTTTCCGTAGATGCTGCCCGGCCTGCTGAGTTCCTCCGGCATTTTGTGTGTGTTGCTCGGATTTCCAGCATCTGCAGATTCTCCCTTGTTTGGCAAATGCAATGTTCGCCCTCATTTTGAGAGGACTGGAATATAAGGACCAGGGTGCAATGCTGAGGACTCATAATGAGTCAGACCCCATCTGGAGGATTGTGAGCAGTTTTGGGTCCCTTATCTAAGAAAGGGAATTGTGTTGGGCACGTGGCCAAGTGGTTAAGGCGTTCGTCTGGTGACCTGAAGGTCACTAGTTCGAGCCTCAACTGTGGCAGCGTGTTTGTGTCCTTGAGCAAGGCACTTAACCACACATTACTGTAGTGCGAGGAGTGGCGCCCCACATAGACTTCCAATCCATGCCCTGTAAGGCACGAAAATGCCCAACGCAGGCTTCTCGTGGTCTGAATCGACGTTCCCTCCCTCCCTCCCTATCTAAGAAAGGATGTGCTGGCATTGGAGAGGGTCCAGAGAAGGTTCATGAGAATGATCCAGGGAAGGAAAGGGTTAACTGGTGAGGGGTATTTGATAGCCCTGGACTGGTGCTCACTGAAGTTTAGGAGAATGAGGAGATCTCATCGAAGCCCACTCATCCCTCCCCCCCTCCGATACTTTCCTTTGCAACCATCGGAAGTGTATCACCTATCCCTACACCTCCTCCCTTATTTCATCCAGGAGCTCACAGCTGATATAAGTTGATGGTAGCTCAGAGACTACTTCATACCCTCACTAATTTTTATAGATGTACCATAGAAATCATTCTTCCAGGGTGCATCACAACCTGGTATGGAAGTTGTCCTGTCCAAGACCGGAAGAAGCTGCAGAAGATCGTGAACACGGCGCAGCACATCACACAAACCAATCTTCCGTCCTTGGACTCACTTTACATCGCACGCTGTCGGAGCAGTGCTGCCAGGATAATCAAGGACACGACCCACCCAGCCAACACACTTTTTGTCCCTCTTCCCTCCGGGAGAAGGCTCAGGAGCTTGAAGACTCGTACGGTCAGATTTGGGAACAGCTTCTTTCCAACTGTGATAAGACTGCTGAACGGATCCTGACCCGGATCTGGGCCGTACCCTCCAAATATCCGGACCTGCCTCTCGGTTTTTTTGCACTACCTTACTTCCCATTTTTCTATTTTCTATTTATGATTTATAATTTAAATTTTTAATATTGACTATCGATTTGTAATCCAGGGAGTGGGAAGTGCAGAATCAAATATCGCTGTGATGATTGTACATTCTAGTATCAATTGTTTGGCGACAGTAAAGTATAAAGTATATCAGCCTAGTTGAAATTTCCTGCAATGATTGGGAAGGCACCAGGAGGATGGGTCAAGAGCAGACATGTGTGGAATGGAAGAGATGTGGTTGAGGGCAGTGTTGATGGTGGAGGAAGGGAAGCCCCTTTCTTTGAAAAAGGAGGACATCTCCTTCGTTCCAGAATGGAAAGCCTCATCCTGAGAGCAGATGCGGCGGAGATGGAGGAATTGAGAGAAGGGGGTGGCGTTTTTACAAGTCACAGGGTGGGAAGACATATAGTCCTGGTAGTTGTGAGAGTCTGTGGGTTTGTAATAGACATCAGTAGATAAGCTGTCCCCAGAGAGAGAGACAGTGAGATCGAGAAAGGGGAGGGAGGTGTCAGAAATGAACCAGGTAAGCCTGAGAGCAGGAGGTACAGACACTTTAAGTCCCATGGCACTCGGTTCAGAAACAGTTATTACCCAACGAGAATCAGACTCCTGAACCAGCGTGGATACTTCAAACACCAATACTCAGAACAGATTCTACAGAACCGTGCAAAAATCTTTGGCATATATAGCTAAGGTGCCTAAGACATTTGCACAGTACCGTAGTAATTTTATGTATTGCATTGTAGTGCTGCAAAAAAAAGATTTCATGACATATGTGAGTGATGGTAAAGCTGATTCTGATACGAGTCTCTATTGTGGACTGAGAGTGGGAAGGGGGCAGGGAGAGGGGAATCATGGTTGGGGAAAGGGGAGGGGAGATGGGAGGGAGTGGGAAGCACTAGAGAGACATTCGGTAATGATCAATAAACCGATGGTTTAGAATCAAATGACCTCACCATGTGTCTCAGGGCTGGCCGTGTCTGCACCCACCCCTGACACTCCTTCTCTGCCAGCGGTCCCACTCCCCTCCCACAGCCTCCATCCTCGCCATACCCAATATCCTTTGCTCTCGCCAGATCTACACCTTGCTCTCCACACCACATTGACAAATACAGTCCCCTGCAAAAGTCTTAGGCACTCTAGTTATATACAGTATATGTGCTAAGACTTTTGCACAGTACTGTATGTCCACAGACTCACTTTCAGGGACTCTTTACAACTCCTGATATTTGTATTATTTTTATTTGTATGGCTTGTCTACTTTTGTGCCATTGGTTGTATGTCAGGCTTTGGTTATGTGTAGTTTTTTTTTGTAAAATGTCATTATATAGCTTTCTTCCTGTAAAGCCTGAAATAAAGTGGAACTCCAGATAGTAAATGGTAACATATATGTAGTTTGATAGTAAATTTACTTTGAACCATTCCTTACTCATGCCAGTCTGCTCCTGTACAAGGACAGTATTGAGGGAGCTGTACTCTCTCTGCCTCCCCGTCCGTCTGATGGGGAATTCAGTCCGTCTCCCGCCAACGCCCTTGCTCCCTCAGATCACGTCCCTGGCATGGTGGAGAATGAGCCCTGCTGACCTGAGTTCTCTCTCTCTCTCTCTCTGCAGACTGCGGGATTAACTGTCACAAGCAGTGCCGGGACACGGTGATGCTGGAGTGCAGGAAACGGAGCAAGTCCGACCACACGTTGCAGGGTCCCACCACCCCCTCCGTCTCAACAGCCACCCTACCGAGGGGACAGAACACCGGTAAATACTTTCACATATTCGGTGCCTGGTATTCTGACTGTGCACGTGCACGGGGGTCCGTGTTCATTCCCACACGCTCAGCTACACCCTTTGAGTAGTCTTGTGTGTGTGTGTGTGTGTGAGAGTGTGTGTGTGAGTGTATGTGTGAGAGTGTGTGTGCATGTGTGTGTATACGTGTGTGTATGTGTGTGAGAGAGAGTGTGTGTGTAGGTGTGAGAGAGTGTGTGTGTGTGCATGTGTGTATACGTGTGTATGTGTGTGAGAGAGTGTGTGCATGAGTGTGTGTACGTGTGTGTATATATGTGTGTATTTGTGTGAGTGTGTGTGTAGGTGTGAGAGAGTGTGTGTGTGCATGAGTATGTGTGTGTGTGTGTGAGAGCGTGTGTGTGCATGTGTGAGTGTGAGAGAGAGAGAGAGAGAGTGTGTGTGTGTGTGTGTGGGGGTGGTGGGGGAGGGGAAGGTGAAAGTCGGAGATCTACTGTGAGGAGATAAACAGGAACAGAAAGGGCTGCTGGACACTGATAAGGAAAGGAGTGGGAATGGGAACAATCGATTTGTGGGAGGGGTATAGAATGGCAGGTTGAACCAGAACCAGATAGGAGAGAGGGGTTGGGGAGCCTGTGGGTGAACTATGAGGGAAGAGGGTGGATGGAACCAGCAGGAGGAGGAGGGGATGAAGAAGAGTGAAGACTGATGAAGGTGCTGGGGTAAAAGAGGACGGAGACGAGCTGGAGGGGGATGGGGGTAGAGGGAGTGAAGAAGGCTGTCAGTGTGTGGGAATGGGCAATTGAAATGATGGGAATCTGGGAGCTCGGGACGGCCACTGTGGATTGACCGCAGGTATTCTTGGTCTCACCGATGTGGAAGACGCCGCATCGGGAGCACCGGATGCAGTAGCTGGGGTTGGATGAGGGGTATAGATAGGATAAATGCAAGCAGACTTTTCCACTGAGGTTGGGTGGGACGACAACCAGAGGTTAAGGGTGAAAGGTGAGAAATTTAAGGGGAACACGAGGACTGGTACATGGTTGGGAGGGCTATGGTCCTGGTGCAGGTCGATGGGAGTAGGCAGTTTAAATGGTTTGGCATGGACTAGATGGGCTGAAGGGCCTGTTTCTGTGCTGTAGTTTTCTATGACTCTCTGCATGTGAACCTTTGCCTCACCTAGATGAGTGGAATTAGACCCCTGGATGGTGGTGAGAAAGGTGGTGTATATCTCCTGCAAGCACAGGGGAAAGTGTCAGGGCTCGGGGAGGGATGGGTAGGGAAGACCGAGCCTGGGAGTCACTGAGAGAGGGTCTCTGCTGAAGGTGGAGAGCAGGAGAGGGGAGAAGATGTAGCTGGTGGTGGGACCTCCTTGCAGCTGGTGGAAATGACTAAGTTTTATGTGCTGGGGTCATACTGAAACAAAGAGTTTCAAACACCTCCGGACGTCTGTAAATGTTTCACACATCATGAATGACCGTTGTAGTCGCCACTGTGAGGTGGCGGGCCAGATGTCAAAGTCAGCCGTTAGCCAGATGTGACTAAACACATTGACGAAGGTAGAGCCATAGATGTAGTGTATATGGATTTTAGCAAGGCATTTGATAAAGTACCTCATACAAGACTTATTGAGGAAGTAAGGAGGCATGGGATAGAAGGGGACATTGCTTTGTGGATCCAGAACTGGCTTGCCCACAAAAGGCAAAGAGTGGTTGTAGACAGGTCATATTCTGCATGGAGGTCAGTGACCAGCGGTGTGCCTCAGGGATCTGTTCTGGGATCCCCTTCTCTTCGTGATTTGGATGAGGAAGTGGAGGGATGGGTTAGTAAATTTGCTGATGACACAAAGGTTGGGGGTGTTGTGGATAGTGTGGAGGGCTGTTAGAGGTTACAGCGGGACATCGATAGGATGCAAAACTGGGCTGAGAAGTGGTAGATGGAGTTCAACCCAGATAACATTTAACATTTAAGAAAAACTCAGACAGGTACATGGATGGGAGGTGTATGGAGGGATATGGTCCAGGTGCAGGTCAGTGGGACTAGGCAGAAAAAGGGTTTGGCACAGCCAAGAAGGGCCAAAAGGCCTGTTTCTGTGCTGTAATGTTCTATGGTTCTAAGTGTGAGGTCAAATATGACGGCAGAATATAGCATTAATGGCAAGACTCTTGGCAGTGTGGAGGATCAGAGGGATCTTGGGGTCCAAGTCCATAGGACACTCAAAGCTGCTGTGCAGGTTGACTTTGTGGTTAAGAAGGAATACAGTGCATTGGCCTTCAGCAATCGTGGGATTGAGTTTAAGAGCCGAGAGGTAATGTTGCAGCTATATAGGACCCTGGTCAGACCCCACTTGGAGTACTGTGCTCAGTTCTGGTTGCCTCACTACAGGAAGGACGTGTATTGTGCTGTAGGTTTTCTGTGTTTCTATCCTGGCGCTGGAGAGGAGCTTCTGCAAAGGATGCCCCAGACAGCGGGCACGAGCTCCAAACCAGCCCCGCCACCCCCAGCGGCGGGCGGCCACTCGGAACCTCCGCACCCTGCCCTACAAACGCTCAGGCGGGCCTTCCGTCTCCGCGGGGATCGAACTGACGCGGTGGTGCTGCGGGCAATTTGCCCGTGTGGACAGTCCCCCTTTTCGTACGCTCTCTGCCCTTTATATTCAGGAAAGTGCAGCCCAGTGTCCGACACTGACACAGGGCTGGCGTCGGGGAATTCATCCTTTGGGTTGCTTCTCCCTCTCTCACTCCTTGTCCATTATATTTCTGAATACAGGTCCCATTGTGCAACACTGATACGGTGCTGGAGTGGGGGAGTACCGTCCCACTTTCAACCCTCCTTGTCCATTACGTACCTGCACATAGCACCCAGTGTCCAACATATGATCTGACTGGTAGGCCGTAAGGTTGTGAAATGAAACAGAGGGTCCTCGGATAGGAGGTGCATAGTTTGTTCAAAGTGTGAAAGTAGGCAGACAGGATAGTGAAAAATAATTTACTAAGGTGGTAAATATTGGGAGGTCAGTTTGAGGCTTTTGATGTGGCAGTGTTCACCAAGCCTGGCAATTAGCTTGCGGACGTTTCATCACCAGTCGAGGTGACCTCTCAGTGCGCAGTTGCTGGTGACTCTCCCTGGGAGCGCTCGTGTTTACATACCCTCCCCCTCCCATTCACTTGCCTCGCTTCTGATTGGCTACCCCGTCAGTTAGCGTTTGAATTCTATTGGCTTGTGTTTCTTCGGGGTTCGTAGATGAAGTCTATCTCGACGTGTTAGCTTATGGAGTTATCGGGAGGGAACCATGCTTCTAAAAGCATGATCCACCGCCGCCGCTCTCGGTACACGAAGACCGAGAAGGACACCGCGGAGGCTAACAGGAAGCGGGCACGAGAATATCTCGAAGCGTGGTTCCCGTCCGATAACTCCACGAAGAAACGTATTGAAATAGACGCTACCTGCAAACCCCCTAAGAGCCAAAGAAACGCGAGCCAATAGAGTTCAAAGGCCAACCGAAGGAGTAGCCAATCAGGACCGAGGCACGGGTCAGGGTCCTATATAAACACGAGCCCTCCCCGAGAGAAACACCAGCAACTGCGCTCTGCGGATGTCACCTCGACTGGCGAGAAAACGCCTGCAAGCTAATTGCTCGGTGAGCACCGGCACATCGAAGCTGTTTGGTACACGGGTCTTCTTCAGTCTGGGCAGTGAGGACAGGAGCTGGGCCATTAGGTGCAGTTGTGCAAGTTGCTGGTGACGTGACACTCGGGAGTACTGTAGTTGGGTAGTTATTGAGACACAGTACAGAATAGGCTCCTTTTGGCCCTTCGAGTGTGCCGCCCAGCAATCCTCCTAACTAACCCCTGCCGAATCACGGGACCATTTACAACGACCAGTTAACCTACCGACCGGTAGGTCTTTGGACTGTGGGAGGAAACCGTAGCACCCAGAGAAAACCCACACGGTCACAAAACCCGGCACTGTGCTCACCTGCCCTCCCCCCCTCCGTCACCCCACGTTACGGGAGATGTGGTTAAATTGGAGAGAATCCAGAAAGGGTGTATAGAGAGTCAACACCTTTCTTCCTTGGGGCTTAGAAGAATGAGGGCAATCTTTTAGGGGCTTATGAAATCAGGAGTGGCAGAGATAAGGTGCAGTCTGACTGTCTTTTCTCCGAGGATAGGGGGAGTCCGAGGCGAGAAGGCTTAGATTTAAGGTGAGAGGGGGACGATTTAAAGGGGACCTGAAAGTCAACGTTCTCACGGAGAGGGTGGTGAGTATACGGAATGAGCTACCAGGGGAAGCATTTGAAGCAGGGACGAAGGTATCAGTTTAAGAAACACTTGGAGGAGCAGGGCTTAGAGGAATACGGGCGGAATGCGGGAGTTGAGATCAGCCAGTCAGCATGGCCTAGATGGGCTGAAGGGCCTGTATCTCTGCTGTGTTGCTCTGTGACTCTCTGACCGTCAAAATCCTGCCCTGGCACCTCTCCAGTCTGGTGGGGTGTAATCCGGGAAACGCTGGTCTGAAGGGGCTGGCCCCGGGGGTGGGGGTGAGGATCAGATATCTAATTACAGAGAAACAAATGCTCGAGGGGAGATTGGGGGCGGGAAGCAGTCATAGAATTCTTCGAAAGAGCCTGCGGACAAAGTGGCCTCCTCCTCAGTTCTAAACTTCTGCAGAAGTACAGAGAGACCTCAGCTGATCTTACTTGTAACCTGGAGGACAGAACGCTGTGGTAAGCAAATATCTTGGCTCAGACCAGATCTTATCTGTCCTGATGGGAGGAATGACATTTTCTGGCCTTTTATTAACCCTTTCCTGTCTGGCACAGACTGCTAAAAATCCACTGTCGCAGATGCTGGATAACGCTCAGGTTGACAACAATCTGGGGCAGTTCTGAGTGGCCTGAAACTTAGGCCTTACAACTTTTGTTTGTAATCCCAGTCAGTCCTGTGAGATGCAGGTGTGTTGGGCTGGAACATTGTCACCTTTGAATATAAAGTCCCTGGTCCAAGACCATCTCACGGGACCCAAGGGGGGAATACTCGAGTGTCGTCCTGATGCCGCATCGCTGGTTAAAGGCCCCTCACCTCACCGAGTCAGGGACTCTCCCATCAGTCACTGCTGCCGGTGTCCACACAGGACCCGTGTTTGTGGCGTTGCTGTCAGTGGCATCTTGCCGTGGCGGAGCCAGCTGCCGCTGCTCTCCGTGTCACAGGAGCAGGCTTTGAGAAGTCTTCGGCTTGAGGTTCGTGCTGTTAGCATGTCCCCCAGAGCAACAGCAAGCTCTCTGATTTGGTGACGCTGTCCTGATTCAGTGGTGGGAGCCGTCCCTGCCCACCGCAGCTACCTGTGGCTTTTTGTTCTGCTTTGGCTATCTCACGGTCACAGCTTCCTGCTGAAGACACACTCACTGTTGTCAATCGACTTTTTTTTTATCCTGATGAGCTCTTCCCCCCCCCCCCCCATGGGGCAAGAACTAGGGGGAGCGAGTTAATGGAGATGGGCTGATTGTGGTCCGGCTTCGCCTCCAGAAACATCAACCCACGGTATGGCTCTGATAACATGCTCCTTTCAGCTCAAGATCTCTTACTGACGCACCGCGCAGAGCAAGCTCGTAATTCTTAGCAACACACACACACACACACACAAAATGCCGGAGGGCCTCGGCAGGTCGGGCGGCATCTATGGAGAGGAATGAACAGTCGACGTTTCAGGCCGAGACCTGTAGAGGAAGGGGGCAGAAACCAGAATAAGAAGGTGGGGGGGGGAAGGGGAGAGGACGGTGTACAAGCTGGCCAGGTGATAGGTGAGACCAGGTGAGTGGGGGAAGGGTGATGAAGTTGGAAACTGGGGGGTGATAGGTGGGAAAGGTGAAGGAGCCGAAGAAGTAGGGATCTGATAGGAGAGGACAGCGGACCATGGAATAAAGGGAAGGAGAAGGGGAACCAGACGCAGGTGATGGAAAGAGAAGGGGAGAGAGGGTAATCAGAATGGGGAATCACACAAGAGAGAAGGGGGAGGGGGGGAAAGAAATTACCAGAAGTCAGAGAAAGCAATGTTCATGCCATCAGGTTGGAGGCTACCCAGACGGAATAGGAGGTGTTGCTCCTCCCACCTGAGTGTGGCCTCATTGTGAGAGCAGAGGAGGCCGTGGACAGACATGTCAGAATACTACTTTTGGATGTTTTGACAGCTCGGCTGTGGGGCATCCCCACTGCAGCAACAGAGCCTCCTTTGAAGTATGAAGTATCCCAACATGCCAGGGCATTGACCACACAGGAAGATCCCATTAACAGCCACTTCGACAGATCGGTTATTTTGGAATTAAATATGGCAAGGCTCTTGGGGTGGGGGGCGGCGGTGGTGAGGTCACTCCTTTGAGATCTACCTGACAGAACATCGGGGGGTAGGCAGGATTGGTCCACCCGCTCCACCATTCAATAGGCCTGTGACTCATCGGACCTCAGTCTCAGCAACACTCTCCCTCGCCCCTGACGGCAGACGGGAACTCATTCCCTTCCCAGTGGGACACTCTTCAGATGACAAGATCACTGATCAAATCCCACCTGTGGGTTTCAACTCCCAGAAATGAATAAATCTGGGGTTGTAAACCAGCGCAGAAAGGGGCCTTTGGCCTGCCATACTATACTAATCCTAATGCCACTGTGAGTAACTTTCAGATTTAGATTTATCTAAATTTTACTCAGAGGGTGGTAGCTGTGTGGAACGAGCTTCCAGCAGAAGTGGTTGAAGCAGGTTCGATGTTGTCGTTTAAAGTTAAATTGGACAGATATACGGACAGGAAAAGAATGGAGGGTTATGGGCTGAGTGCAGGTCAGTAGGACTAGGTGAGAATAAGAGTTCGGCACGGACTAGAAGGGCCAAGATGGCCTGTTTCTGTGCTGTAATTGTTATGTGGTTATATATGGTTAAATCCGAGCCTGACTCGGTACAGCAGTTTGGACGGGTTGATGCTGCTTTTTGTGGCCTCCTTCGCCCCCTGCTGGGCTGGAGTGATGGTGCAGCTCTTGGCGAGGCCACGTAACACCGTCGCCCTGCAGCCCGCTCAGTGCTGGAAGACGCAAGATGCTCGCTCCATTGCCCCCCTCAATGCCACGACAGGCGTAGACAGGGTTACATTCAGTCTTTTTACCAGCCTTGGGGAATCAAGAACCAGAGGGCATTTGGTTTAAGGTGAGAGGCGCTACTCTCAGGGAGGAGGTACAGGAGCCTGAAGGCACACGCTCAACGTTTCAGAAATAACTCCTTCCCCATCTGATTTCTGAATGGACATTTAACCCAAGAACACTGCCTCACTACTGTTTTTTTTTCTCTTTTTGCACTATTTAATTTAACTTTTAAAATATACTTACTGTAACTGACAGTTTTTATTATTATGGATTACAATGCACTGCTGCCATATAACAAATTTCGTGACATACGCCGGTGATATTAATGTGATTCTGAGGGGAAAGATTTAATGGGATCTTGAGGGAGTTTAGAAGAATGAAGGGAGATTTCATGGAAAGCTATTGAATGTTGATTATTAAAAGGCCCAGACAGAGTGGGTGTGGAGAGGATGTTTCCTATAGTAGGGGAGTCTAGGGCTAGAAGGCAGAGATTCAGAAAGAAATGAGGAGGAATTTCTTTAGCCAGAGGGTGGTGAATCTGTGGAATTCATTCTCATAGACGGCTGTGGAGGCCAAGTCATTGAGTATATTTAAAATGGAGGTTGATAGGTTCTTGATTAGTAAGAGCGTCAAAAGTTACAGGGAGACAGCAAGAGAATGGGGTTGAGAGGGATAATAAATCAGCCATGATAGAATGGTGGAGCAGACTCGATGGCCTGAATGGCCTAATTTGTTCCTATGTCTTATGGATGGGTAACTTTATTACACAGAGGGTGCTGTGTTTGTGAAACGGCAAGAGGGCATGTACTATATAGTGATCTTATCTGCAATTCAGTCTTACCGCTTCACTCCATCCGCCAGAACAAGCAGGATCTCCCGGTGGCCACCCATTTTAATTCCACTTCCCATTCCCATTCCGATATGTCCATCCGTGGCCTCCTCCACAGTCGGGATGAGGCCACACTTAGGTTGGAGGAACAACACCTTATTTACCATTTGGGTAGCCTCCAACCTGATGGCATGGACATTGATTTCTCAAACTTCCCGTAATGCCCCCCACCAACCCCTCCTCCTTCACCATTTCCCATCCCCTTTCCCTCTCTCACCTCATCTCCGTGCCTGCCCATCGCCTCTCTCTGGTGCTCCTTCCTCCTTTTTTCTTTCTTCCATGGCCTTGTCTCTCTCACCAATCAACTTCCCAGCTCTTTACTTCATCCCTCCCCCTCCAGGTTTCACCTTTCACCTGGTGTTTTTCTCTCCCCTCCCCCCACCTTTCAAATCTACTCCTCAGCTTTTTCTCTCCAGTCCTGCCAAAGGGTTTCAGCCCAAAATGTCGACTGTACTTTTCTCCATAGCTGCTGAGTTCCTCCAGCATTTTGTGTGTGTTGCTCAGTTTTACAGGAATCTGTTTTAGAGATGGGGAGGAATCTCCTCTCTCAGAAGGCTGTGAGATTTAGAAATTCCCTCCCCATCTCTTGAAATTCTGAAATGCCTTCACTCAGCTGCAGATGCCAGAGGTACGAGTGACATTTCCTCAGTGACCACTCAGTCGATTCCCCTCGGAATCAAAGTTCAAAGTAAATTTATTATCAAAGTTCATATACAATCCTGTGATTCCATTTTAATGTGGGCATACTCACTAAATCTATAGAATCAATGAAAGACCGCACCAATTTGGGTGGTCAACCTCTTCTTCTTTCTTCTTCGGCTGTCCATCGATTTTGATGTTGACTGTGCTGAGAGTTTAGTCTCTGCAGGCACGTTTAGGGGCCACAAGACCAGCATTGGATCGGCACTGTCTCCCACATTGGGTTGCATTTGTGATTTGACTGGTCTAGCACCGAATGTTTGCGTTCATGACCTGCTTCCTATTTCTTCTGCCTTTTCTCCTCAATAGCTGGGATTGACTTCTTGACAATGCAGTGCCAACTTCTTCTGTCCAAGACATCTTTCTCCCAGGGGTTGACATTCATGTACGTGTTCTTCATGTGGTGCTTGAGCACATCTTTGTAGAGCAGTTTCTGACCACCGTGCTTCCTCGTTCCTTCATGTAGCTCACCACAGAAAACAGCTTTGGGTAAACGATCATCGCTCCTTCTTGTGACATGACCAGTCCAACGCAGCAGAGAAGCTGTAATGAGCGATTCTACGCTCAACCAGAGCGTAGAAGGCAACAAACTTTGCAAGTGCAAAAAGAAATGAATAATAATAGTAATAAATAAGCAATAAATATCGAGAACGTGAGATGAAGAGTCCATAGGTTGTGGGAACAGTCCCAGTGATAGGGCGAGAGAGGTTATCCCCTCAGGTTTTCAAGAGCTTCATGGTTGGGGGGCAGTGAGTGTTCCTGAGGCTCTGGTTGTGATAAGATCACCTTCCAGTACATGGCCTCTTCTCAGGTTACTATCAACAGGGAGAAAGTGCAGGAGTATGAAGACCCGCACTCAACAGCTTCTTCCCCAGTGAAGGATGCGATAGGGAGTGAGCTCTTCGTGTTAAGGGCAGGGGCCGAGGCTGGAGTTGGATCCGCCCTGGTTTTGTTGCCTAGCAGAGCAGCCGGGCAAGGCTGAGGGACGTCCCCGCTCCGGTTCTAACATTCTGAAGTGTCTCCTTTGTCCCCTCCCGCAGGTGGTGATGCCGACATATTCATGTACCCCAACATGGACAGCGCCGAGCACAGCCACAATGGAAAGGACCACGCCATCGTGGTGCTGAGCCACCTGGACCAGATGATGCCGGTTCAGAGGAAGCCGGCCGTGGCGGACAGCTCCACCCAGACCGAGGCGCCCTGCCCGGGGGCGGACTCGGCGGCCGGGGCGCCCGCGCTCTCGGGGTCCGCCTCAGGCGCCTCCACGCGGCGGCGGCTCGTCGACGACAAGGATCTGGAACTCCACCGGCAGGCGCAGAGGCTCCACGAAGCGGAGGAGGTGAGGCGGAGTGGAGTGGGGTGGGCGGGCCTGGGTCTTGCCTGGCCTGTCCACGTAACGGGCAGCGTGGCGCGATGTCCGGCTGGCTCCCTGGTCCCATGGGAGGGGCCGAGAGGCACCCGGGGGCATTGGAGCCGGATCCAAAAGGGTGAACCCAGCCCTGCCGTGAGATCAGGATTGTGGCAGAGAGCGAAAAAAAGGCTTACAGGAGACGCTCCGTCAAGTTTTTCCAAGTTTATTCACTTCCCGGGACGCAGGCAACACAGAGAAGGGCAGAATTTATCGCTGACCCCCCCCCATAGGAAACTGGGAAACCCGAAGGAACCCACACGGTAATAGATAGATAAATGAATAGATATTTCATAGATCCCAAAGGAATCGCAGTAGTATTACAAGTGCGCAGATAAGAGAAGTAGAAAGAATAAAAAATAAGTTACCTCAGACAGTCTAACAGGAGGGGGTCATCACTTCCCGGTTATAGGTCGACTCATTCCAGACCCTGATGTCCAAGGGTAAGAATGGCCTCATAAAGCGCTCTTTGGAGCAGGGCAATTGTCTCAGTCTAGTGCTGAAAGTGCTCGTCTGTTCAGCCAAGGTGGCTTGCAGAGGGTGAGAAAGATTGTCCAGAATGTAGACACTCATTGCAGACAGGGGCGGGAATCGAACTCCCCATCGCGGTGGCTGCGAAAAGATTGTGCTGTCACCGGTACACTACTGTGCCAACCCCCCCCTTTTTTTTTAAAATAACCTGTATTGCCCCCAAGATCTCTAGAGGTCCCACGGCCGATGGTTAACATCTCTCCTCCTCTCCTCAGCGGCGAGACCAGCTAGAGACGGAGAACGAGACCCTGCGCAAGCTGAAGGACACGCTGGCCGAGGAGAACGCCAGGCTGGTCTGCCAGCTCAACGCTCTCCAGCAGCAGCTCGACGACCTGAAGGGGAGGCGGGAGCCCCTCGGCCAGCCCACCGTCACGCTGATACTGGAACAGATGGACAACATGCATGTGCAGCGTGACTCCAAGATCTGAGCCACGGCAACGCGGAGTAGACGGGACAGTGTGCGCACTCCAACACCGCGGCACGTTTTGCCCTGATTTCCTCTGTTGCTTAAGGAGACCCGCCCCCCGCCCCCACCCCGGGTGCAGGAATCGATCCGGAAGACTGTAATCTCCGGGCTCCCCTCGTTCAGACGTTGTTTTCCTGCTCAGTCGGCCGGGGTGGGGGCCCAGCGAACGATCGGGTCCGGACTCACAGCGGCCCCGCGACGGCGTGGGCCTCTGCCGCGTCACGCACCGGGTGGAAAGTGGCCTCCTTGCCCTGAATGAAGGCTCTCCCCCGGAGTGAGGTTGAGAGGATTGCCGGGACCGAGTTGCAGATGAAGACTGGGAAAGGAGCAGGAGACGAGGTTCTGACCTCACTCCGCACCCGCAAGGGGTGACATGCTAGTGAAACGTGGGACAGGCAGATAGGTGCCGTGGTTAATGCTGTATAACCCCATGACTCCTGCAATCACAAGGGACCTGCCACGGCCCAACATTACTGTGTTCCAACCCCTCCCCTCTTCGCCAACAGCTTGAGGACATGGTCTTCTCCCAGTGACTACTCTGATCCTGGGGTCGGGGGTCGATCCAGGCAGAGCCCAGACCTCCTCCGCCAACGTCCATACCCGGGCGGGGGGCTGCGAGCATTTTGCCCCCACCCCCCAACAACACAGAACCGCGCCGTCTCTGCTCGGCAGAAAAGCGTCTCCCTCCGGTCAGAAACAGCCTCAGCGCAGGGCGATTATTTATCTTACTAAGTCGGTGCTCGGGCGCCCCGATCGCGGAAAAAAAAAGGTATCGCCGGGTAGCAAACGGGTTGCTGTGTGACAGGCCACACGTTGTCCTCGTTTCTTCTGCCAAGCACTGTGTTCACCGCGTTCTAAAGTTTTCGTTCAGTGCTTCGGTCGTATGTGTGATTGTGCGTGTATGTATGTAAGTACACCGGGCTGGATCCTGCTGGGCGTTGTAAATACTTTGCGAAATAAAAACCGTTTCTTATTGTCCGTGCAGTGTGAGGTGACCACAAGACAGGCTCACTCCCGCCCCTCTTCATTTTAAAATTGTGTACAAAGTTATAATGGTAAATGCAAGCAGGCTTTTTTCCCATTGAGGTTGGGTAAAACTAGAACCAGAGGTCACAGGGTTAAGGCCACCCAGAGGGAAGATGAGGTGCTGGCAGGGAAGGGGGGGCCGAAGGGCGGACGGGTCAGTGTGCGGGAAAGGGGAATTCAAATGGCCGGAAACTGGAGGCTTGGAATAGCCATTGCAGACTGACCTCTCGGACTGTTAGCCTTGAGCTGAACCCCCGAACCTGGAGGACTGGTGGACCACTCTTAGTCTGACCTCTACCCTTTGACCTGTTTGGCATGGGTGACCCTAAAAACAAAGCCCTGACTCCAGCCAACGTGGTTCTCCAGGTCATTGGGGCACTCAAGCCTCCAAACCCAACCACAAGGTTGTGGTCCTCCTGGAGGTAGGGGAGCTTGGTCAAATGGCCATATGACATCCCAACTGCTATCCATGATAGCCCGATTGATGGAGTCCAATGTGCTCTACTCCTCTTTCCCTCACCGTCTCGCAGCGATGATTTCAACAAGCTATCGTACTGTGCAAAAGTCTTGGGCTAGTGTATCTGAGGCCTTTGCACAGTACTGTATTTGTCAACGTAGAGCAGAGAGGGAGTAGGTTTGTAAATCTGGGGGGGGGGAGTAAAGGATGTTGGGAATGGTGAGGGAGGAACGCCGTGGGAGTTGTGTGGGACCGGGGGCAGAGAGTATGTTTATTATCAGAGTATGAAAGCAGTATACAACCCTGAGATTTACCCTCCTCACAGACAGCCACAAAACAAAGAAAACCATGGATCCTCTCCCCTCACGATGAGACAACACTCAGGTTGGAGGAGCAACATCTTATATTCCGTCTGGATAGCCTCCAACCTGATAGCATGAGCATCGATTTCTCAAACTTCTGGTAATTGACCCCCCCCTCCATCCTCACCATTCCCCATTCCCATTTCCCTCTCTCACCTTACCTCCTTACCTGCCCATCACCTCCCTCTGGTGCTCCTCCTCCTTCCCTTTCTTCCATGGCCTTCTACCCTCTCCTATCAGATTCCCCTTTCTCCAGCCCTGCATCTCTTTCACCAATCGACTTCCCAGCTCTATACTTCACCCCTCCCAGTTTCACCTATCGCCCACCACCTTGTACTTCTTCCTCCCCTCCCCCCACCTTCTTACTCTGACTTCTCATCTCCTTTTCTCAACCCCGAGGAAGAGTCGCGGCCCGAACCGTCGACTGTTCACTCTTTTCCACAGATGCTGCCTGGCCTGCAGAGTTCCTCCGGCATTTTGTGTGCGAACCATGGAGCCCGTTCAAAGAGAAACATCAACCCCTTGCACAAGAAACAAATCACGCAAACAGCAACACAAACAACGAGTGTAAACACAGAATATAAAACACAAAAATGAAAGAGTCCATATTCATTTCAGTGCCAGGGGCAGGGGGTGGCATGGGTGCAGACACACCCAGCCCTGAGACACCAGGCAAGATCATTTGATTCCAAACAATTACAGAATGTCTCTCTGGACCTTCCCACTCCCTCCCCTTTTCCCAACCGTGATTCCCCTCTTCCTGCCCTCTTCCCACTCTCAATCCACAACAGAGACCCAGATCAGAATCAGGTTTATCATCACTCACATATATCGTGAAATTTGTTTTTTTTTGTGGTAGCAGTAAAATTATAACAGTACCCTGCAAAAGTCTTTATATGTTATTTACATACACACATATCTATTGATCGATCTATCTATGTGGGGAGCCTAAACTTTTGCACAGTACTGCAAATTTTATGTATGGTATACAGCAAAGTTTAGGCTCATTATGTATAAGACTTTTGCACAGTGCTGTATGCACTTGTACTCCTTGATCTCTCTGTTCTATTACACTCACTAATGCCCGACCATTCACAGTACAAATCCAATGCTCACTCTTATTGCTGGTGTGACCAGTGTGACTGATGAGAGTTGGGAGTTCAACAGGTACAACAGGTACGTTTAATGTCAGAGAAATGTACACAATATACATCCTGAAATTCTTTTTCTTTGCAAACATCCACGAAAACAGAGTATCCCAAAGAATGAATGACAGTTAAGATGTTAGAACCCCAAAGCATCCCCCCAGCTCCCCCTCCCACGCACAAGTAGCAACAAGGCAACGACACCCCCCCCCAGCAAAAAAAAATTGGCACCCTCCACCATGCAGAAAAGCATCAATAATTTGATGTTAAGGCTTTGAACCAGGTCCCTCAGGGTTGATCAGGAAGATTCTGATGTGCGGGATCCACACTGAATTCGTAGTTTGGATTCAGAACTGTCTTGTCCATAGGTGACAGAGGGTAGGGGGTGGAGGCTGTTATTCCATCTGGAGATCCGTGACCCGGTGGTTTTCCACAGGGAATGGTGCTGAGACCTCTGTTGTTTAAGAGAGATACACTCAGTAGCCATTTTATTAGGTAGAGAGCTGGGACCCCGGTGAGGTCTTCTGCTGATGTAGCCCATCTGCTTCAAGGTTCAGTGTGTTGTGCGTTCAGAGATGCCCTTCTGCACACCACAGTCATAACTCGTAGTTAATCGAGTTGCTCTCTCCTTCCTGTCAGCTTGAACCAGTCTGGCCATTCTCCTCTGACCGCTCTCATTAACAAGGCGTTTTCACCCACAGTATTTCTTTTCCCCTCTGTTTTTCACACCATTCTCCGTAAACTCTTGGGTGCAGATTCTGAGCAACTTAAACCACTCTGTCCGAAACCAACAATCATTCCACAGTCAAAGTTACTTTGATCACATTGCTTCCCCATTCTGCTGTTTGGTCTGACCAACAACTGAACCGTTTCGCCATGGTCTGCAAGCTTATTGTCATTTAACTATGTACATGAATACTATCAAACGAGATGTTTCTCCAGACCAGGGTGTAAAGCACAGTAGTATACAGCACACACAATAACTTATGAAACTAAGGACAGAAACTACAGATGAATCTCACATAACTAACAAAGTGCATAAATTAAATATCATAAGGTATGGAACAGATTAACCAGTGACAGTTTGAATGTGATGTGGCTGGGAGTTCAGAAGCCGAATGGCCTGAGGAAGAAACTGTTTCCCACCCTGACCGTTCTTGTCTTTATGCATTGGAGTCTCCTGCCTGATGGGAGAAAGTCAAAGAGGATGCTGGATGGATGGGTGGGATCCTTAATAATACTAAGGACCCTGTGTACACAACACTCCTGATAAATGTCCCCAGTGGACGGTAGGGAGACCCCTATGATCCCCTCAGACCTCACAGGCCTTTGTAGGGACTTCCGGTCCGATGCTCGGCTGCTCCCGTACCAGACGGAGATGCAACTTGTCGGGACGCTCCCAGTGGTGCTTCTTTAGTCATAGACTTGCTGCCACATGATTGGCTGAGGAGATATCTGCATTATCGAGCAGGTGTACAGGTGTACCTAATAAAATGGCCACCGAGGGGAGGTAAGTGTCCCAAATGAAAATGTACGTGAGTGGACATGTTACAAGACACAGAGCTGTGCATCGTGAAGAAGATTGTCAAAGGATCCGGCGGGATACAGATCAGTTAGTTATGAACGGGGAACTGGCAGATGGAGTCTAGGCTGGGAAAGTGTGAGAAGTTGTTCTTGGAAAGGTCCAGTGTGGGATGGGCAATACACAGTTGCCGGCAGGACCCTCAACAGCATTAATGTACAGAGACACTTGGGGTGCAGGTCCACAACTCGCTAAAAGTAACAATGGAAACGGTTGGACTGGTAAAGAAGTTGTGTGTGGCACGTTCATCACCAAAGGCACAGACTCTAAGGGCCCCAGACAGCCCTTCCAGGTGAGGTGACACCTCCCCTGCAATTCTGCTGGGGTTGTCTATTGTGCCCGGTGCTCCCGATGTGCCTTCCTCTACATTGGTGAGACACGTCGTAAACTGGGGGAACCGCTTCATCGAGCACCTCTGCTCCATCCGTCAAAAGCGAGACACTCCGGTGGCCAAACACGTTAACTCTGATTCCCATTCCCGTTCCGACATGTCGGTTCATGGGCCTCCTCTTCTGCCAAGATGAGGGCACCCTCAGGCTGGAGGAGCAACACCTTATATTCTGTCTGGGTAGCTTCCAACCTGATGGCATGAATATCAATTTCCCCTATCCCCACCCTGATCTTTTAATTATTCTCACCTGTCTGGGTCTCCTCCTCCTTCCCTTCCTCAAATAGTCCACTCTCCTCTCCTATCAGAAACCTTCTTCTCCACCCTTGACCTTTCCCACCCACCTGGTTTAACCTATCACCTCCTAGCAATCCTCCTTCCCTTCCCCCTTCCTTCTCAGTCCCGATGAAGGGTCTTGGCCCAAAACGTCAACCGTCTACTCTTTTCCATAGATGCTGCCTGGCCTGCTGATTTCCTCTAGCATTTTGCATGTGTTGCTCTGGATTTCCTGCATTTGCAGATTTTCTCATGTTTGTGACAGACTCTAAGAAGCAGGAAGTCACGTAGTAGTTGCATAAGACTTTGATTATGCCACACTTCAAGTATTGTGTTCCAGTTCTGGCCGTCCCAGAAATGGAAGGATGTTAAATCTTTGAAGAGGTTTACCAGGATGCTGCCTGGATTAGACAGCACGAGCTATTAGGAGAGGCTGGGCAAACTTGGGTTATTTTCTCTGGAGTGTCAGAAGATGAAGGGAGACCTGATAAAAGTTTATAGAACAATAAAGTAGTTAGTGTAGAGAATCAGAAAGTTTTTTGTTTAAAAATATGTGGTAGGCACTTCCGACTACTCTGTCAAGGGTGATGGAAGAAGCCAATATGATACTATAGTTTAGGGGGTTGTTGGACAGACATTAATGTGTAGGGAATGGAGGGGGATCATATACAGACAGAAGAGGTTTAGTTTGTTCAGCACAGATATCATAGTCCACAGGGTCTCTTCATATGCTGAACTGTTCAATGCAGTAACACCAAGAGGTGTCATAGAGTTATAGAGCCTGCTGGGCCTGTTTCTGTCCTTTGGCCCATCTACTCCGTGTCAAACTATCATTCTGCCTACTCCCAACTACCTGCACCCAGACCATGCCCCTCCCATCTATGTACTTATCCAAACTTCTCCTAAACGTTGAAATCAAACCCACGTCAGCCAATTCTGCTGGCAGCCCGTTCCACACTCACACTGTTTTCTGAGTGAAGTTGTCCCATAAGAACATAGCAGAATTAGGCCATTCAGCCCACCAAGTCTGCTCCACCAGCTAATCCTGGATCGTACTCAACCCTGCCTTCTCGCCATACCCTTTGATGTCCTGACCGATCAGGAAACGATCAACTTCTGCCTTAAATATACCCACGGACCTGACCTCCAACGCAGTCTGTGGCAGAGCATTCCACAGATTCACTACTCTCTGGCTAAAAAAGTTCCCTCCTTACCTCTGTTCTCAAATAAGACCCTAGGAACAGAAACAGGCCATTCGGCCCATCGAGTCTGCTCTGCCAATTCATCATGGCTGATCCATTTCCCTCTCAACCCCATTCTCCTGCCTTCTCCCCGTAACCCGTCATATCCTGACTTATCAACCTCCACCTTAAATACAGCCGATGACTTGGCCTCCACATTCACCTGTGGCCACGAATTTCAAATTCACCACCCACTGGCTAAAGAAATTCTCATCTCCATTCTCATCCCTTTACTCTGAGGTTATCCCCCTCTGGTCCTAGATGCCCCCACGACAGTAAATATCCTCTCCATATCCACCATATCTAGGCCTTTCAGCATTTGATAGGTTACAATGAGAATCCTCATCATTCTTCAAAATTCCAGTGAGTCACAGGCCCAGAGCCACCATATGCTCACGTGGTAAACCTTTCATTCCCAGAATCATTCTCATGAACCTCCTTTGAACCCTCTCCGATGTCAGCACATCCTTTCTTAGATAAGGGGCCCAAACCTTCTCACAGTACTCCAAGTGAGGCTTCACCAGTGCCTTATAAAGCCTCAGCATTACCTCCTTGCTTTCATATTCTAGTCCTCGCAAAATGAATGCTAACATTGCATTTACCTTCCTCACCACCGACTCAACCTGCAAGTTGAGGGAACCCTGCACGAGGACTCCCAAGTCCCTTTGCATCTCAGATTTTTGAATTTCCTGTTTAGAAAATACTCTACACTTGTTTTTCTTTCCACCAAAACGCATGACCATACACTTTCTGACACTGTATTCCAAGGGCTACTTCTTTGGTCATTCTCCCAATCTGTCTTAAGTCCTTCTGCAGCGCGCCCCCCCCACTTCTTCAACACAACCTGCCCCCTCCACCTACCTTCGTATCGTCTGCAAACTTGTCCAGAAAGCCATCAATTCCGTCATCTAAATCATTGACATACAACTTTTAAAAAGTTGTCCCAGCACCGGCCCCCCGACAACAAAACACCCCTGGTCACCGACAGCCATCAGAAAAGGTGCCATTTATTCCCGCTCCGTGCCTCCTGACCACCAGCCAATGCTCTATCCATGCGGCATCTTTCCTGTAATACCATGGGCTCTTAACTTACTAGGCAGCCTCAAGTGTGGCACCTTGTCAAAGGCCTTCTGAAAATCCAAGTGCACAAGATCCACTAATTCTCCTTTGTCTATCCTGCCTGCTATTTCCTCAAAGAACGCCATCAGATTTATCAGGCAAGTTTCCCTGATTGTGGCCTATCTTACTACACGCCTCCAAGTATCCCAAAGCCTCACCCTCGACAATCAACTCCAATGTCTTCCCAACCACAGAGTTCACACTTATTGGCCTATAAGTCCCTTTCTTCAGCCTCCCTCTCCTCTTGGAGAGTGGAGTGACAGTTGCAATTTTCCAATCCTCTAGAACCATGCCAGAATTAGTCATTATTGATAAGATCATTACCTAAGCCTCCAGAATCTCTTCAGCTACCTCTTTCAGAACCCTGAGGTGTAGTCCATCTGGTCCAGGTGACTTATCTACTTTCAGACCGATCAGCTTCCCAAGCACCTTCTCCCTAATAATAGCAATTCACTCATTTCTGCCCCATGACACTCTTGAAGTTCCAGCATATTGCTAGTGTTTTCCACAGTGAAGACTGATGAAAATACTTATTCTGATCATCTGCCATCTACTTGTCCACCATTACTACATCTCCAGCTTCATTTTCCTGCAATCCAATATCTATTCTCGCCTCTTTCACTCTTTGTATCTCTGAAAAAACTTTTGATATCCTCTTTGATATTATTGGCTAGCTTACCTTCATATTTCATCTTTTCCCTCCTTACGACATTTTTAGTTGCCTTCTTTTTGTTTTTAAAAGCTTCCCAGTCCTCTAACTTCTGACTAAATTTTTCTCTCCCTTTTGCTTTTATGTCAGCTTTGACTTCCTTTGTCAGCCATGGTTGTACCATCTTGCCTTTAGAATACTATTACTCCTTTGGGATGTATCTATCCTGTGCCTTCCGAAGTACTCCCAGAGACTCCACCCAATGCTACTCCGCCGTCATCCATGCTATTGTCCCCTTCTAATCAAATTTGGCCAGCTCCTTTCTTGTGCCCCTGTAATTCCCTTTACTCTACTGCAATACTGATATGTTTGACGTTAGCTTTTCCCTCTCAAATTGCAGGGTGAATTTTATCACATGATGATCACTGCTTCCTCAGAGATCCTTTACCTTAAGCTCCCTCATCAAATCTGGTTCATTACACAACACCCAATCCAGAATAACTGATCCCTTAGTGGGCTCAATCACAAGCTGCTTAAAAAAGCCATATCATAGGCATTCTACAAATTCTCTCTTTGGATCTAAAATCAGTACCAACCTGATTTTCCCAATCTACCTGCATATTGAAATACCCCTTAACTATCGTAACATTACCCTTTTGACATGCATCTTCTATCTCCTGTTGTAGCCAACATCCTGGCTATGGTTCAGGAGCCTATACAACTCACATCAAGTTCTTTTTAACCCATGCAGTTCCTCAACTCTACCCGCAATGATTCCACAGCTTCCGATCCTATGCCACCTTTCTAAGGATTCGATTTATTTTTTTACCAACAGAGTTATGCCAGCCGCTTTGCCTACCTGCCTGTACTTTCAATACAATATGTATCCTTGGATGTTAAGCCCCCTCCTATAATCTTACAGCCGTGACTCAGTGATGGCCACATTGTCATGCCTGCCAATCTCTAATGGCACAAGGTCTACCTTAATCCATATACTGCATGCATTCAAATATAACACCTTCAGTCCTGTACTCATCACCTTTTCAATTTTGTTCCCCGTTATACTGCAACTCATTCCAGAGACTGCAATTTTGCCCTATCATCTGCCGGTCTCACTGCACACTGCTTCTGCCTGTACACCAACTGCCCCCTCCTCAGTCCTATCACTCCAGCTCCCATCCCCCTGCCAAATTAATTTTAAATCCTCCCCCAATAAGTTCTAGCAGACCCGCCCGCAAGGATATTGGTTCCCCCTCGGGTTCAGGCGTAACCCGTCCCTTTTGTACAGGTCATGCCCTCCTCAGGAGAGATCCCAATGATCCAGAAATCTGAAATCCTGACTCCTTAACCAGTTCCTCAGTCTCACATTTACCTGTGAAACCATCCAGTTCTTGCCCTCACTGACACATGGCACAGTCAGCAATCCAGAGATTACTACCCTGGAGGTCCTCCTTTTAAATTCTCTCTTCAGGATCCCCTCCCTTTTCCTACCCACGATATGCACCAAGACTTCTAGCTGCTCACCTCCCCCCCCCCCTTAAAGTGGTGGACTCAATATGGGACAGCCCTGACCCTGGCACCAGGAAGGTGACACACCCTGTGGGTGTCTCCACTGCGTCCACAAAATCTCATGTCAAACTATGGAATCCCTTAACACTAGTGCCTTTTCTCTTCTCCCCCTTCCCTTCTGAGCCACAGTATCAGATTCAGTGCCAGAGACCCAGTTGCTGAAGATTCCCCCCACCCCCCCCGGTAGCTCACTCCCCCCAACAGTGTTAGGCTTGTTGAGGGGGACGGCCACAGGGGTACTCTGCTCTAACTGCCCATTTCCGTTCTCTCTCCTGACAGTCACTCAGGTACCTGCCCTCATGCAATTCAGGGGTGGCCACCTGCCTCTAGCTCCCATCTTCTCCTCGGTTTCCCCGCATGAGCTGAGAGTCATCGAGCTGCACCTCCAGTTCCTTAACGCGTTCTCGGAGGAGCTGCAGCTTGGTGCACTTTGTGCGTGGTTTTCCGGGAGGCTCTTGGTCTCCCAGGTTCCCCACATCTCCCACAAAGAGCACAGGACAGCCCCTGGAGCCGCCCTCACTGCCCCATCCACTGAAGAACGAAGATGACAAAAACTTACTAGATACGTACCTCACGCAAGCCTGTTCTCACCGAACCCCGATGAGCTAAATCCTCCTCATTCTTAACACTGGCCCACTCCAACAATGGCCGCTCTGCTGGTCTCGACCTTGTTTTTATTTGCCCTTGCTAATCAATCACTATTTGATTGGGTCACCAGAAAACACAAAGCCTGCGAGCGAGTACTCCTTTTAAAAGTCCCACTCGCGGAACTGTGGGATGCCTCCTGTCTCACTCCCAATGCGATTGGGCTACTGGAATAGCGCCTGATGTTCCCTTAAACATTTCACCTTTCACCCTTAACCCATGACCTTGTCTCACCCAACCTCAGAGGGAAAAACCTGCTTGCAGTTACCCCATCTATACCCCTCAGATTCTGTAAATCAGAAGTGTGGTATCTCGCCTTCCAAAAGAAAACTACTGAGAACTGGGGAACATTTGGTTTTATTTCTAATTAAAAATAAAATCTTTGTCATCACAACATTGATTCCCAGCAAATACCAACCCCCACCCAAAAAAAAATCTTTTTTTCTTTTACAAAACGGAAACTTTGCGAACCATTCTCTCCTCAACTAAGCTCTGGTTGAGGGAGGGACCTTCACAAAACTACATCTAGAGCATAACCAGTGGGCAACAGCAACCAGGATTAGTGCCAGAAATGGCTCACATCACCACCCAGAGGTTCTCCCTCTGTATATAAACATAACACTCTCTCCCCACCAAACATCTTTCCCCCCCAACACACAAACACAAAGGAAGGCTGTTCCGCTATCATTCAAGCAGCTCTACAACTTAGGCCATGCACAGTACGCAGAGTCGTGCCCCTTTTCCTCACTGCTCGCAAGCGCACTTCCGACGAGCCAGTGGTGGGAGCAGCTGACGTTCGAGCCACACTTCACCTGTGCCTCGGTGCTTTTCCAGCAAGCCAGTGGCGTTCTCCCTTTACTGGACGTGCTGAAATTTTGCGAGACAGAGGAGTCCACGGGCACCGATCGACACCTTTGCCCCGTACGAAGACGTCAATCTAGCCAGCCTGCTCTGCGGACCTCGCGCCGACGCGGAGACGGGAAACCCCGGTCGCCGGGAGTGCTGTAGAACTTCCCGCAAGGAGCCCGCGAGGTCACGGGGCTCTCCGGGGGAGCTGCCTTAGTGCTGCCGCCCTTTACCCCTCCGCTTCTCCTTTCTCCCTCCGCTCCCACTCCTCCTGCTCTCCCACCTGACCATCGGCGGCTCGATCTCACCAGGCCTCCCCCCGCGATCCGGCACGGGGCCCATCAGGATCTGGGAAGAGAAGCAACAGGAGACATTTTCACATGAACACTGGGAATTTTATGACCTTAGTCCAGGGCCAGTGACAGGGATGGGGAGTGTCATCACCATCTCCTCAGTACCAACAGAGACTTGTATTTATGTCCCTCTTTGCACATCCCAAGGCTTTTCCAAAGCACAATACAACAAAAACTACTGGTCAGCTGCTGATTTAATGTACAAAGCACAGCAGGTAATTTGAGACTGCACACAACACAATGTGACGTCTGTTGACACAGGAGACTCTGCAGATGCCGGAAATCTTGAACAACACTGGAGGAACTCAGCAAGTCAGGCAGCATCTCTGGAGAGGAATAAACCAATGTTTTGGGCCAAGACCCTTCCCTCAGGATTGAATGAACCACATCCCTCCTCTATCTGGCAGAACTGATCCTCAACCTCAACAATTTCTCTTTTGGCTCCTTCCAAACCAAAGATGTAGCCAACAGGCCCCAGCTATGCCCACCTCTTCATCAGCTGCATGGAACAGCCCTGTTCCAAGCCTACCCTGGTAACGCTCTCCAAACTCTTTCTCCACTGCATTGACACTGCTTCCTGCACCCATGCTGAGCTCGGCAAATCATGAACGCTACCTCCAACTTCAACCCAGCCCTCAAATTTACTTGGTCTATCTCTGACTTCTCCCTTCCCTTTCTTGATCTTGGTCTCCATCTCCGGAGAAAGACTGTTTACTGATCTTTCCGTTCTAGAACATGCAAGATGTTCTTTATTTCAGAAAACAGGGTTTCCCTTTGACTGCCATCAGTGCTGCCCTCATCCACAATTCCTTCATTTATTGCCCTCACCCCATCATAGCAGGGATGGAGTTCCCCTTGTTCTTACCTACTACCCCAAAAGCCTCCATATCCAGCACATCATACTCCAAAACTTCTGTCATTTCCAACGGGACCCTACCACCAAGCACACCAGCCTTTCTCTCCATCCCTCTGCTTTCCGCAGGGATCGCTATCGAAACGACTCCCCCGTCCATTCGTTCCATCCACCCCTGACTATCCTCCTGGCACAACCTTTGGAACGGAGACGATTGCTACGCCTGCCTGTACACCTCCTCCCTCACCACCACTCAGGGCTCCAAACCGTCCTTCCAAGCGAGGCGAATGTCTGTCAGGGTCACCTATTGCACCCGGTATTCCTGGTGCAGCCTCCTCGATTTCAGTGAGACCTGGCACTGTCTGGGGAACGGTTCCGTCGAGCAGCTTCACTCAAAAGACAAGATTGTTGAGTGGCCACTCATTACATGATAATATAGAACAAAAAAACTGAATTACAGTAAATATATATATTAAATAGTTAAATTAAATAGGTAGTGCGAAAACAATTTTTTTTTAAATCAAGAGGTAGTGTTCATGGGTTCAATGTCCATTCAGAAATTGGATGGCAGAGGGGAAGAAGCTGTTCCTGAATCGCTGAGTGTGTGCCTTCAGGTTTCTGTACCTCCTTCCCGATGGTAACAGTGAGAAGAGGGCACGTCCTGGGTGGCGGGGGTCCTTAATGATGGGTGCTGCCTTTTTGAGGGAATGCTCCTTGAAGATCTCTTGGATACCGTGGAGGCTAGTGCCTGTGATGGAGCTGACCGATTTTACAACTCTCTGCAGCTTGCTTCGATCTCGTGCAGTAGCCCTGCCGTACCAGACGGTGACGCAGCCAGTTAGAGTGCTCTGCACGGTACATCTGCAGAGGTCTGCCAGGGCCTTAGGTGACACACTAAACCTTCTCAAGCTCCTGGTGAAACGTAGCCAGTCCTGCCTTCTTTGCAGCTGCATCGATATGCTGGGACCAGGTTACAGGGACCGACAGCAATGGGGAGAGTTGTGCGCCTCCTAGTGGCAAGTCTGATCTCCAGTCCATAGAACCATAGAAACTACAGCACAGAAACAGGCCCTTTGGCCCTTCTTGGCTGTGCCGAATGATTTTCTGCCTAGTCCCACTGACCTGCACACGGACCATATCCCTCCATACACCTCCCATCCATGTATCTGTCCAATTTATTCTTAAATGTTAAAAAAGAACCCACATTTACCACCTCGTCTGGCAGCTCATTCCATACTCCCACCACTGTCTGTGTGAAGAAGCCCCCCCTAATGTTCCCTTTAAACTTTTCCCCCCTCACCCTTAACCCATGTCCTCTGGTTTTTTTCTCCCCTTGCCTCAGTGGAAAAAGCCTGCTTCCATTCACTCTATCTATACCCATCATAATTTTATATACCTCTATCAAATCTCCCCTCATTCTTCTACGCTCCAGGGAATAAAGTCCTAACCTATTCAACCTTTCTCTGTAACTGAGTTTCTCAAGTCCCGGCAACATCCTTGTAAACCTTCTCTGCACTCTTTCAACCTTATTTATATCCTTCCTGTAATTTGGTGACCAAAACTGAACACAATACTCCAGATTCGGCCTCACCAATGCCTTATACAACCTCATCATAACATTCCAGCTCTTATACTCAATACTTCGATTAATAAAGGCCATGAACTTCCTAGCCACACAGTGCAGCTTTTTTTGCACAGAGTATAGTGTGATATCTCGGGTCGAGTGCGATGTTCTCCTGAAGTAGGGGTTCCTAACCTGGGGTCCAAGGACCCCTCAATTAAAGGTAAGGATCCACGGCATAAAGACGGGTAGGAACTCCTGCCCTAAGGGGTTGTGTACCAGTCGGACCTCAGGTTGCTGTAGAGGCTGATCTGAATCCACATACTATGGTGCAGTGTCGGTAAGATTAAGTGGTAGCGGGGGCTAGCGGCTGGGTCTTTTGGTTGTTCAATCTCTCCTTTCTCAGCGGCACAGCGGAGATCTCTCTCATGTAGCGCAGCTCCCTCTTGGGCAGATTTACTCCGGGCCCATCTATTGAGCGCCATGTCTTCCCAGCTTTTAGGTGCAATGCTGAGTTTCTTCAGGCTGACTTAGATGTTCTTTGAAGGTTTCCTTTGCCCACCATGGGCTCGATTACCCCTTCAACCAGGAGGAAAGGATCTGTTTGCTCATAAACTCTTCTCGGGCTATCAGTTACAATGACAAACTCTGCCATCTTCATCAGGGACAATGCCTTGATATATCTAGACCGATGGTATCTATACCCCCATCGTCCATCCCTCCTGATTGGATGAGGACTAACCAATCAGGTTTCTGCTCTCCCACCTCGTTTACAATCGAATTCCACCTCTTACTTAGAATGAGACCTTCATCTTTGTTAAAATTCTTTAACTCTAGTTTTATATCAATGGCTTTCTTTACCAGGCGGTCCCAAAAGCCAATGGCACGGCACGGTAGTTTAATACCATCGAAGTCAATCCTATGGCCATTGCAAATGCAGTGTTCTGCTGCCGCCAATTTCTCCGGGTAACCCAAATGGGTATACCGCCTGCACTCCCTGATCTGGGTTTCCACCATGCGTCCCGTCGAGCTGCGCCGATGGCTTTTGGGACCAACTGGTAGAGGAAGCCATTGAAATAAAACTAGAGGAAAAGAATTTTAACAAAAACAAAGAACGAACTAGAATTCGATTGTAAACGAGTTGGGAGAACGGAAACCAGATTGGATGAGGACTAACCAATCAGGAGGGATGGACGATGGGGGTATAAATACCACCGGACTAGACATACCTCGTCATCATCCCTGAAGAAGATGGCAGAGTTTGTCATTGAAACGTTGGTTATCATTGATATTTGTACCCGGCTGGAAGCCTGAGAAGAGTTTATTCGTCATAAATGCTGGGAAAGGTCCTTTTTTGATCTGTCTACTCTTTGCCAACACTCAGCAGGAAGGCTACAGTACCCCAGTGCAGCAGTCCCTACCACACTGCTGACATTGTCCCAGACCCCGGCAGTGTTTCTCTCACCCTGCCCCTCCATCGTTGCCATCCCTGCTCCCAGTCCCATGCCGGACTGAATCCCTTCCTCCACCAGCCTCCCGGCGGGACCCTGCCTCTCACCTTGTTGACAGCGCAGGCTGTTTTCTCCCGACTGCTCTGGCTGGTGGTCTTGGTGATTACGGAGAGGTCCTCCCGCGCAGATAGTAGGAGGGCGAGTGTCACACTAGGCCGGGAGCACAGGCCGTCCCTCAGAGGCTCGTACAGACGAACCATTGCCGCTCCATGTTGCTGAAACAGGAATAAAAATTTAACCCAACATGGCCCAGATCTCCGGGAGGCGCAGTTAACTGACGCACAGGTTGCCATGGTGATACCTTCCCAGTGGCTCACTTAACAACGCTGGATTCAGTTTTTTGCCCTGATACCATAAGACGTTGCAGCAGAATAGGCCATTCGACCCATCCAGTCTGTACTGGCAGATTTATTATCCCTCTCAACTCTATTCTCCTGCCTTCTCCTCATAACCTTTGACATCCTGACTAATCAAGAAACTATCAACCTCCACTTTAAAAACACCCAACGACATTCCCTCTACAGCCACTTTGTGGCATTAAATTGCACAGATTCAACACCCTCTCCCTAAAGAAATTCCTCACTCCTGTTCTAAAGGGACAGTCCTTTTATTCTGAGGCTGAGCTCTCTGGTCTTAGGCTCCCCAACTTTTGTAAACATCTCCACATCCACTCATCTAGGCCTTTCAATCTTCAATAGGTTTCAATGAGATTCCCCCCTCATTCGGCTAAACTCCAGCGAGCACAGGCCCAGACCATCCAATGCTCCTGATACATTAACCTTTTCATCCCCAGGATCATTCTCATGAACCTCCTCTGGATCCTCTCCAATGCCAGCACAAAAGGAGCCCAAAACTGTTCACAGTACGCCAAGTGCGATCTGACCAACGCCTCCTAAGACCATAAGACATAGGAGCAGAATTAGGCCATTTGGCCCATCGAGTCTGCTCTGCCATTTCATCATGGCTGATCCATTTTTCCTCTCAGCCCCAATCTCCTGCCTTCTCCCCATATCCTTTCATGCCCTGACCAATCAAAAATTGATCTACCTCTCCCTTAAAGATACCCAATGGCTAGGCCTCCATAGCCGCCTGTGGCAATGAACTCCACGATTCGCCACTCTCCGGCTAAAGAAATTCCTCTTCATCTCCATTCTAAAAAGACGGACCCCTATTCTGAGGCAGTGTCCTCTGGTCTTAGACTCCCCCACCATCCTCTCCACATCCACACGATCGAGGCCTTTCAACATTCGATAGGTTTCAATGAGACCACCCTTTAGAAAGCCTCAGCATTACATCCTCGCTCTTATACTCTACGAACGAATGCTAACATTGCATTTGCTTTCTCTGCCAACAACCTCCTCTATGGACCTACCCCTGATGGTGTCCACGTTCGTCAAGCTACACGCTGTGAAATAGCCACGGCTGTGATTATTTCACTTGTGGAACAACATTCAGTGCGAGGGGGCCCTCCACTGGTCGGGGTCGACCATGGACGCTGCATGCCAGCTGACTACGTTTGGTACGCAAGTCAAAACGCAAGCCAGGGCAGTACGATATGGAGAGCAAGCTACTGCCCATGTAGCTGGCTCCCCCAGTCCACACAGCTGATGAACCCAAAGGAACGGCAGAGACTGATACAGTTTGGCACCAGCAGTGTCACAGGAGTTGCCAGTCAGCATTGAACTCAGTGTAGGACTGCTTCAGGGACTCCAGCTCCGGATTTTACCCTCGGGGTTTACTCCCGAAGCCTTCCTCATGAGTCAGTATAGCCTCAAGGCAGTGGAGGTTTGAGATCAGTTTTCCTTATCTCAGATGAGCTGCCAATCGTGGCTGACGAACCTCGTTTGTCAACATAGAATGGGAGAAGCACAGTGAGGACCCTTCGGCCCACAACGTTGTGCCAGCCCATACAATCCCATTCCACATCGGTCACTCTGCAGTCATGTGTAGGCCTAACTGGGCAAGGGCGACAAACTTCCTTCTCTGAAGGACATCTTGAAAGAGATGGCTTTTAGGTCGATGATGTGTCTGTCATTATTACCCACATTTGTTCCAGTTCTTTCTTTTATCAGTTCCATTTAACTGTTTTAATTCAAATTTCCCGAATACTTCCCTCTAATCCTGACTTTAGATTGTCATCCAGTAACTCAACCACACAAGCCGGTAAATGATTTACCATCATGGTCAACTGACTCAACCTGCAAGTTAACCTTCAGGGAATCCTGCACAAGGACTCCCAAGTCCCTCTGCACCTCAAGATTTTTGAAATTACTCTCCATTTAGAAAATAGCCTACGCTTTTATTTCTTCTACCGAAGTGCATGACCATAGACGTCCCAACACTGTATTCCATCTGCCACTTCTTTACCCAGTCTCCTAGTCTGTCCAAGTCCCTCTGTAGCCTCTCTCCTTCCTCAAAATTACCTACCCCACCACCTATCTTCGCATCATCCACAAACTCGGCCACAAAGACATCAATTCCATCATCCACATCATTGACATGTAACATAAAAAGATTCAGTCCCAACACTGACCCCCGTGGAACATCACTAGTCACCAGCAGCCAACCAGAAAAGGCTCCCTTTATTCCCACTCTTTGCCTCCTGCCAATCAGCCACTGCTTTATCCATGCCAGAATCTGTCCTGTAATAACTTGTTAAGCAGCCTCAAATGTGCCACCTTGTCAAAGTCCTTCTGAAAATCCAAGTACACAACATCCATCAATTCTCCATTGTCTATCCTGCTTGTTAATTCTTCAAAGCATTCCAACAGATTTGTCAGGCAAGATTTTCCCCTGAGGAAACCATGCTGACTATGGCCTATTTTATCATGTGCTCCAAGTACCCTGAGACCTCATCCTTAATAATAGTCTCCAACATCTTCTCAATCACTGAGATCAGACTAACTGGCCTATAGTTTCCTTTCTTTGGCCTCTCTCCCTTCTTGAAGAGTAGAGTGACTTTTGCAATTTTCCAGTCCTCCAGGACCATTGATTCTTGAAAGATCATTACTAATGCCTGTGCAATCTCCTTAGCCACCCCTTTCAGAGCCCTGGAGTGTTAACCATCTGGTCCAAGTAACTTATCTAACTTCAGACCCTTCAGTTTCCCAAGAACCTTCTCCCTATTCCTCCAATACTGTACTGGGGAACCTACCAGGATTTCCCAACTGAGTCTCCGGGAAGCCATATGAACCCACAACACCAATTCAGAGGTGAGACTCCCTCCCACTGAGGCACAACTGCTGGGACAAACTTCCACAATGAACATATGAGAGTTCTCCCAACCAAAGATGTTCAGTCAGAAGAATAACTCATTTAATCTGTAACAGTTCCTAGCTGTTTTCAATGTGCACCCGTTGGGTGCAAGGTTCTGCAAGTCACAACTATGATTAATCAAGAATCTATCCACCTCTGCCTTAAACTTACCCAAAAGACTTGGCCTCCACAGCTGCCTGTGGCAACAAATTCCACAGATTCACCACCCTGGGCTAAAGAAATTCCTCATCTCCGTTCTAAACGAACGCCCCTCTATTCTGAGGCTGTCCCCTCTGGTCTTAGACTCCCCCACCATAGGAAGCACCCTCCCCACATCCACTCTATCAAGACCTTTCAATGGGTTTCAAAGAGGTCACCCCTCATTCTTCAGAATTCCAGTAAATAGAGGCCCAGAGCCAACAAATGATAAGCCTTCCAAGCCTGGAATCATTCTCATGAACCTCCTTTAAAAATTTTCCAGTTTCAGCACATCCTTTCTTAGATAAAGGGCCCAGAACTGATCACAATATTCCAAGTGAGGCCTCACCGGTACCTTATAAAGCCTCAAAGTTACTTCCTTGTTTTTATATTCTAGTCCTCTCAAAGTGAATGCTAACATTGCATTTGCCTTCCTCACCATTGACTCCATCTGCAGCTCATGAAAGGAAAAAGAATGCGGGTCTTTTGGGAAATGAATAGGGACTTGGAATAGCTGGATCACTTGTGCAAGGAACCAGTATGGATTTGACAGATCAAACGGCCTCCCTCAGAATCTGCAATCCTCATACATTGAACTTCCCAAATGAGTTCAATGACCACTGAGATGGAACCAGTCCCATCATACACCAGCAGATCACGTGATCCTGTCGCCAGCCGCTCCCTCGAGGTCATAGGTTGAGGGTGAAAGGTGAAATATTTATGGGCAACTTGAGGGAGAACTTCTTCACTCAGAGTGTGAAACGAGGTGCTAGCGAAAGTGGCGGAGGTGGATTCAATTGAAACATTTTAGAGAAGTTTGGATAGTTGCGTCGATGAGAGAGGGGCATGGAGAGCTAGGATCTGGGTGTGGGTTAGTGGGACTAGGGCAGAAAACCAAGCCGGCATAGAATAACGCTGCACACACAAAGTGCTGGAGGAACTCAGCAGGCCGGCCAGCATCTATGGAAAAGAGTAAACAGTCGACGTTTCGGGCCAAGACCCTTGAATCTGATGTGGAAAAAAAAGAGGTCAGAGACTAGAAGTCAGGCACAGACTAGATGGGTCGAAGGGCCTGTTTCTGTGCTGTAGTGGCCAAAGGTTCTGTAACTCTACCTCACCCTCAAAAAAAACAACTATGGGTAGTGCCATTTCCAGCTGGCAGCCACTCCGCCAGCCGGCCATTGCTCCTTTCACGCGGCCCATGAGAATGCAGACCTGCGCGCGCTCCGACCAGTGGAACGACTGCACCGTCACGTCCAGGCGAGTGATCAGCATCTGCCGGCGCCACCCATACTCCATGCACATGGCTTGATGGATCTCCTCCAGGCGCTCCTGGGAAATGGAAAGCCAGTGGTTAGGAGACGTACGACCGTCTACTTTCCCGCTGATCTGCCTTAAAGTGGGGGGGAGGTGGGGGAGAGAGCGCCCGACTCACCCAATATTATCCTGCCACCCAGATCTATGTTTTACAACGCGCTAGCTGCCTGTCCAGTTAGAACAGGTACGAGAGCTGGGACACCCTGACGAGCAACAGAACGAAGGGAGGTCCCCACTGGCCTCTCCAAGGACTACTGACCCTGGTGGTGTCAGCCACACCCTGACTAGGGATTAGGGTCACGAGGGTTTTGTGCTCCTGGACCTCTCAGCACTCCTCACCCCACCGTCACTTCATGAAGCGCGCCGCACTTCGAGGTAACGGTTCTCCCTGTTTGCACCGACGGAGAACAGCTCTCCTGAGAGCAAACGTATCTGAGCTCAGCTCAGCCAGCTGGTTTCCGGCCATATTTATTTATCGAGGTACAGCGCGGAACAGGCCTCTCTGTCCCAGCAAATCCCCGATTTAATCCTAGCCTGATCACAGGACAACTTGCAATGACCAATTAACCCACCAATCTCTGGACTGTGGGAGGACCCCACGCGGTCACGGGGAGAACGTATACAAACTCCTTACAGGCAGTGGTGGGAATTGAATGCTGGTCGCCGGTACTGTGAAGCGTCGTGCTGACCACAATGCTACCGCGCCGCCCCGATAATCAGGAGGCGGCAGGGCACTGGGAACCTGCTGCCCCACGCCACAAGATCTCCTTTGCCAAAAGTCTGATCTCCACCGGGTCACTCAGTTACCACAGAGCCTCCCCCTCCGGTTAGTGGGAGTCTGACAAGTGGCAGGGGGTCGGGACTCAGAATGGACTGCCCCCCTTTCAGAGTGCACCTCCTCAAACACCCTAGGTCAGAGGGTAAAGTGGGACCAATCACACCACCCGGAAGTCATCTCGCAAAGGCCCCCTCTGTGCTACCGGGCCAAGCTGACAAAAACGGGGGCTTGGGGCGGGATGGGGGGGGGGATGAGAAACCTTCAGAGTGGGGGCAGTAAACGGTTTGCAGCACATCTCGGCGTCAAATAGTTACGGCGTCTTTACCCATTGGCCAGACTCCAGGCTCCTGGTCAGCAAGGGGTTCCCCACCGCGTCCTCTGGCAGACTGGAACTGATGTCTCGGATCTGAAATGTGGAAGTGAAAGGGGGCAGGGGTTAAACTTGAAAGGAGAGATTTATCCCAATCCCCAACCCGGTAAAATGCGTACATATGTGCAGCTTAAATTCTCTACATCTGAGAGAAGACTACACATGACACAAATTCTACTCCCAGAGCGGAGACTTACTGGGCAAATCCACTATTAGCCTGCCCAGTGAATGCATCGCTGTTCTCAATATCTAATGATTATTTATTATTATTTCTTTCCTTTCATACTTGCCACTTGCTGTATTTTGCACACTGGTTAAACACCAAGTCGGTGCGGTCTTACATTGATTCTGTTATGGTTACTATTCTATGGATTTAATGAGAAGAGGAATCTCAGGGTTGTAAACGGTGACTTGTATATACTTAGATGATAAATGTTCTCTGAACTTTGCTCTGCGCTGGACACCAAGTTTGGCTCGGTGTTTGGTGTATAGAAGTATAGAATAATACAGCACAGCACAGGCCCTTCGGCCCACATTGTTGTGCTAACCCTCAATCCCTGCCTTCCATATAACCCCCCACCTTAAATTCCTCCATATACCTGTCTAGTAGTCTCATAAGTTTCACTAGTGTATCTGCCTCCACCACTGACTCAGGCAGTGCATTCCACGCACTAACCACTCTCTGAGTGAAAAACCTTCCTCTAATATCTCCCCTGAACTTCCCACCCCTTACCTTAAAGCCACGTCCTTTTGTATTGAGCAGTGGTGCCCTGGGGAAGAGGCACTGGCTATCCACTCTATCTATTCCTCTTAATATCTTGTACACCTCTATCATGTCTCCTCTCCAAAGAGTAAAGCCCTAGCTCCCTTAATCTCTGACCATAATGCATACTCTCTAAACCAGGCAGCATCCTGGTAAATCTCCTCTGTACCCTTTCCAATGCTTCCACATCCTTCCTATAGTGAGGCGACCAGAACTGGACACAGTACTCCAAGTGTGGCCTAACCAGAGTTTTATAGAGCTGCATCATTACATCGCGACTCTTAAACTCTATCCCTCGACTTATGAAAGCTGACACTCCATAAGCTTTCTTAGCTACCCTATCCACCTGTGGGGCAACTTTCAGGGATCTGTGAACATGTACCCCCAGATCCCTCTGCTCCTCCACACTACCAAGTATCCTGCCAAGTGTAGCAATCCCTCACAACACAGCCCCTGCCGGGGACCCACTGGCTTCGGCAGGCGGTTACAATGAAAACGTGCCCACTGAACAGGCTGCCCTTGCTGACTTTGACTTTGCTCGCTATGAGCCAAGGCGCCCTCGGCAGCTGCCGATCGGAGTGAAATGGCCAGACGCGGACGGTCAGCGCAAGGCCAACAGCACTCCGAGCAGGAAGACTGGGACACGGCACAGCTCTCAGACCAAAGGAGGCCGGAAGGGCGGAATAAGCATTTCTGTTGACCCTAACTGTGAAATGATAAAACACAAAACACCGGAGGAACTCAGCATCGGATCTGATGAAGGGTGTCGGGCCGAAATGTCGGCTGTTTATTTCCCTCCATAGGTGCCCGAATTCCTCCAGTGTTGGTTTTTCTTCTTATTCACCCATCTAATCTGTGCCGAACTATTATTCTTTCTCATCCCATAGGGCAGCAATGAAGGTCCCCCATCTCTGGCGGTGTACAGACCTTTCTTAATCACGTCAGTAGCTTCCCCTCGGTTTTCACTACTGTCAGTCATGCAAGTCCCGGGTGGAGACTCAGGAATACCGTCACACTCAGATGCAGAAGGATTCTTCATTGCTGTTTCTGTAACAATTTTGTTTTACTAGTCAGGGTTGTTAACCCTGAGCTAAACCCCCGAACCTGGAAGACCGGTGGACCACTCTTAGTCTGGCCTCTGCCCTTTGACCTGTTTGACATGGGTGACCCTACCAGGAGCCAAAGCACAAAGCCCTGACTCCAGCCAACATCGCTCTCCGGGTCATTGAAGCACGCAAGCCTCCAAACTCTATGACAAGGTTGGGGTCCTCTTGGAGGCTAGAATCTTAAGTTTTGTTAATATTGGTAAACCTTTACTAGATTTTGAAGTATGATACTTATTGTTTATTGTTATTAAGGTATCAATGCACCACGACTTTAATCTTGTTTTGTGGTATAGTTGTAAAGCAGCAGCTCCAAACCATTTTTTCTTAAAATGCCATGGACTGAAACCATTAAGCAAGGGGTCTGTGGACCCCCGTTATAGAGTGTTGCCTGCGTGTATCACCTTGGTTAACCGGTGTAATGTCCTGGTTCATATTTTTTGCCGTTATGCTGCTCTGGATTTCATTTTGTGCTGTTCTGTGCAAGCTGCTTGTTTCCAGCTCATGTTTGGGTTGCTGTTGAAGAGGGGAGAGAGGAGAACCATGTGCCGTTCCAGTTAGGATGGTTGGACTAAGGGGAGGCTTCTCTGGTGAGGGACACTAAGGTTGGGCCTGGGGCTTTTGTCAGAGAGAGATGAAGAGGGAAGACGCCGGAGAGGAGAGGTTGTAGGATTCAACCCGGAGCGGGACCGTGATTCGACGAAGCCCGGGGAGATTGAAGGAGGATCGGTGACTTAGGGACAACCGTGAGCTGCAACTTGTGCACGTTACACTGCTTCATTAAAATGGGTCCTTTCCTTCTTTTTGTTCCTTCTTTACTAACCCTTTAGTCAAATTTAGAATTATAAAGCTAAATCTTTTAATTGTATGCGGTGTGCTGCTCTCTGTTATTTTGTGGCACTTATTTGTAAGAGGGTGATGAATTACACAGCATCCACACAAACGGTGCAGGGGAGGGTTTGGGTTGGGCTCGCGCCTCAGTCTTACTCGTTTGGTGGGGCCGGAGATTGTCTTCCCAAGACGAAACCAGAGTGATTCACCGGTTAGGAGAATAATCAGCAGTATTAGTATACTCAGGTGACAATTCTGTTTCGAATTTAGTATTTTACTTAACTTTCTGCAGTCTCACAAGTAAGATCTCATTAAAAACCCTGAAGGAAGCTTCCGTCTCGAGCGGCTTTCCAGAAGGTGTTTAACTCACTGCGTGGCTTTGTATGTCCGCACTGCGAGGGCAGCGGAGCCACCGTATCCCAGCCTCCTTACTTTCAGTTCCAGGTCCCCGAAGAGCGCTGCCATAGAAGCGTCTGCCGCGGGTCCAGCCATGCCCAGCGCTTGACAGAGAGCCCGCAGCTCTCTGGAGACTTCGTCACCGCTGCCGGCCTCCTTCGGCGCCTGCTGCCGTTCCTGCGGGGACTGCTTGGAGCGAAGCAGCCTTGCCGCCTGCAGTTCCGAGCCCAGAAACACTGAAACCAATGTCACAGAGTCAGGGGGGCAGAAGAACGCAGGAATCAGGAACACCAGCACACCCGGCCCTTCATTAATTTTACAACAGATCCCCAGCCTTACTTGTCCTAAATCCAGATCGTTCAACTCCCTTAATGTCCAGACATCCGAGGACAGGATGTTTCCCATCATGTTAGAACTAGAGGATACAGCCTCAGAAGAGAAGATTGTCTCTTAACAACTGAGACCAGGAGGAAACTCATTATCTAGAGCAGGGGGTCCCAAACTTTTTTAAGCCACGGACCAACACCATTAAGCAAGGGGGTCCACGGACCCCAGGTTGAGATGGTGAATCTGTGGAAATCACTGCCACAGACGGACGTTGAGGGCTTCAGTGGGTATATTTAAAGCGGAGGTTGATACAATATTGTGCAAAAGCTTTAGTCACACATATATAGCTAAGGTGCCTAGGACTTTTACACAGTACTGCAGTAATTTTATGTTTTGAACTGTACTGCTGTTGCAAAATAAAACAAATTTCATGACATATGTGACTAATGATAAACCTGGACATGGTGGGACATGGACAATCCACAGCTTCAGACAGGGAGTTGGGCACAAACAAGAGAAAATCTGCGGATACTGGAAATCCAGAGCAACACACCCGGACCCAGAATGCTGGAGGAACTCAGCAGGCCAGGCAGCATCTATGGAAAAGAGTAAACCGTCGACGTTTCGGGCTGAGAACTTCATCAAGCAGTCAGAGTAAAAAGTTGGTGGAAGGGAGGAAGAAATACAAGGCAGTAGGTGGTGGGTGAAACCAGGAGAGGGGGAAGGGTGAAGTAAAGAGCTGGGAAGTCGATTGGTGAAAGAGATAAGGAGGAATCTGATAGGAGAGGACAGAAGGCCATGGAAGAAAGTGAAGGGGGTGGGGAGGTGATGGGGCAGGTAAGGAGATAAGGTGAGAGAGGGAAATGGGAAAGGAGAATGGTTAAGGGGAGGTGGGCAATTACCAGAAGATCGAGAAATCAAGGTTCGTGCCATCAGGTTGGAGGCTACCGAAACGGAATACAAGGTGTTGTTCCTCCAACCTGAGTGTGGCCTCATCGCGGCAGAGGAGGCCATTGACTGTCAGCGGCTCTGTAATAAGGCAATAAAGGCATACGGTACTTATGAAGTGGAAGATCCCGCTTTTTCTGATGTAGGTGCTCAGCAAAGCGGTCTCCCCATCTACGTCGGGTTTCACCGATATACAGGCGGCCACAACGGGAGCACTGGATACAGTAGATAGGTCCAACAGACTCACAGGTGAAGCGTCGCCTCACCTGGAAGGACTGTTTAGGGCCCTGAATGGTCGTGAGGGAGGAGGTGTAGGGACAGGTGTAGCACTGGTTCCGCTTGCAAGGATAAGTGCCAGGAGGGAGATCAGTGGGGAAGGACGAGTGGACAAGGGAGTCGCATAGGGAGCGATCCCTGCGGAAAGCAGAAAGTGGGGGACGAGTGTGTTTGGTGGTGGCCCATTTCCGACACCTCCCTCCCGTTTCTCAATCTCTCTGGAGACAGTTTATCTATTGATATCTTTTATAATCCCACTGATTCTCACAGCTGCCTAGACTATACCCCTTCCCAACCTGTTACTTGAAAACAATAGCATCCCCTTCTCTCTCTTCCTCCGACTCCACAGCCTCTGCTCTCAGTGAGATGCTTTTCATTCCAGAATGAAGGAGAGGTCCTCCTTCTTCAAAGAAAGGGCCTTTCCTTCCTCCACCATCAATGCTGCCCTCACCCCACCAAGGATAGGGTTCCTCTTGTCCTCCCCTACCACCCCACTAGCCTCTGCGTTCAGCACATAATTCTCCGTAACTTCTGCCATCTCCAACAGGGTACCACCACCACTTTCCACAGGGGTCCCTCCCCACTGATCTCCCTTCTAGTATTTACCTTTGCAAGCAGAACAAGTGCTACACTTGCCCCTACACCACCTCCCTCACTAGCATTCAGGGTCCCAAACAGTGACACTTCACCTGCGAGTCTGTTGGGGTCATCTACCGTATATCAGTGAGCCCCGACATAGACTGGGAGACCGCTTCGCCGAGCACCTACGCTCCGTCCGCCAGAAAAAGCAGGAGCTCCTGTTGGCCAGCCATTTCGATTCCACTTCCTAGTCCCATTCTGACATGCCAGTCCATGACCTCCTCGACAGCCTCAGCTGCAGGAACAACACCTTATATTCCACCTGGGTAGCCTCCAACCCGATCGCATGAAGTTTCTCAAACTTTTGGTAATTGCCCCCTCTCTCCTTCACCATTCCTGTTCCTTCTCTTACTTTATATCCTTCTCTCCCTAAAGCCTCTCTCTGGTGCTCCTCCCCCTTTCCTTTCTTCCATGGCCTTCTATCCCATCCTATCGTACTCCCCCTTCTCCAGCCCTTTATCTCTTTCACCAATCAACTTCCCAGCTCTTTACTTCACCTCCCCCCGCTCTCCCAGTTTCACCCATCACCATCTTGTACTTCTTCCTCCCCTCCCCCCATCTTCTTGCTCTGACTTCTGATCTCTCCCCACCTCCCCCCCACCAAGACCTGAAGGGTCTCAGCCCGAAACGCCGACTGTTCATTCATTTCCATAGATGCTGCCAGACCCACTGAGTTCCTCCAGCATTTTGCGTGTTTCGCCCTTATTCCGAAGCTGTGACCACTGGCTCCAGACTCTTTAGTTGGGGAAACAACCTCCCTACATCTGTTTATTGAGGCCCTGTACCCTTCAGTGTGCTGGTCACCCAATGGCATATCAATGTTTGGCCGCTGTGGTCATTCCCTTGTCCCACTGATTTAGACAATAGGCCATTTGGCCCTTCGAGCCAGCACCGCCACTCACTGTGATCATGGCTGATCATCCACTATCAGTATCCAGTTCCTGCCTTATCCCCATATCCTTTGATTCCGCTATCTTTAAGAGCTCTATCCATCTCTTTCTTGAAAGCATCCAGAGACTTGGCCTCCACAGCCTTCTGGGGCAGAGCATTCCATATATCCACCACTCTCTGGGTGAAAAAGTTTTTCCTCAACTCCGTTCTAAATGGCCTACCCCCAATTCTTAAACTGTGGCCTCTGGTTCTGGACTCACCCATCAGCGGGAACATGTTTCCTGCCTCTAGCCTATCCAATCCCATAATAATCTTATATGTTTCAATAAGATCCCCTCTCAGACTTCTAAATTCCAGTGTATACAAGCCCAGTCACTCCAATCTTTCGACATATGACAGTCCCACCATCCCGGGAATTAACCTCGTGAACCTACACTGCACTCCCTCAGTAGCAAGAATGTCCTTCCTCAAATTTGGAGACCAAAACTGCACACAATACTCCAGGTGTGGTCTCACCAGGGCTCTGTACAGCTGCAGAAGGACCTCTTTGCTCTTATACTCAATTCCCCTTGTTATGAAGGCCAGCATGCCATTAGCTTTCTTCACAGCCTGCTGTACTTGCATGCTTGTTTTCAGTGACTGATGTACAAGAACACCTACATCTCATTGTACTTCCCCTTTTCCTAACTTGACTCCATTTAGATAATAATCTGCCTTCCTGTCATTACCACCAAAGTGGATAACCTCACATTTATCCACATTAAACTGCATCTGCCATGCATCTGCCCACTCACCCAACCTGTCCAAGTCACCCTGCATTCTCATAACATCCTCCTCACATTTCACACTGCCAACCAGCTTTGTGTCATCAGCAAATTTGCTAATGTTACTTTGAGAACAGTGGTCAACTTACTGAGCCACTGTCCAGAACCCTGGACTACTGATCCCACAAACACCATCCAGATCCCCCACAGAAGCTGGGGATGTCAAACCGCAGTATTCGAAACAACTTGATTCCAGATTTATTTTCAGTGATGGTGACCAGATTGTTCCAAAAATCCACTGGGCTCACTCACTCGCAACACCTTCAACAGAGCGGTGGAGCGTGAGACTGCAAGCTCGTTTTGTGGAAGTACTACTGTGGCTTTCTGCATTCACGGAATCAAGGTCTAGACCATTGTTTTTTGTGTGGTTGTATCCTATTGCTACCCTATACGTGCTTGCCATCTCGTGTGCGCGAGGACTTGGCCTCAAGTCACGGCGTCGCCTGCTTACAGCCACCAGGAGAGAGACGAGGGAACCGGTGCGCTCCACCGAGGCGAGTGTGGTACAGCATCTAGGCTGCCCCTCAGTGTTCGCTCGAGAGAAGACAAGCTCTTTTGTAGTCCACTGCAGATTTCTGCAGCATTCATGGCTTGTTCTGGACTTTTTTTTTGTTTGGCTATAGCTCACTGAGAGCTTTATGTGCTTGTTATCGTGTTTGCACTATGTGTGCTTTGTGCTGTGTATGACTGTTGGTGTTGTGTTTTGTACTTTGGTCCCGGAGTAACACTGTTTCATTTGGCTGTATTCATGTATGATTGAACGACAATTAAAACAGAATTGGATTTTTTCTCTCTGTACCTTTAATAGTGCAGCACCCCCTTTACTGTGGAAACAGCCTAGATTGTATTCAAGTCTCTGGCCTTTTCACCTACTGTTATTGTCTGATTTGTTTATACCCTCCCTAAGAGAAAGACGGGGTGGAGCTATGTCTCTACCAAAGGAGGTGTAAGGCATTCCTTCCCTCCACTAGGGCAGTTCACCTTTGGGCAAGGTGTAGCACCTACTTAGCCCCCAGATCAGGGTCACCTAAAGCCACGGGAGCAGGTGGTGGATGGTCGTATGAGCAGCCAGCGCAGATCATAATTCCTGGTTATGCGACCACTGACACCAGGCAGACAATCTCTGAAGAGTATTGATAATGGTTGGGGGTCACCTGCCGTGTGAAGACACTGCCCAGAAGACGACAATGGCAAACCACTCCAGAACCAGAATCTGGTTTAATATCACCGGCATATATCATGAAATTCCAATTTCACAACATATCACTTCTGAATTTGAATTTCACTTCTGTTGAATTTGCCAAGCGTAAACATGTTGATAGACCATGATCGCCCATGTCATTCGACCTGGCACCTAATGATGACGACGACGACGACGACGAGGAGGAGGAGAAAGGACACTGCTGGAGTTGCCGGCATCAACCGAGGATGCATGTCAGGCTGAGTATTTAAACTGTGCTCCAGTTCTGAAACTACCACGGTAACAGACTTCCTCCAAACAACAAGTCCTGAAGGAGGGCCTTCAACCTAAAACGTCGACTGCTTACTCTTCTCCATAGATGCCGCCTGGCCTGCCAAGTCCCTCCAGCGTATTGAGCGTCTTACTTTGGATTTCTGGCAGCTTTTCTTGTGCTTGCTGCTCAGATTAGAAACCGGATCCTGTGCGGGGGGAATCCTCTACTGGTTTGCACACGCCAACCCCAGCCAAACATGTGGACCCTTGCGTTGTCTGTCACCTAGCAACGGCAGAGCATTGTGACTTCAAGCTGCCATGTCACCACACAGCCACAAGGTGGCGCAGGGAAACCTCTTTAAACACTGTTCAAGTCAGCAAAGCCCCCCCCAGATCAGAGAGCTTCATAAACATCGCACCTGCGGAAAATGCTGGAAACACTCAGGTGAGGCTCATCTGGCAGTCTGTGAGAACAGTGCCAACGTTTTGAGTCAGAGACCTTTCCTTCCCAGTTTTGCCAAAGGATCCTCAACCTGAAGAAGGAGCTGTTACTCTTTCACCGCAGATGCTGCCTGACCTGCCGTGTGTTTCTAACATTTTGCGTTTTACTTTAATATGACTGCAGGTTTTTTCTTCAGGTATTCAAAAGATTCAAAGTAAATTTATTACCGAAGTACATATATGTCACCATATGCAACCCTGAGATTCTATATCTATAGAAATCTATAGAATAATAACTGTAACGGAATCAATGAAAGACCACCCAACTTGGGCGTTCAAGGAGAGTACAGAAAACCAAACTGTGCAAATACAAAAGTAAATAAACAATAAATATCAAGAGCATGAGATAGAGTCCTTGAAAGTGAGCCCATAGATTGTGGGAACAAGTGATTGTACAAGCGAAGTTGAGTGAAGTTACCCCCTTTGGTTCAAGAGCCTGATGGTTGAGGGGTAATATCTGTTCCTGAACCTGGTGTCATGAGTCCTGAGGCTCCTGTACCTTCTTCCTGATGGCAGCAACGAGAAGAGAGCATGGCCTGGGTGGGATTGCCCCTCAGATGGGCCGAGTGGGTAAGTGCTGAAGATTCCAGGGAGGGTCAGTGAGAAGAGAGCGTGACCTGGGTGGTGGGGGTTCCTGATGATGGATGTGACAGCACTCCATGTAGATGTGCTCAATGGATCTGGAGGGCTTTACCCCGTGATGGACTGGGCCATATCCACTACTTTTCGTAGGGTTTTCCATTCAGGGGCATTGGTGTTTCCATACCAGGCTGTGATGCAGCTAGTCAATATACTCTCCACTACACATCTATCTATGCATAGAAGTTTCACACTTCAGATTAGCAATGAATTAAATGCAAATATATACTTTCATTAAATTAGATGTAAATCTATGAATTAACAGATTAGGCATGGTACAAGGGCAAGATTGTGGAACTACAAGTGCTCCATGTGGCTCAGCTCACTCACTCCTTATCATAAGGCCACAAGACAAAGGAGCAGAAGTTGGCCATTCGGCCCATCGAGTCTGCTCCGCCATTTCATCATGAGCTGATCCATTCTCCCATTTAGTCCCACTCCCCCGCCTTCTCACCATAACCTTTGATGCCCTGGCTACTCAGATACCTATCAATCTCTGCCTTAAATACACCCACTGCCACCTGTGGCAACAAATTCCATAGATCCACCACCCTCTGACTTAAAAAATTTCTTCGCATTTCTGTTCTGAAAGGGCCCCCTTCAACCCTTAAGTCATGCCCTCTCGTACTAGACTCCCCCATCATGGGAAACAATTTCGCCACATCCACTCTGTCCATGCCTTTCAACATTCGAAATGTTTCTATGAGGTCTCCCCTCATTCTTCAAAACTCCAAGGAATACAGTCCAAGAGCAGACAAACGTTCCTCATATGTTAACCCTCTCATTCCCGGAATCATTCTAGTGAATCTTCTCTGTACCCTCTCCAACGTCAGCACATCCTTTCTTAAATAAGGAGCCCAAAACTGCCCACAGTACTCCAAGTGAGGTCTCACCAGCGCCTTATAGAGCCTCAACATCACATCCCTGCTCCTATACTCTATTCCTCTAGAAATGAATGCCAACATTGCATTCGCCTTCTTCACCACCGACTCAACCTGGAGGTTAACTTTAAGGGAATCCTGTACGAGGACTCCCAAGTCCCGTTGCATCTCAGAACTTTGAATTCTCTCCCCATTTAAATAATAGTCTGGCCATTTATTTCTTCTGCCAAAGTGCATAACCATACACTTTCCAACACTGTATCTCACGTTGAAGAATGGCAGCTACAAACAATATGCCAGAAGAAATCAACGGGTCGTGCAGCATCTGCGGGAGGAAAGGAATTGCCGACGGGATTGAGAAGGATAATATTTGATCCATGATGGAATGGGTCATGTCTTACGGTTTTAGAACCAGCTCACATTCTGTGGGATCATGTCTGATCTCTGACTAATTCCACAACTGTTCACAAATATGCATCCGCCTCAGATTTAACACATTCAGCAACAACTGCCATTTACAGAAGAGGGTTTGAATCTGGATTGTGCCCCTGGACTTTGCCAGTTTCAAGTTCCTGGGTGTCAGCATCTCTGAGGATCTATCCTGGGCCCAACCTATCGACCAACGCAGCTACAACGGCGGCACGACAGAGGCTATTTCGCTGGCAGTTTGAGGAGATTTGGTATGTCACCAAAGACAGTCATAAAGTTCTACAGATGTGCTGTGGAGAGCATTCTAACTGGCTACTTCACTGTCTAGTATTGGGGGGGGGTGGGTGCTACTGCACAGGATCGAGATAAGCGGCAGGGAGTTGTAAACTCAGTCAGCTCCATCACGGGCAATATCTCCCCAGCATCCAGGACATTGTCAAGGATCGCTGCCTCAAGGAGGCAGTATACATCATTAAGGACCCCCATCACCCAGGGCAAGCCTTGTTCTCAATGTTATCAAGGAGGTACAGGAGCCTGAAGACACACGCTCAACGATTCAGGAACAGCTTCTTCCCCTCTGCCATCTGACTTCTGAATGGGCATCGAACCCGCGAGCACTACCTCAACTTTTTTTTCTGTAGTTATTTAACTTTTTTAATGTACCTATATATATATTTCTCACTGTAACTCAGTTTAGTGGGCACGTGGCCAAGTGGTTAAGGCATTGGACTAGTGATCTGAAGGTCGTGAGTTCGAGCCCCAGCCAAGGCAGCGTGTTGTGTCCTTGAGCAAGGCACTTAATCACACATTGCTCTGCGACGACACTGGTGCCAAGCTGTATGGGTCCTAATGCCCTTCCCTTGGACAACATCGGTGTCGTGGAGAGGGGAAACTTGCAGCATGGGCAACTGCTGGTCTTCCATACAACCTTGCCCAGGCCTGCGCCCTGGAGAGTGAAGACTTTCCAGGCGCAGATCCATGGTCTCACAAGACTAACGAATGCCTTTTTTTAAAAATTCAGTTTATTACGTATTGCAATGTACTGCTGCCACAGAACAGCAAATCTCACAAAAATATGCCAGTGATATTAAACCTGATTCTGATTAGGAATCCTGGACTCTACCCTCCAAAGGATACTCCCCAATGTTTAAGCGATGCTGCCTGTACGTAGCCTTACCAACCAGGGAAACGTCTGCCTGAACTCTCCTCTTGGTCTCGCTTATGATCTTGAAAATGAACACTATGCATCCCGGGAACGCAGCCTCAGTTCTGGTTGCCCAGGCAACACTTACGCAGCAGCCGGAGGGAGCTCTCCTTGTCCTTCAGCCTGGAGGTGGCGTTACCCGTGGTGAGGGACGGGTAAGGGCAGTGCAGCTCGCTCAGCAGCCCGCTGACCTCCAGCAGGAAAGCCTCCGCGTTCTCAGGGCCTGCAGAACCAAGAAACCGCCGGTCAGTGACTCAAAGTTGGAGGGAAAAGACACTTGGAACAAACATCTTGATCGGAGCCATTCAGCTCACCGCTGAAGTGGGAATTGATTCCGATAGCCAAGGGAGTTCTCGAAAATATATCCCGCTCTTCTCTTAAAGGGGGGAGGGGGAGGAATCCACTTTCTCCCAGAATTCTGCAGTTTACCACGTGTGCAAACTGTGGGCTATCAAGGTGGGGAAGGGCAGAATTCCAGGCCGCTGGGCCTAACCAGCTGAAACGAGACACCAACCAGGTTGCAACGGAAACGCAAGGGACCAGGTCTGGAGCGTTCCCAGGACCTGGCTGGAATTGCTGCCCCTCTCCCCAGGATCACCGGTTCCCACCTGTTGTTGGGGTGAGGCACTCCTCCAGCGGGCTGACGGCTTTCAGCTCGCACACCAGCCAGGAGCAGGCGGCCGTGAAGCACGGGCTGAGGGGGCCCTGCTCCGCCTCCTGGGACAAGGCACCCTCCTTGGTGAGCTCCCCGGAGTACCTGTGGGGGGGAGGGAGAGAGAGGGGGGTGGAGAGAGAGGAGGGGGAGAGAGGGGGGAGAGGGGGGGGGGGGGGGGGAGGGGGGGGGGGGGAGGGGGGGAGAGGGGGGGAGAGGGGGGAGAGAGGGGGAGAGAGGAGGGGGGAGAGAGGAGGGGGGAGAGAGGAGGGGGGAGAGAGGAGGGGGGAGAGAGGAGGGGGGAGAGAGGAGGGGGGAGAGAGGAGGAGGGGGAGAGAGGAGGGGGGGAGAGAGGAGGGGGGGAGAGAGGAGTGGGGGAGAGAGGAGTGGGATAGAGATAGAGAGAACAGCAGTCAACTCAGGTCGCAGCCCCATGACCTCCCGTTCACTTCACTACCCGAAGTACGTTCCACGGACTTAACACTCTGCACGTTTTTTAAAATTTAAATCTCAGAGTGGCGGGTGCATGGAACGCCCTGCCACGGGTGGAGATAGAGGCAGATACAATCGGGCCATTTAAGAGACTCTCGGACGGGCACGCAGATGATCGGACGGCACAGTAGCGCGACGCTCTTCTGGCGCCAGCGGCTCAGGTTCATTCTGCACCGTCCGTGCGGAGTTCTGGATGTTCTCCCCACCACCCACATGGGTTTCCTCCGGAGGCTCCGGTTTCCCCCCACATCCCAGAGGCACGCGGGTTAGTACTGAGGGGTACAGACAGGGTAAACGCAAGCAGGCTTTTTCCACTGAGGTTGGGTGGGACCACAACCAGAGGTCGTGGGTTAAAGGGTGAAAAGTGAAAAGTTTAAGGGGAACGTGAGGGGAAATTTCTTCACTCAGAGGGTGGAGAGAGCATGGCACGGGCTGCCAGCACAAGTGGTGAATGTGAGGCCGGTTTTAATGTCTAAGAGAAGTTTGGATGGGTAAATGAATAGTTGGGGTGTGGAGGGCTTATAGTCTCGGTGCAGGTCAATGAGAGTAGGCAGTTTCAGTAGTTTTGGCATGGACTAGATGGGCCAAAGGGCCTGTTTCTGTGCTGTACGTCTCAATGAATCTGGGTTAATTGATCACATGGGTGCAATTATTGGGTAGCAGGATAGAGATACGTCTCTACCAAAGGAGGTGTAAGGCGCTCCTTCCCTCCGCCAGCCTGCAGGTCACCTTTGGGCAAGGTGTAGCACCTGCTTAGCCCCCGATCAGGGTCACGTGAAGCCATGCAAACAGGTGGTGGATGGTCGTATGAGCAATCGGTGCAGATCACAAGTCCTAGTTATGCGACCACTGATGCCAGGAAGACAATCTCCAAAGGGTATTGATAACAGCAGGGGGGGGGGGTCACCCATTTTGTAAAGACACTGCCCAGAGGGCAGCGATGGCAAAGCACTTCTGTCGAAAAATTTGCCGAGAACAATCACGGTCGTGGGAAGACGAAGGTCGGCCACATCATATGACCCGGCACTTACTGATGACGATGGGCATCACTGTCAGATCTTGGATACCTCACTTGATGGTATATTAACCACTTCCTTCCTCATGTCGTTTTCAGTTCATTCACCAACCACGTGAACAATTGAACTTGGTGTCCTGACACACACTGACAAGGCTTACTGAGAGTTCACTGTCACAGTCCGGACAGAGTGTCCAGGCAGCTGCCAGTGCTGGGGGCGGGGGGGGGGAGGTTGCGCCCTCTAACGAGTCCTGATTTCCACCAAATCCTGGCACTCGAGCCCACGGCAACACACACAAAATGCTGGAGGAACTCAGCAGGCCAGGCAGCATCCATGGATACGAGTAAACAGTCGATGCCTCGGGCCGAGACCCTTCATCAGGACTGGAAAGGCAGGGGAGAAGCTCTCGCCCACAAACAGCTGAAACAGAACTGCAAACTGCTGGACTGAAATATTCCCCGTCTTCTTTTCCCTGTAGACGCTGCCCGACCTGACGACTCTTTCTGGAAATCTTGTTTTTATTCTAGTTTTCCAGCAGATTTTTGTTTTAAACTTTCTGGTTTCTTTTCTCCGAGAGTTGAACCACTTTGATAAGCTGATTTGGTTCATCAGAGTTTGCAACAATCTGACTGGGAGTTTCCCAGTCTCAGGGTATTCCCAATCAGAGATAAATGCAAAGCCATTCTCACAGAACTGACACTCAACCACCCTCTCTACAACAAGCACCCTGAGGACAGGACAGACAAGACGAGGTGCATTCAATGGCCCACGCAGCCTCACCTTCCTCAGACCCTCCTACCTACAAGGCACAAGGGCAAAAAAAGATTCACAACAGGGGTTCCCAACCTGAAGTCCACAGACCCCTTGGTTAATGGTAGAGGTCCATGTCATTAAAAACAAAGCCCCTAGTTCAGAGCGATATGGACCAGGGATTAGATCGGATGGGAATTCTGGTCAGCATGGACCAGATGGGCTGAATGGCCCATTTCTGTGTTGGAGGACTCTCACCCCTTTCCCGTTCCCCCACCCCTCCATCTCTCCTACCCAACTCTGGTGCCACCAGTAGGCCTTCAGTCCTCCTCCACCCGCTTCCACTTTTGTCCCTCCTCCTCTTACCCCAGAGCTGTCAGCATGTCCAATACCTGCCCATCTAACAGCCCCCCCCAATCCCTCAACACTGCCCCCCTCCACCCCAGGGCTGTTTACACCTTCAATTCAGCTAAATTCTACTCCAATCCTCTCCCCACCATCCACCACCCCAATAACTCCCTTCCCCTAACCTCCTGCCCCCCAATGCCCCCCAGCCCCAATCTGACAGTGTCCCCCACACTCAGTTCAATTCCACCCCAACCCTTTCCCCATACTCTCACCTCTCTCAGCCAACCCCTCCTGCCCAATACTCCATACCTCAGCCCAGAGCTGACAGTGTTCCAACCCCTCAGTTCAATTCCACCCCAACCCTTTGCTCACCACTCACCCCCATCACCCTCCGGCCCCTGACACCCTCAGCCCAGAGCTGTCATCGTTCCCGTCCCTCAGTTAATTTCCCCCCAAACATTTCCCCAGCCACTCACTCCCATACTCCCACCCCCTCCCCCATTCCATCACCTCCTGCCTGATGCCCTCAGCTCAGAGCTAACAGTGTCCCTATCCCTCAGTTCAATTGCACTCAAAACCCCTTCCCCACCACTCACTCCCATACACCCATCTCCTTCCTCATGCCCCTCCTGCCCCGATAACCTCAGCCCAGGGCTGACAGTCCCCGACACGCAGTTCCATTCCGTCCCAAACATTCCTGCGGCCACTCGCCCCATACTCTCATCTCCCGCCCCCCCATTCCATTACCTCCTGCCCGATACTCTCAGCCCAGAGCTAACAGTGTCCCCGTCCCTCAGTTCAATTCCACCCCAGTGCTCCCATCACCCTCCCCGTCCCCCCTCCTTCCCCTGATACCCTCAGCCCAGGGGTGTCAGTGTCCCCGTCACTCAGGTCAATTCCACCCCAACCATTTCCCCCACGACTCACCCTCACATTCACACTTCCCTCCTATTCCATCACCTCCTGGCCCTGATACCCCATGGTAGCCTGCTATCCAGCCCAGGGCTGTCAGTACCCCCTTCTCCCCATTACCCCTTACCTATCCCCCCCACGCCCAGCCCCGCCCCGCCCCAGCTCTTACCCCAGGGCCGTCAACACGCCCAGCACTTGCGCTTCCTCCATCCCGCTGCCCCTCCACTGTTGCCCACTTCCTGTTGCCAGCGCCCCGCCCCTTGTAACCGAGGTCCTCGCGAGGTGGCTGGCGAACTTGCCTGTTTGCACACCCGGTCCAGCCGCCCTTCACACTCCTCTCCCGCTTCCGGGACCCTCCCGGACCCTCTCCGTCCGCTGCTGAGAATCGTTGTTGTTGCTTGAGCCGACAGGGTCTCCCCCCCCCCCGGGTCCTAACGCCGGCCGGCTTTGTCCCCGCGGGGTGTTCCAGACAAACCCATTGGTGTACACAGCAAGATCCCACAGCCATCTGCTGTGGGATGTTGGCTGAGGGATAAAATGAAAAGAGGTGTGGGCGAACTTCCCCATTCCACCTCAAAGTGCCATTGGGATCTTTTACCTCCATTCTAACCCACGTTCCCTCTAATTTGAGGAGGGGGAGAAAAAAGGATCAGCTGTAAAGCCCTGCTGAAGGGTCTCGTCCCGAAACGTCGACTGGACTCTTTTCCATAGATGCTGCTTGGCCTGCTGAGTTCCTCCAGCATCTTATGTGTCTTGTTTTGGATCTCCAGAATCGGCAGATATTCTTGTCTGCCATGTGTTATGTACACGCAACCCTGTAAGCCTATCAGCAGCAATAGAACACGCCTGGAGTCTGGTGTCGCTGTTAACAAATCACTATTTTATTATGGCAACTTAAACCAGGTAAATCAAGAGTTAGCTGTTATGCATATATAGGTGTATCAATAAAGTTCCCAAACTCATTCGAGCTCAGGTGGTCAGAGTTACAGTCTTACGATGATGTGTAAGAAAGTTCAGTTCAGTCCACGAAATTGAGGTATTTGTAATCCAAATAAACAGGAGTCGCTGATCTTCCCATTGTCCTCCGAATCCTTCAAGGTAGCCAAATGTGACCACACTAAGGGTACCGTCTTCAAGTGGTAAAGCTGCCAACCCAGGCGAGGGTTAGACACACCGGTAGTTTCCACAGGGTCACCCTTACACACACAACGTGATAGCCACTGATCCAGTTCCATGACATACGGAATAACTCCAACAGTGATTTGCCACAGGGATGCCTTCTTCAGTGAACTACCACACTCAGACCAAGGGTAAACACACGTGGTATTCACAAAGGTTTTCCTCTCACCGGAGAACCCACTCCTGTGGATTAACTATGTGACAATCACACTTCTGTATTTGAATGGAATCAAACTCACCCTTACAGCCTACTTGGAGAGAGTCCCTTTGTCACTAGGTTTCTTCCGTTTCAAACCTTCCTCTCTGTAAACTTCTAGTTGCAGCACTTGTGAGAGTCATTTATCAATAATCTGGATCGATCTCTACTCACCCCTTTGGGCTACTGAAAGTTTAAACCAGCGACCCCACTTGCTGGTACCTTTCCATGATCGAACCCATCTCGACTCTGACTGTGTGCGTCCCTGTGTCTGTGAGAGAATCATCTGACCTTACTTATTCCAAAACAAGCCGCGGAACTTGTATAAACAATCGATTGTCCATCAGATAACTCCACCTCTCTCACCGTAGTAACCAAGCCATTTTGTAGTCAGTAGAAATCCAACAGTGTCCAAAAGTCAGTCTCATTCTCTCAGCGTTTTAAAGTGACAGTCCACAGAAAAAATGAACCCTAGGGGTACATAACATGTGATATTTGTTGGCTTTGTGGCAGCGGTACAATACCTTACAATAGAGAAAACATGAAATACAGTAATTATATATATTTTAAATAGTTAAATTAAGTAAGTAGTGCAAAAATAGAAATTAAAAAAGTAGTGAGGAAGTGTTCGTGGGTCCAATGTCCATTTAGAAATCGGATGGCAGAGGGGAAGAAGCTGTTCCTGAATCGCTGAGTGTGTGCCTTCAGGCTTCTGTACCTCCTCCCTGATGGTAACAGTGAGAAGAGGGCGTGTCCTGGGTGTTGGGGGTCCTTAATGATGGATGCCACCTTTCTGAGGCACCGCTCCTTGAAGATGTCCTGGATACGATGGAGACGGGTGCCCGTGATGGAGCTGACTGAGTTTACAACTCTCTGCAGCTGTGCAGCGGCCTCCCACACCCCCATACTAGGAGATGTGCGGGACAAGTTTTTGTATAGAGTGGTGGGCTGAATGGTGGACACAGACATGATTGAAGAGGCTCCTATAGAAACACATGAATATGCAGGAAATGGCGGTGCAGGGGTCACGTGAGGGCAGAAGAGATTAGGTTAAGTAATGGTCAGTACAAACCTCGCGGGCCGAAGGGCCTGTTCCTGTTATGTTTATTTTAACTTATTGAGATACAGCCCTTCCGTCCTACGAGTCGCACTGCCCAGCAACCCCCAATGTAATCCTAGCCTAATCACAGGACAATTTACAATGGCCAATCAACCCACCACCTTTGGACTGTGGGAGGAAACCAGAGCACCCGGAAGAAACCCATGCGGTCACGGGGAGAACATGCAAACTCCTTAGTTCAAAGTACACACATGTCACCATATACGACCCTGAGATTCACTTTCCTGCGGGCATACTCAGCAAATCTACAGAGTACTAACTATAACAGGATCAATGAAAGATCAACCATAGCGCAGAAGACAACGAACTTTGCAAATGCAAACCTAAATAAATAGCAATAGATATCGAGAACACGAGATAAAGAGTCCTTAAAGTGAGATCGTTGGTTGTGGGAACATCTCAAGTGAGTGTAGCTATCCCCTTTTGCTCAAGAGCCTAATGGTTGAGGGGTAGTAACTGTTCTTGAAGCGGGAGGTGCGAGTCCTGAGGCTCTTGGACTTTCTAAATGATGGCAGCAGTGAGACGAGAGCGTGGCCTGGGTGGTGGGGATCTCTGATGATAGATGCTGCTTTCCTACGACCAAGTTTCATGCTCTGGACGACCTTACAGACAGTGAGCGGCGGGAATTGAACGTGGGTTGCTGTACACAGTGCACGGTGCAGTCCTGCATGCCTGAGCTGCGGTCCGTCAGATCAGGTTCAACTATCCCGATGGGAGAACATAAAATAACTTAGAGCGCTAGAGTGAATTATGTGGGGCAACTCAGCATTTCTTAATGACATTTACTGAAATAAATTTTCTGCTCTTTATGTCTTTGCGGTGTGCTGTTACAGCAGTGACAACACTTGTTTGTCTGAGAATGTTGTGTATGTACATCTGCTGACGCTTCTGGACACATCTTCAGTGATGTTCCTGGAATCATCGGGTGTTTCGGGTCTTTCAACATCATACAAACTCCTCAAGGTGACCCAGCCGGGGCTGATCAGACCCCAGCTTGTGTCCAGATGGCTAGCTACTTATGACTCCATGGCTCCCCTCTTTTGAGCCACAGCCATCTTGAGGCCCTCTCTGCCGCATCGGTGGTACTGCGGATGGCTCTCCTCTTCCTCTCTCCCTCGATGCCCAAAATGCTGAAGGCTCTAACTAAGGAACGGGCTACAAATCCCTACAACCAACCTCCACTGGGAGACACCTCGCTCTCCATCCAGCCTGCTGACAGTTGCTGACCAGTCCTGCGTACTTGGAGAGCTTCCTTTCAAAGGCCTCTTCCAAGCTATCTTCCCGTGGGACTGTCAGCTCCAGCAGCACCACTTGCTTAGTAGACTCAGACACTAGGAATAAGTCCACAAAGGGAGAAAACTAGAGTGAATGATCTCTTATGAGTAAGTCCAAACTTTTCACTGAGCAAGAAAAGTTAGCATAACTATAAATTAAATTATTTTGAATCCCCTACTGCCCCTTTGAGATAAAGTAGGAAGCAGACAGCTAAACGGAGCAGGCTGTCTGTAATTGCTTGGGATCTGAGAGGTTGAGACGTACGCCAAGCAGAGCGGTCCTTTTAAGAGACAAGCCCCCGCCACCGCCGCCCTTCCCGTGATGGCGGCGGCTTTGTCGACGTCACGTCCGGTGAGGGCGCAGTGGTGTCGCGAAAGCCGGCGCCGTTGCCCGGGTGATTGCCGTAGGGCGGCCGAGTGTGCGGAGTCACGATGGCGGTGCAGCTGGAGCAGGCGGTCGGGATGTACGAGCAACTGCGGAGCGAGTGGGCGCGCAAGAACCCCAACCTGCGCAAGTGCGAGGAGCTGCTGGTCAAGCTGAAGGTGGGTGAGAGCGGAGCGGGGTGGTTATAGAGTGGGCCACCCGGCCCCGGCCTCTCCCTCTGATACCTCTCCTTACTACCGCCTCCCTATTGGGCCTGTCTCCTTCCACCACAGCGCCGGTTATTACCCCCTAAGGGGCGTCTTTAACTTTATCCCGTGGAGCGTTCAGTGGGTGACCGTATAGAGGTGTGTAAAGCCAGCGGGAGAATGTTCAAAGCAAATTTTATTATCAGTACATATATGTCACCATATACAACCCTGAGATTCACTTTCTTGCGTGCTTTCTTTAGAAAAATGTATAGATTAATAACCGTAACAGAATCAATGAAAGACCGCCCAACTTGGGCTTTCAACCAGAGTGCAGAAGGCAAAAATCTGCAAGTTCAAACAGGAAGAAATGTTAACAAATGGTTAACCAATAAATTTGGTATAATAGTCCGCTCTGACTGGTGACACATTGTCAGCAGATACCCAGTGAAGTCGCGGTCACAGAGTTACAGTCTCCTACCGTCATAAGAGTTACAGCCCAAGAGAAAGTACAAAGTATATACTTTATTATCGAAGTGCATATATGTCACCATATACAGCCCCGAGCTTCATTTTCCTGCCTGCATACTCGGCAAATCTATAGAATGGTAACTGCAACAGGATCACCAAAAGAGTATCCAGAGTGTAGAAGATGATAAACAGTACAAATGCATGTAAATAATTAGAACAAGCGATAATGAGACAGAGTTCTTAAAGTGAGTTCATCGGTGGAGGGAAACGTCTCAAATGCTGGGGCAAGTGAGTGTGGTTATCCTCTTTATTTTAAGAGCCTGATGGTTGAGGTGTATTTGGTGTTTTCCCCCTGAATAGGGGAACCAAGAACTAGAGGGCATAGGTTTAAGGTGAGAGGGGAGAGATTTAATAGCCTGAGGGGCAAAGCTTTTCACTCAGAGAGTGGTCAGTGGGTGGAATGCATTGCCAGGTGAGGTGGTTGAAGGAGGTTCATTGACAACACATTTGGTCATACCATGTGGGAGTGGGCCCTTGGGCCAAATTTATCTGTGTACTTGTCTAAATGCCTCTTAAAAGTTGGACTGAAGAGCCTCTTTCCAGGTGTTTAAACAAATGCGGTGATAAATTTGATCAATGCGGGGGGAAAGATTGTGCACATTCACATTCAGGTGGCTTTATACACCTCTGCAAGATCACCCCCTCAGTCCCCTACACGCCGAAGAATAAAGTTAAAGAGGAAGCCCTTTAAGGGGTATTAACTGGCACTATGGGGGAAAGGAGAAAGGCCAAACCGGGGAGGCCGAGGCTGTGAACCTGAGGGACCCCAGGTTGGGAACTCCTGCTTCTAAACCTCTTCTACCCATGTACCTGCAACGTACCTCGTAGGTAGGAGGGTCTAAGGAAGGTGAGGCTCCGTGGGCCATTTAGTGCACCTTGTCTGGCCTGTCCTGAGGATGTTCGTTGCAGAAAGGGGTGATCGTGTGAGCTGCAGATTCTGTGAAGATGACTTTGTATTTGCATTGCAACTTTCCTAACCTCGGGGTATTCCGAATCGGATTGCTGCATACTTATCCACACGCTCGTCTAAACATCCTTTAAAGTTGAAAGCCACTAGAAGAAGTACGTGGACAGGAAAGTTAGGAAGCTTAGATGGCGTGGGCCAGTGGGCCTTTTGCCACCCAGTGTGACTGAATCGAACCTCAGAATCAGGTTTAATATCGCCGGCGTACGTTGTGAAATTTGTTAACTTTGCGGCAGCAGCACAATGCAATACATGGTGAATATAGGGGAAAGGCTGAATTACAGTAATTATACGTGTACACTAAATAGTTAAGTTAAAGTAAGTAGTACTAAAAAAACAGAAATTTGAAAAAATGTAGTGAGGTAGTGCTCATGGGTTCAGTGTCCATTTAGAAATCAGATGGCCGAGGGGAAGAAGCTGTTCCTGAATCGTTGTGTGTGTGTGTGACTTCAAGCTTCTGTACCTCTTTCCAGATGAGAAGAGGGCTTGTCCGAGGTGGTGGGGGTCGTTAATGATGGATGCCACCTTCTTGAGGCACCGCTCCTTGAAAGTGTCTTGGATAGTTCTTGTAACTTCCGGGGCGCCAGAACACGGACGACTCAATTGGCAGCTCTGATTGAAAATGATGGACTCCGTCATCAAAGACCCTCACCACCCAGGCCATGCTCTTATCTCACTGCCGCCATCTGGTAGGAGGTACAAGTACCTCAGGACTCTCACCGCCATGTTCAAGAACAGCTACTACCCATCAACTCTTGAACATGGCGGTGAGAGTCCTATATTGAACAAAAGGGGAACAACTAGACTTGTTTAAGGACACTTTTGTTATTTCTTGCTCGTTATTTATTGCTGTTTATTTATATTTGCATTCGCACAGTTTATTTTTCATTGATCCTGTTTACGGTTACTGTTCTATAGATTTACTAAGCATGACTGCAGAGAAAGAATCTCAGGGTTGTATGTGGTGACACGTATGTACTCTGACAATTTTGCTTTGAACTTTGGAAATCATCTCACTTTAGTACTTTTCTGAGCTTAAATTCAGTCGTACAGGGTGGATAAAGGTTCCAGCCCACCCTCAGTACTTTTCTGTGGATGTGACACCAAATATCTGCCTCCCTCTGTTCATTGTCCCTTAGCCAAGGCCACCAGTGATCACAGGGGAGACTGGAAACACTCTGGGTTGGGCACCATCAGCTTTCACATTGGAGAATGCTGTGCACGTCCTGAAGATTTGGTGTGGGTACATTTAAGTACAATCAAAGGACTTATAATGAGCAGTATGGTAAGGGAGGGGGTATCAAGCAATGGACTGGTACAGTACAGAAATTGGCCCTTTGGGAGCCACATCTATGCCACCCTTTCTGCCCCCTGACACAAATCCCATAGAATACTGAAGTGGTAACAGGAACATCAAACACCTCACCCACGTGCAAAAAAACAAATCATGCAAATAGGAACTAACCACCCTATTTGCCACTTTTGGGGAATTGTAGACTTGAACCTTAAAATTCCTCTGTTCATCAGCATCCCATTGAGCTTTCCCATTACTGTCCCTGTTTGACTTTCTGGAATGCATCACATCATACTTGTCAGATAAAATTCCATCTGCCATTGCTGTGCCAACTTTCCATCTGCTTAGATAACCTTCCTTGCCATCACAACACCAACAACTTTGTGTTCTGCAAGCTTACTAACTGTACCTCTTGTGTTCTCAACAAGGTTTTATAGATATACTAACAGCAAGTGTTCCAGTGCAAACCCGTGGTACACCTTTAGGTGCTGCATCACATGACATAGGCGGTCATGGCCTTGGCAAATTTTTCTACAGAAGTGTCTTTATAAGACCCCAGCCGTTCTCAAGAGATTAGAGGTTGCCTGGCGTCAGTGGTTGCATAACCAGGACTTGTGATATGCACCAGCTCATGTGCACATCCACCACCTGCCCCCATGGCTTCATGTGACCCTGATTGGAGGTGGGGCGGGGGGCTAAACAGATACTACACCTTGCCCAAGGGTGATCAGGCTAACGGAGGGAAGAGCATTTTATACCTCCCCTTGGTAGAGATCTATCTGCACCCTGCCACCCAGGAGTCACAGATTACCAATCAGAAAAACATCCTTTTGTCAAAATCATTTGCTTCCTATTGCCAAGCTGATTTTAGATCCACTTAGCCAGTTTTCCCTCGATCCTGTGTGTCAACCTTCTGAATCAGTGTACCGTGCGTGGTCTTGTCAAATGCCTTACTTGGGGCAGCGCGGTATATAGCGGTTAGAGTTACACTTCACAGCACCAATGACCCGGGTTCAATCCCACCGTTCTCCCCATGACCACGCGGTTTCCTCTGGGTGCCCCGGTTTCCTCCCATGTTCCAGCTTAGTAAATTGTGTCGGCATGCTATGTTGGAGACAGAAGAATGGCTGAACTTGCAGGCTGCCCCCAGCGCCACAGCGTGGAGCAGGCTCTTCTGGCGCCACCCGGCATTCCCCCCAGTTTATAGCGCTAGCCTAATCGCGGTACAGTTAACCTACTAACCAGTGCGTCTTTGGACTGTGGGAGGAAACCGGAGCACCCGGAGGAAACGCATTCATTCTTCAGGGAGGACGTACAAGCTCCTTTACAGGTGCTGTTGGAGTTGAACTTTGACACCCCGAGCTGTAACAGCGCCGCGCTAACTGCTACACTGCCGTGGCGCCTCGGATTGTGTTGGTCGTTGATGCAAAGATGTACTTCACTGTATGTTTTGATTTACATGTGTTAAATAAAGCTTATCTGTATCTTTAAGATGCTTTTAGACAACACCTATCATCCTAACTTCATTAATCTTCTTGCCAACCTCAAAAGCATTCACATTAGTATAAATAATTAAAATGTGGGGTGTTTTAGTAGTTCAAACCAAGGTACAACCTGTACGTTTATGGAATATGGGAGGAAACCAGAGCACCCAGAGGAAACCACGTGGTCACAGGCAGAACATACAAACTCCTTACAGCCAGTGAAGGGTAGGGCCCAAAGGGTGTTATGGAACCCCCTACAAAGAAGGCACGACAGCGGCTACATTCCGTTAGGAGTTTGAGGAGATTTAGTTTGTCACAAAAGACAAGTTTTACAGAGGTACCACGGAGAGCATTCTAATTGGCTGCATCACCATCTGGTATGGGAGGAGGCGTCTACTACACAGGATCGAAATAAGCTACAGAGAGTTGTAAACTGACTCAGCTCCATCATGGATGCTAACCTCTGTGGTATCCAGGACATCTTTAAGCAGCAATGCCTCAAAAAGGCAGTAACCATCATTAAGGACCCCCGCCCCATCACCCAGAACGTGCCCTCTTCTCATTGCTACCATCAAGAAGGAGGTACAGAAGCCTGAAGGCACACACTCAATGATTCAGGAACAGCTTCTTCCCCTCTGCCATCCGATTTCTGAATGGACATTGAATCTTTGGACACTACCTTACTATTTTTGTTATTTCTATTTTTGCACTACTTTTAACTATTTAAAAGTATTTATGTTTTAGTTTTTTTTCCTATTATTATGTATTGCATTCACTGCTGCCACAAAGACAAATTTCACAACATAGGTTGGTAATACTAAACCTCATTCTGATACTGAATCGAGGAGCCTCTGATTGCAAGTGAGTAGTTCACTGAAAGTGGCGTCACAGGTAGAAAGGCATTTGGCACTCTGGCCTTTATCAATCAGTGATTTGAGTACCAGAGTTGGCGGATAATGTTATGGTTGTACAAGACTGGTGAGGCTGCAGTTTGAGTATCTTGTATGGTTTTGATCACCCTGTTGAAGGAAATATGTTACCAAACTAGAAAGCATGCAGAGAAGATGTACCATCTGGATTTGAGGTCCTACATTACAAAGAGAGGTCACGTAGACTAGACTGCAGCTAAACAACAAATTTCACACCATGTAAGACATTGATAATGAAAGTGATTCTGATTTAGATGGCATTTGATGAGGTGCCACTTAAGGGCTGGTGAACAAGGTAGGCACACCTGGTGTTGGGGACGTGTGAGTACAGACTGAAGGTTGGTTCTTGCATAAAAGACGATAAGCCGTCCGGTGGTGTAGGGGCATCCGCGCCGGACTTTGAGGCGAGTGATTCCAGGTTCGAATCCGGCCGGCTCCTTTCATACTTTCCATCCGTGCTGGGCTGAGTGTAGAGCCAGCAACTCGGCCTTGTTAAAAAAAAACACGCGAAAGGAAGCAGCAAGGTTGTTGCCTGATGCACCACAAGGCGAGAGAAACAAAAATAGAAGACAGTGTTGGATTAAACAGGCCTTTTTCAGGCTGGAGAGAAGTAAGTAAACAGTGGCTGGGAGATGGACCACAGGTTACAACAGGAAATGAGAAGAGTCAAAAGGGCAATGTTATGGTAGTCATTTTAACATGCAGGTCAATTGGAAAAATCAAGTTTGTAATGGATCTCAAGGGAGTGAGTTTGTTGAATGCCTAAGAGATAGCTTTTTAGAGCAGTTTGTCATTGAGCCTACTAGGAGATCAGCTATACTGGATTGGGTGATATATAATGAACCGGAGGCAATTAGGGAGCTTAAGGTAAAAGAACCCTTATGAACCAGTGATCACAATATGATTGGTTCAACTTGAAATTTGATAGGGAGAAAGTAAAGTCTGATGTAGCGGTATTTCAGTGGAGAAGGGGAAATTAGTAGTATTAGAGAGGAGTTGGCCAAGGTAAGTTGGAAGGAGCTGCTGGCAGGGATGTCAGCAGAGCAATAACGGCATGTGTTTCTGGGAAGAATGAAGATGCAGGACATGTGTATTCCAAAAATGAAATACTCAAATGATAAAATAGCACAGCCTTGACTGACAAGGGAAGTCAAAGCTATTGTAAAAGCAAACGAAAGGGCATACACAAAGCAAAAATTAGTGGGAGGATAGAGGATTGGGAAGTTTTTAAAAACCTACAGAGAGCAACTAAAAAAATCATTAGAAGGGAAAGGATGGAGTATGAAATCAAGCTAGCAAATAATATCAAAGTGGATAGTAAAAGTTTTTTCAAGTATGTTAAAAATAAGAGAAATGAGAGTGGATATGGGACCATTAGAAAATGAAGCAGGAGAAATAATAATGGGGTCAAGGAGATGGCTGATGAACTAAATGAGTATTTTGTGTCAGTCTTCACTGGAAGACACCAGCAGTATACCTGATGTCGTGTGTGAAGGAAGAGAAGTGGGTGCATTTACTGTTACAAGAGAGAAGGTGCTCAAAAAGCTGAAAGACCTGAAGGTTCATAAGTTACCCAGACCAGAGGAACTGCACCCTAGGGTTCTGAAAGAGCCAGCGTTAGAGATTGTCGTGGCATTAGAAATGATCTTTCAAAAATCATTAGACTTCTGGCATGGTGCCAGAGGACTGGAAAATTGCAAATGTCACTCCACTCTTTAAGAAAGGAGGAAGGCAGCAGAAAGGAAATTATAGACCAGTTAGCCTGACCTCAGTGGTTGGGAAGATGTTAAGAGTCAGTTGTTAAGGATGAGGTGATGGAGTACTTGGTCAGGGAAAATCCTGCCTGGCGAACCTGTTGGAATTCTTTGAGCAGATTACAAGTAGGATAGATAAAGGGGATGCAGTGCATGTTGTATATTTGGACTTTCAGAAGGCCTTTGACATGGTGCCACACATGAGGCTGCTTATCATGTTAAGAACCTATGGTATTACAGGGAAGTTACTAACATGGTAAGAGCATTGGCTGATTGGTAGGAGGCAGCGAGTGGGAATAAAAGAATCCTTTTCTGGTTGGCTGCCAGTGACTAGTGGTGTGTTCCGCAGGGGTTAGTGTTGGGACCATTTCCTTTTATGCTGTATGTACATGATTTAGATGATGGAACAGATGGCTTTGTGGCAAGTTTGCAGATGATATGAAGATTGGTGGAGGGGCAGGTAGTGTTGAGGAGAGGTAGGCTGCAGAAGGACTTAGATTAGGAGAACGGGCAAGAAAGTGGCAAATGAAATACAATGTTGGAAAATGCATGGTCATGCACTTTGGTAGTAGAAATAAACTTGTGGACAATTTTCTAAATGGGGAGACAATCCAGGAGTCTGAGGTGCAGAGAGACTTGGGAGTCCTTGTGCAGAACACCCTGAAGGTTAACTTGCAGGTTGGGTCGGTGGTTAGGAAGGCAAATGCATGTTAGCATTCATTTCAAGAGGTCTAGATTACAAGAGCAAGGATGTGATACTGAGGCTTTATAAGGTACTGGTGAGGCCTCACCTTGAGTATTGTGAACAGTTTTGGGCCCCTCATCTTAGAAAAGATGTGCTGACATGAGAGAGGGTCCAGAGGAGGTTCACAAGGACGATCCCAGGAATGAAAGGGTTATCATACGAGGAACGTTTGATGGCTCTGGGTCTGAACTTGCTGGAATTCAGAAGGATGAGGAGGGATCTCAGTGAAACCTTTCAAATGTTGAAAGGCCTAGACAGAGTAGATGTGAAAAGGATGTTCCCCATGCTGGGAGAGTCTAGGACAAGAGACAACAGCCTCAGGATAGAGGGGTGCCCTTTCGAAACAGAGATGCGGAGAAATTTCTTTAGCCAAAGGGTCGTGAACTTATGGAATTTGTTGCCACATGTAGCTGTGGAGGCCAGGCCATTGGGTGTATTAAAGGCAGGGATTGATAGGTTCTTGATTGGACGTGGCATCAAAGGTTATGGGGAGAAGGCCTGGAACTGGGCTTGAGGAGGAGATTTTTAAAGAAGGATCAGCTGTGATTGAGTAGTGGAATAGACTCAATGGGCCAGATGGCTTAATTCTGCTCCTGGTCTAAGTGGTGGAGTGCCCCAAGTTTTTGACTCTCGGTTATTTGTAGCTGGAGAAGGGGATAGAGCATAAAGTGTCAAAGTTTGCCAATATAACAAAGTTAAGTGAGAGGGCTTCTTGCAATGAGAACATTTGGACTTTGCAACAGAATTAGATAGGCTGAGAGAGTGGGAGAAAACTTGGCAAATGTTATTTAATGTGGGAGAACATGATGTGTACTTTGCTTAGAGGAATTTAAAAGTAAACCATTATCTAAATAAGAATTACAGTTGGGCAAAGTACATCAACATTTGAGTTTCTTGGGATGGGCTCAGAAAGTTATTGAGCAGATGTTACTGGTCAGGAAAGCAAATGGCAAAATGGCCTTTCTTGTAAAAGAAATAGTGAAGAAGAAAGGAGGTTTTGTTACAGTGATAAAGGATGTTGGTGAAGTTGCACATGAAGTATTCCGTAAACACGAGGAATTCTGCAGATGCTGGAAATTCAAGCAACACACATCAAAGTTGCTGGTGAACGCAGCATCTCCAGGAAGAGGTACAGTCGACGTTTCGGGCCGAGACCCTTCGTCAGGACTAACTGAAGGAAGAGCTAGTAAGAAATTTGAAAGTGGGAAGGGGAGGGGGAGATCCAAAATGATAGAGAAGACAGGAGGGGGAGGGATGGAGCCAAGAGCTTGACAGGTGATTGGCAAAAGGGATATGAGAGGATCATGGGACAGGAGGCCCAGGGGGAAAGAAAGGGGGAGGGGGGAAGCCCAGAAGATGGGCAAGGGGTATAGTCAGAGGGACAGAGGGAGAAAAAGGAGAGAGAGAGAAAGAATTGTGTATATAAATAAATAACGGATGGGGTACAAGGGGGAGGTGGGGCATTAACGGAAGTTAGAGAAGTCAATGTCCACGGCCGCCTCTACTGTAAAGATGAAGCCACACTCAGGTTGGAGGAACAACACCTTATATTCCGTGTGGGTAGCCTCCAACCTGATGGCATGAACATTGACTTCTCTAACTTCCGCTAATGCCCCACCTCCCCCCGTACCCCATACATTATTTATTTATATACACACATTCTTTTTCTCTCTCCTTTTTCTCCTTTTTCTCCCTCTGACTATACCCCTTGCCCATCCTCTGGGTTTTTCCTCCCCTCCCCCCTTTCCTTCTCCCTGGGCCTCCTGTCCCATGATCCTCTCATATCCTCTTTGCCAATCACCTGTCCAGCTCTTGGCTCCATCCCTCCCCCTCCTGTCTTCTCCTGTCATTTCAGATCTCCCTCTCCCCCTCCCACTTTCAAATCTCTTCCTAGCTCTTCCTTCAGTTAGTCCTGACAAGGGTCTCGGCCCGAAACGTCGACTGTACCTCTTCCTAGAGATGCTGCCTGGCCTGCTGTGTTCACCAGCAACTTTGATGAAGTATTATGCAGAGTTTTGTTCTGGTTTATTGTCATCTGACTACATCTCAAGTCAAGTCAAGTTTATTGTCATTTCGACCATAAGCTGCTGGTACAGTACACAGTAAAAACGAAACAACGTTCCTCCAGGACCATGGTGCTACATGAAACAACACAAAACTACACTAGACTATGTGAGACAGTACAAGGCTACACTAGACTACATAAGACAACACAAAAACTGCACTAGACTACAGACCTACACAGGACGACACAAAGTGCACAAAACAGTGCAGGGCAGTACAATAAATAACAAACAAGACAATAGGCACAGTAGAGGACAAATTACAATATAATAGATGATGTAGATGTCAGTCTAGTCTCTGGGTATTAAGGAGTCTGATGGCTTGGGGGAAGAAACTGTTGCACAGTCTGGTCATGAGAGCCCGAATGCTTCGGTACCTTTTGCTAGATGACATGTATACAACCAAATGAAACAATGATTCTCTGGATCATGGTGCACCACACACAGCACATAAACCAAAATACCATTCAAAATACATGCAGTACACAGCTCAGGTAAACAGTAAATCGCTCGCTGTCCTAGTGATGAGTGGTGGCAGGGTATTCATTTATCTCACAGCCTGGGGGAAGGAGCTGTTACCCAGTCTGTCAGTCCATGTCCTGATGCTTCTGTACTTCCTTCCTGATGGTAATGGGTCAAAGAGATTACGGGATGGGTGGTAGGGATCGTTAACAATGCTTCACGCCCTTTGTCTCCAACACTGCTGGTGAATGTCACAAACAGGGGGGGATGGAGACCCTGGTGATCCTCCGTTGTTTTTACTGACCTCTGTGGGGTCTTACTGTCTGATGTCGTGCAGCTTCCGTACTAATCATTAATCCAGCCAGACCGGACCCTTGATGGTGATCCTGTAGAAAGTTGCTCGAAATTGGGGTGGGGACTTTGAACGCCTCAATCTCCTCAAAGTGTAAACGCTGTCGTGCCTTCTTGACTAGTGAGGAGATGTGGGTCCAGGTTAGATTGTCGATTACGTGCACACCCAGGAACTTTGAGCTGTTCACTCGCTCCACGGCAGAGCCATTGATGTGCAATAGAGAGTGGCTTCCTGAAGCCCACAATCATCTCTTGTCTTGTCCACGTTGAGAATCAGGTTGTTCTCACACCATTTGACAAGCCTCTCAGCCTCCTCTCTGTATGCCAACTCATCATTGTTGCTGATGAGGTCAACCGCTGTAGTATCATCAGCAAACCTATTGATGCAGTTTGAGCTGGATCTGCCAGTGCAGCCGTGAGTCAGCAGCGTGAACAGTGGGCTGAGTACACAACTGGGAGAGGAGGCAGCCAGTAGTCAGCCTGTTAGAGCTGGGGGTGTTACTGCCAACTCAGACTGACTGTGGTCTTTCCATCAAGAAGTCCAACATCCGGTTAGAGAGACGAGTCCCAACGAGGGCAGTTTACCAACCAGACTTCGAGTGACAATCCTGTGAGATGCCAAGCTGAAATCAGAGCTGGCGTATGATACGTCATTTTCGATGCTATGGCATCATCAGTGCACCAGCTTGAGCAGCAGGCAAACAGGAGAGGGTCCAATGTAGCTGGAAGGTGGGATTTTATATGATCTATTACCAGCTGCTTAAAGGGCTTCATGGTTGTTGAGGTCAGAGCTACTGGGCAGTAATTGTTTACACCAGTTACCGTCATTCTCCTGGCACAGGAGTGATGGTGGCTGCTTTGAAGTCTGTAGAGTGTTTCAATGAGATATTAAAGATGTCCGTTAAGACCTCTCTTGAGTTGGGCCGCACAGTCACTCAGCACCTGTGTTGTCCGGCCCTGCAGCTTTGCACGGGTGTCGCCTGGCTATTCTCCTCCGCAGCTCCGCTGTGGCCAAACAGGGCGCCTGATCCTCGGGGGGAGGGGGGTGAGGGGGCTTCCCTAGATGTCACATAACTCAACGAGTCAAACCGTGCATAGAAAGCCTTTCAGGAAGAGAGGCATCACTGTCGACGCTCAGGGTAGACGTGTAACTAGTTATGCTTTATATACCTTGCCACGTGTGCTAAAATGTCCCTGGTGTCACACAAGTGTCTGTGATTTCTGTGAGTGCTCTCGCTCTGCCTTCCTGATGGCATGGGACAGCATGGCTCTTGCTGACCTTGCAGTTCCTCTGTCCCCCGATCTGAAGGCAGTGCACAAACCTCTGCAGTTAGCCATGGTTTCTGGTTTGTTCTGGCAGTGTTACATTTACCATCCTCAGTACACTTTCCTACGTAGCCAGTCACCGGTTCCTCATATCCATCAACGTTGGTGTGACGACTGCCTCCCTGACTATGCTCCAGTCTGTGCTGAGGTGGCGCCTTCTGGCCAGGTCCTGATCTGCCTGTCAACACACACACACACAAAATGCCGGAGGAACGCAGCAGGCCAGGCAGCATCTATGGAAAAGAGTCAACAGTTGATGAGACCCTCATCAGGATTGAAAAGTCAGAGTAAGGTGAGGAGATGGGGAGGTAGTATGATATAGGTGAAACTGGGAGGGGGGAGGAGTGAAGTAAGGAGCTGGGAAGTCGATGGGTAAAAGAGATAAAGGGCTGGAGAAGGGGGAATCTGTTAGAGCAGGGGACAGAAGACCATTGTAGAGAGGGAATGGAGAGGAGCACCAGAGGCAAATGAGGTAAGCAGGTGAGAGAGGAAAACAATGGGGAAAGGGGGCAATTTCTGGAAGTTTGAGAAATTGTTCAAGTCATTAGGTTAGAGGCTACCCAGACAGAATACATGGTGTTACTCCTCCAAACTGATTGTGGCCTCATCGTGGCAGTCAGCTCCATGAACCAGGTCTAATATATTCTCTCTGGTTACAAAGTTGACATGCTGGTAGAATTTGCCAGGCTGTTTTTGAGTGCCGTGATTGTAGTCACCAGCAACAATGGAGACACTGTTGGGTGAGTTACCAGGTCGCAGATGGCACCAAGGAGCTTGATACTTCCCAGCACTAGCATGGGGGGGGGACTTAAACTGCAATAATCACATTGGCAGTGAACTTCCTTGGTAAGTAGAAAGGCCAGCACTTCACCAGTAAAAGCTCCTTCTGTGGTGAGCAGTGCACCATTAATACCGAGGCGTTCACATACCAGTTATTATAGGTGTAGACACACAAACCACCTCCATGGGTCTTGCCAGAGGTCACAGCATTTCTGTCTGCCCAAAAACGTGCCAGTGTTTGAGGGAGACTTAAAGTGGGTCACTACAGGCCCACATTCCTGGCAGTTCTACTCACTAACATCTGATCACTAGGAAATGAGCTGGATTACCTGCGTCTGTGTTTGAATCAGCGGGAGATGAGGGACTGCTGTAGTTGTCTGGGACATCACACCAGACTCGGCCATCCAGCTAGAAGGCTTTTGAACACTGGCATGCTTCTGCGTTCTTGCGCACTGCTTCCAATGGCCACTGCACAAGTTAATCCATACATTTGTTTTTCCACCTGTTAGCGAGGCAGACTTGCAGATTTTGGTGTTCTTTATGATCAGTGTTTTTCGGTTGTAGAGTGGACAAATAGGGCAGAAAATTTCACCGTTGATTGGAGCTAGAGTGGCCACTGTGACAGTGCCACATCTTGTGACGTCTCCTTTTTGGTTCTCGTGCTATTTAACTGGGCTCTGGCACTTGACCCTTTGTTATGAGATCAAATCACTGCTGTAAACAGAAGTCTTCTCATCACAATTGCTTAAGTTCTGAAACGATGGTGGAAGCAAACCCAGTAGTTCTTTTCAGAAAAATACTTTATTTAATCCAATTCAGTAAAAATTTCTTTAGAAACCTCATGCTTTTTTAAACTGATCGCAAAACAAACATCCCACATCCTCTTTACAATAGAAACATAGAAGCATAGAAAATAGGTGCAGCAGTAGGCCATTCGGCCCTTCGAGCCTGCACCGCCATTCAGTACGATCATGGCTGATCATCCAACTCAGAACCCCGCCCCAGCCTTCCCTCCATACCCCCTGATCCCCGTAGCCACAAGGGCCATATCTAACTCCCTCTTAAATATAGCCAATGAACTGGCCTCAACTGTTTCCTGTGGCAGAGAATTCCACAGATTCACCACTCTCTGTGAGAAGAAGTTTTTCCTCATCTCGGTTGTAAAAGGCTTCCCCTTTATCCTCAAACTGTGACCCCTTGTTCTGGACTTCCCCAACATCGGGAACAATCTTCCTGCATTTAGCCTGTCCAATCCCTTTAGAATTTTATATGTTTCAATCAGATCCCCCCTCAATCTTCTAAATTCCAGAGAGTATATGCCTAGTCGATCTAGTCTTTCATCATATGAAAGTCCTGCCATCCCAGGAATCAATCTGGTGAACCTTCTTTGTACCCCCTCTATGGCAAGAATGTCTTTCCTCAGATTAGGGGACCAAAACTGCACACAATACTCTAGGTGTGGTCTCACCAAGGCCTTGTACAACTGCAGTAGTACCTCCCTGCGCCTGTACTCGAATCCTCTTGCTATGAATGCCAGCATACCATTCGCCTTTTTCACCGCCTGCTGTACCTGCATGCCCACTTTCAATGACTGGTGTATAATGACACCCAGGTCTCGTTGCACCTCCCCTTTTCCTAAACAGCCACTGTTCAGATAATTTAAACGCAAACAACAGGAATTCTGCAGATGCTGGAAATTCAAGCAACATACATCAAAGTTGCTGGTGAACGCAGCAGGCCAGGCAGCATCTATAGGAAGAGGCGCAGTCGACGTTTCAGGCCGAGACCCTTCGTCAGGACTGACGAAGGGTCTCGGCCTGAAACGTCGACTGCGCCTCTTCCTATAGATGCTGCCTGGCCTGCTGCGTTCACCAGCAACTTTGATGTATGTCACTGTTCAGATAATAATCTGTTTTCCTGTTCTTGCCACCAAAGTGGATAACCTCACATTTATCCACATTAAATTGCATCTGCCATGAAGTTGCCCACTCACCTAACCTATCCAAGTCACCCTGCATCCTCTTAGCATCCTCCTCACAGCTAACACTGCTGCCCAGCTTCGTGTCATCTGCAGACTTGGCAATGCTGCATTTAATTCCCTCGTCTAAATCATTAATATATATTGTAAACAACTGGAGTCCCAGCACTGAGCCTTGCGGTACCCCACTAGTCACTGCCTGCCCTTCTGAAAAGGTCCCGTTTATTCCCAATCTTTGCTTCCTGTCTGCCGAACAATTGTCTATCCACATCAATACCATACCCCCAATACCGTGTACTTTAAGTTTTGCACACTAATCTCCTGTGTGGGACCTTGTCAAAAGCCTTTTGAAAATCCAAATATACCACATCCACTGGTTCTCCCCTATCCACTCTACTAGTTACATCCTCAAAAAATTCTGAGATTCGTCAGACATGATTTTTCTTTCACAAATCCATGCTGACTTTATCCAATGATTTCACTGCTTTCCAGATGTGCTGTTATCACGTCTTTGATAACTGACTCTAGCATTTTCCCCACCACCGATGTCAGGCTTACCGGTCTATAATTCCCCGGTTTCTCTCTCCCTCCTTTTTTAAAAAGCGGGGTTACATTAGCCACCCTCCAATCCTCAGGAACTAATCCAGAATCTAACGAGTTTTGAAAAATTATCACTAATGCATCCACTATTTCTTGGGCTACTTCCGTAAGCACTCTGGGATGCAGACCATCTGGCCCTGGGGATTTATCTGTCTTCAATCCCTTCAATTTACCTAACACCACTTCCCTACTAACATGTATTTCCCTCAGTTCCTCCATCTCACTAGACCCTCGATCCCCTACTATTTCTGGAAGATTATTTATGTCCTCTTTAGTGAAGACAGAACCAAAGTAGTTATTCAATTGGTCTGCAATGTCCTTGTTCCCCATGATCAATTCACCTGTTTTTGACTGTAGGGGACCTACACTTGTCTTAACCAATCTTTTTCTTTTCTCATATATATAAAGCTTTTACAGTCAGTTTTTATGTTCCCTGCCAGCTTTCTCTCATAATCTTTTTTCCCTTTGCTAATTAAGCCCTTTGTCCTCCTCTGCTGGACTCTGAATTTCTCCCAGTCCTCAGGTGTGCTGCTTTTTCTGGCTAATTTGTATGTTTCTTCTTTGGAATTGGTACGATCCCTAATTTCCCTTGTCAACCACGGGTGCACTACCTTCCCTGGTTTATTCTTTTGCCAAACTGGGATGAACAATAGTTATGTTAATTATATTCAGATTATAATGTTCAGATCTCTGATTTCTGGATTATTTTAAAATTGTACTGGGTAGTTTAATGTGCCTTCTTAACTTTATGAGCAAAGTTCAAAGTAAATTTTATTATCAAAGTATATATCTCACCATATACAACCCTAAGATTCGTTTTCCTGCGGGTATACTCAATAAATCTATAGAATAGCAACTATAAGAGGGTCAGATTAACCAGAGTGCAGAAGAGAAACTGTGCAAATGCAAATATGAATAAATAATGAAAATATGAGATAAAGAACCCTTAAAGTGAGATCATTGGTTATGGGAAACATCTCAATGATGGGCAAGTTAGTGTGGTTATTCCCTTTTATTCAAGAGCCTGTTGGTTGAGGGGTAGTAGCTGTTCCTGAACTTAGTGGTACGAGTCGTGAGGCTCTTGTACCTGACAAACACTTCGCAATTTTGCATGACGTGTTGATCTACCTTGCCAGTCTGTATCCTGACATCTGCAGCTGGCTGCCTCCTCGTTTCTGACTACACTTGAGTGTCATTGTACCCCTCGGCTTTGAAATGGTGCCTACTTTGGTGAGGTCACAGAACACCTGAGATCGTTCTGGGTTCTCCCTGCAGCCTAGTAAAGTGCCGATGTGTGTGCTCCTGTTTCAGGTGGCTCTACTGGAACTGAACTTTCTGCCCACCTCCGGCACCAAACTGACCAAGAGACAGCTCATTCTTGCCCGTGAGTATCATCAACAGAGTTTGTATTTATCTGACTTCTCCCATACTGGATCCTCATTAATTACATTTTCATTTTTGGGTGGCATAGTGCTTTACTGTACCGGCTACCAGACTCCAGTTCCCACCGCTGCCTGTAAGGAGTTTGTTCATTGTCCCCATGACTGCTTGAGTTTCCTCCGGGTGCTCCGGTTTCCTCCCACAGTCCAAAGACGTACCAATTGGTCATTGTAAATTGTCCTGTGATTAGACTAGGGTTAAATCGGGGTTTGCTGGAAGGCATGATTCAGTGGGCCAGAAGGACTCATTTGACACTGTATCTCAATAAATAAAATTAATGTTGAACTGATGTAATTTGACCATTTCCAAACTTATTTTACTTCTCTGTAATGTTGGTTGAGAGGAACGGAGTCGTCGACACTAAGGTTTTCTCCTTTCTCCCATTTTTTACGATGTTACAAAACAGCCCATTTTTTTGTTTAGTTGATTATTTCTGTTTAGATTATTTTTTTGGGGGGTTACTATTTTCTTTTTCCTTTTTCATGTTTTTTTTAGATATTTTTCTTTGTTTTATATTATTCATTTGTATCCTATATGATTGGGAGTTTTGCTTTGCTGAACACCTATGCTCCGTCCGCCAGAGAAAGCAGGATCTCCCAGTGGCCACACATTTTAATTCTACATCCCATTCCCATTCTGACATGTCTATCCACGGCCTTCTCTACTGTAAAGATGAAGCCACACTCAGGTTGGAGGAACAACGCCTTATATTCCGTCTGGGTAGCCTCCAACCTGATGGCATGAACATCGACTTCTTTAACTTCCGCTAATGCCCCACCTCCCCCACGTACCCCATCTGTTACTTATTTTTAAACACACATTCTTTCTCTCACTCTCCTTTTTCTCCCTCTGTCCATCTGAACATACCCCTTGCCCATCCTCTGGGTCCACCCCGCCCCCCTGTCTTTCTTCCCGGACCTCCTGTCCCATGATCCTCTCATATCCCTTTTGCCTATCACCTGTCCAGCTCTTGGCTCCATCCCTCCCCCTCCTGTCTTCTCCTATCATTTTGGATCTCCCCCTCCCACTCCCACTTTCAAATCTCTTACTAACTCTTCCTTCAGTTAGTCCTGACGAAGGGTCTCGGCCTGAAACATCGACTGCACCTCTTCCTAGAGATACTGCCTGGCCTGCTGCGTTCACCAGCAACTTTTATGTGTGTTGCTTGAATTTCCAGCATCTGCAGAATTCCTGTTGTTTGCGTTTTTAAATTCACTACTGCGAAGCCTCTTCTGGTGATGCCTACACCGAAGAAATTTAGATCCTCTCTTCGACGGGAGTTCAGTGAAACCATCTCTCACTGCTCCCCATCTGTAATTTCTTCGGATCTTCAACTTTTCGACCACACTTTGACTCAGACTCGCTATCACAGCCATATATCCTTTCTTGGAACGTGCCTCCGTCGCCAACTTACTCCAATTGGCTTTAGGATTCGTTTCCGAGCCTCTCAATTTGGACCTTCTGAGGATCCCAGGTACTCACATTTTATTGACTCTGCCTCTCGCCGCTTCTCCCGTCAAGCTCTGAAGGCGACGCTCTCCGCCATGAGGAGGTACTTGGTGTCCCTATCCCAGACCCTTCCACACCTTCGGGACACTTTCTTCGCTGTCTGTAATGGTCCTACCCTTTATTTCATCCTCCGTCGGATTCACGCCTGCAATCGCCATTTTTTTGACTTTGTCATGTTAGGCAAAGATCGCAAGATCCTACATCTACGGACTCCAGAGCCTGCTGGCCATGAAACTAGCAGGCATGAACTTCAGATTGCCTCAGCCATTGATCTCGCCGGCTCCAGCACCTCAGGGCATATTCAAAACCCGGACTCCAGCAACGACCATGGACACATTCAAAGCGATTGGGCAACCACCAACTGCGACTCTAGCCTTGAACTCCAGGCCGGGTCTTTACGTGCTGCTATTGTGACTCCCGTCTCCCCTTCCCCCACCACCACTCTGCAACCCCGTCTCCCTCAGATCCCACCGTCAGCTCCTGGGCCCTCAGAGGCTCCATCTTCCTCTCACTCCAACCGTCCCCTCTCCACTAACACCTCCGGCCTCCCCCCTCCCCCCTTTGATCCCAGCTCTCAAGATTCCAGCCTTGAACTCCAGGCCGGGTCTTTATGTGCTGCTATTGTGACTCCCGTCTCCCCTTCCCCCACCAATACTCTGCAATCCCATCTCCTTCAGATCCCATCGTCAGCTCCTGGGTCCTCAGAGGCTCCCATCTTCCTCTCACCCCAACCCTCCCCTCTCCATTGACACCCCCAGCCTCCCCCCTCCCCCCTCTGATCCCAGCTCTCATCCGTGCAGGGTCTTTACCATCCCCTCCGACCTTCAACTGTCGGAGGCAGAGCGCTCTGTCCTCAGTAAGGGCCTCACCTTTGTACCCCTTCGCCCGCACCTCAGCGAGTTCTGTGTTCGCCATGATGCGGAACTTTTCTTCCGCCGTTTCCGTCTCCGAGCCTACTTCTTCGGCAAGGACTCTTCCACCCCCACCGATGACCCCTTCTCCTGTCTTCAACCCTCCTGTTCTTCATGGACACCCCACTCTGGTCTTCTGCCTGCTCTAGATCTCTTTATCGCTAACTGCCGACGGGACATCAACCGTCTCGACTTCACCACACCTTGTCCCCATTCCAACTTTACTCCTTCCGAATGCTCTGCTCTCCACTCCCTCCGCACTAATCCTAACCTTATTATTAAACCCGCCGATAAGGCGGGTGCTGTTGTAGTCTGGCGTACTGACCTCTAGCTTGCTGAGGCACAGCGACAACTCGCTGATACCTCCTCTTATTTACCCCTCGACTGTAACCCCACTAAGGAGCACCAGGCCATTGTCTCCCACACCATCACCAACTTTATCCGCTCAGGGGATCTCCCATCCACTGCTACCAACCTTATAGTTCACACACCTTGCACTTCCCGTTTCTACCTCCTACCCAAGATCCACAAACCTGCCTGTCCTGGCCGACCTATTGTCTCAGCTTGCTCCTGCCCCACCGAACTCGTTTCTGCATACCTCGACACGGTTTTATCCCCCCTTGTTCAATCCCTTCCTACCTATGTTCGTGACACTTCTCACGCTCTTAAACTTTTCGATGATTTTAAGTTCCCTGGCCCCCACCGCTTTATTTTCACCATGGATGTCCAGTCCTTATATACTTCCATCCCCCATCAGGAAGGTCTCAAAGCTCTACGCTTCTTTTTGTATTCCAGACCTAATCAGTTCCCCTCTACCACCACTCTGCTCCGTCTAGCGGAATTAGTCCTTACTTTTAATAATTTCTCCTTTGGCTCCTCCCACTTTCTCCAAACTAAAGATGTAGCTATGGGCACCCGTATGGGTCCTAGCTATGCCTGCCTTTTTGTTGGCTTTGTGGAACAATCTATGTTCCGTGCCTATTCTGGTATCTGTCCCCCACTTTTCCTTCGCTACATCGATGACTGCATTGGCGCTGCTTCCTGCACTCATGCAGAGCTCGTTGACTTTATTAATTTTGCCTCCAACTTTCACCCTGCTCTCAAGTTTACCTGGTCCATTTCCGACACCTCCCTCCCCTTTTCGTCCCCCCAATCCCTCCCCACTGATCTCCCTCCTGGCACTTATCCATATAAGCGGAACAAGTGCTACACTTGCCCTTACACTTCCTCCCTTACCACCGTTCAGGGCCCCAAACAGTCCTTCCAGGTGAGGCAACACTTCACCTGCTGGAGTGATGTACTGCGTCCGGTGCTCCCGATGTGGCCTTTTATATATTGGCGAGACGCGACGCAGACTGGGAGACCGCTTTGCTGAGCACCTACGCTCTGTCTGCCAGAGAAAGCAGGATCTCCCAGTGGCCACACATTTTAATTCCACATCCCATTCCCATTCTGACATGTCTATCCACGGCCTCCTCTACTGTAAAGATGAAGCCACACTCAAGTTGGAGGAACAACACCTTATATTCCGTCTGGGTAGCCTCCAACCTGATGGCATGAACATCAACTTCTCTAACTTCCGCTAATGCCCCACCTCCCCCTCGTACCCCATCTGTTACTTATTTTTATACACACATTCTTTCTCTCACTCTTTTTCTCCCTCTGTCCCTCTGAATATACCCCTTGCCCATCCTCTGGGCTTCCCCCCTCCCTTTTCTTTCTCCCTGGACCTCCTGTCTCATGATCCTCTCATATCCCTTTTGCCAATCACCTGTCCAGCTCTTGGCTCCATCCCTCCCCCTCCTGTCTTCTCCTATCATTTTGGATCTCCCCCTCCCCCCTCCCACTTTCAAATCCCTTACTCACTCTTCCTTCAGTTAGTCCTGACGAAGGGTCTCAGCCTGAAACGTCGACTGCACCTCTTCCTACAGATGGTGCTTGGTCTGCTGTGTTCACCAGCAACCTCGATGTGTGTTGCATGATTTGGGAGTTTTATCATTTAAGTGTTATCTGGCTTTATAATCACTTATGCTAATTATAACAATGTATTCACAATAACTTTGTACCACTACCATGTTATGTTTATTTTTATGAAACTAATAATAACAAGATTGAAAAAGAAAAACTAATGTTGAACTATAACATTCCAGATAATGAGGTGGATATTCCTTGGATTTTCTTCGGATTTTGAAAATTCCCTTGGTGCTTTGTAAAGCGGCCACTGAGGCCTTGATCAAATGAGGCCACTTTGTGTCAGATTTTCATCATCCACATGAAGCTGTCCGTGTCCTAAGCCCACATTGACAATGCTCACCAACCTTTCCTCCACTATATTGACGACTGCTTTCTGCACCCATGCTGAGCTCATCGATTTCATCCACTTTGCTTCTATCTTCCACCCTGCCCTCAAATTTCCTTTGTCCATCTCTGACACTTCTCTCCCCTTAATATCCCTGCTTCCATCTCTGAAGGTAGACGATCCTCTGACATCTTTTCTAAAGCTATCGATTCTCAGTTATCCTGACTGTACCTCTTCCCACCCTGTCATTTGTAAAAATGCCATTCCCTTCTCTCAGTGCTGTATTTGTTCTCAGGATGGTGTTTTCCATTCTAGAACATCAGAGATGTTCTGTCTTTTTCAAACAGCAGAGTTTTCTTTACACCATCATCACCTGCATCTCCTCCAATTCCCGCATATCTGCCCCCACCCTATCATTCACAATCAACCCCTTGTCCTTACCGACCACCTCACAACCCTCTGTATCCAACACATCAATTTCCATAACTTCGGTCAGCTCCATCAGGATTCTACCATTGAGCCCCTCTCCCCCCCCTCTCCCCCCCTCTCCCCCCCTCTCCCCCCTCCCCCCCTCTCCCCCCTCCCCCCTCCCCCCCTCTCCCCCCTCTCCCCCCCTCCCCCCCTCCCCCTCTCCCCCCCTCTCCCCCCTCAATTCCATACATCACATTATCTTTTTATCTTGTCTTTTTTAGAATAGCTCATTTTTAAAAAATAGGCGATTTATATAGTGCTGGGAAAAGCAATATTAAATAGATGGTCCACTCGAAGGCTATATCATTGACCTGCTGACATGCATGTCGTGGATGTGGAAGGGGTTTGGCAACAAGTTGCCTGCTGCAGGATATTCAACCTGTGACCGGTTGTTGGCCACTATGGCTGGTTCAGTCGAATATGCCCACTGGATATTTGTGGATTTAAAACGTTTTCTCGATGTTTTTTATTTTAAAGGGGATGTTTTGGAAATCGGAGCGCAATGGAGTATCCTGAAGAAAGATATCCCATCGTTTGAACGCTATATGGCACAACTCAAGTGTTATTACTTTGATTACAAGTAAGTTTTGCTGGGTAGTACCAGGCTAAAAAGTTAAATTATGACCAGATTTGCATCCTCTTTAACTGAAAATTTGAAAAGCGAGACTAATTGTATTTTTTTGGGGGTATGGGAAATGACGAATGGGTTAGCAAAAAACAGGTAAATGGAGTTCAGGAGTCAATCGGCCATGTTCTGATTGAAAGAGGAAAGAGGCTCAAGTGCTAAATGGTGGAAAAACTTCGTCTTCCTTCTGTTTTTCCTTCTTGTGGCCTGGCCTTGTGCTGGGATACACTTGTAAAATAACACACCTGGCTTTGGATGTCGTAACCATTGCTTCCGAAGTCTAGATAGTGAGTAAGGTTTTCAACCCCAGGCACCATGGTAAAAAAAAAATTGATCTGCAGGGTTTTGTTGGTGTTTCTGTAGCTTCACACTGAGGGAGAAAACAGTCCGAGCAGTGTTCTGTTCTGCCTTTGTCGTCCTTCCTGTAATTGGTACTTTTTTTCTTGTCTTGAATCTTGAATGTATTTATCATTTTTACATGCCATGTCATATGACATGACAACCATGGTCCATGACAATGATTGTTCTTGGCAAGTTTTTGTACAGAAACGGTTTGCTATTGCCACCTTCTGGGCAATGTCTTTACAAGACGGGTGACCCCAGCCATTATCAGTACCCTTCAGAGATTGTCTGCCTGGCGTCAGTGGTCGCACAACCAGGACTTGTGATCTGCACCAGCTGCTCATCAACCATTGGGGTGACCCACAGGCTAGCGGAGGGAAGGAGCGCCTTACACCTCCTTTGGTAGAGACGCATTTCCTCCCTACCATTTACTGAGTGGACTACCAAGTGTTGATCAGCTTGAGCCTGCATGTTATTTTTGATTTCTATCAAAAGTTATGCTGGTGAATTGATAATGCTGTTTTTGGCTCACAAGGAACAGTAACATTCAGTTTTACATCAAATTTATTGCAAAAGGCATTGGGACCAGCATTACCCCACTCATAATCGTTCAATGGATTTCCCTCGCGTTCGTATGCCATCATTTGTCACCCCCTCTCCTCCCCTCCCATCCAACTCCTCTGCTTCATATGTACTTGGCACCTGGTTGGGTTGAGTTGTTCTCCGAACTTGGCAAACGTTTTATCACCATGTGGGGAGACATCATCAGTGTTAATTGTGTGTCCTCTGAATGCTTGCCCTTAAAATACTTGTATATTATACTGCCCATTACACCACTGGTGTTTCGGGCAGCAGTGAAGATCCTCCATTTCTGGCGGTGTTCGAGGCTTTCTTCATCATGTCAGTAGCTTCCTTTCGGTTTTCACTGTTGTTGGTCACGCAAGTCCCGGGTAGAGGCTCAGGAATACTGTCGCACTCCAGTGTGGAAGGATTCTTCGCTGCTGTTTCCCTAACAGTTTTGTTTTACTAGTTAGGGTTGGCCCTGAGCTGAACCCCCGATCCTGGAGGACCAGTGGACCACTCTTAGTCTGGCCTCTACCGTGTGACCTGTTTGACCCGACAAAGAGCCAAAGCCTGAAGCCCTGACTCTGGCCAACTTGGCTCTCCAGGTCATTGAGGCACACGAGCCTCCAAACCCAGTGACAAGGTTGTGGTCCTCTTGGAGGATACTTGTATGTACTTCTAACAAAACATTTGCAAGTAAATTGCCAAGATTGAAGAACAACTCAACCTAGCCATCAACCACCTGAACTACATACTTCCCAAGTTATTTACTTGGCACCTGTTGTCACCTGCCCACATTGACTGAAGTGAGAAAGCTGTGACCTGGTGAATGAGAAACCCACATCCGATCACGCTGTGGTGTGATGCACCAGGATGCTGCCTGTGCCGTGTGTCATAAGCTCACTGTATGGGGGTGGAGTGCTGAAATCAGTCAGGAGATTGATTCCCATTGAATAAGGTTAGTTGGTTTATCTATACCGTTCTATTTATAGGGTCAGCCTTGGTAAACCAGAACTCACTTGCATCCGAGTCTGCGGGCTTAAGTCAAGTCCATTGTCATTTAACTATATACGTGTATACCGTCAAACAAGACAACATTACTCCGGGCTGGGGTACACATGAAACAGGAGTAGACTATCTGTCCTGTCGAGCCTGCTCTGCCATTCAATAAGATCATGGCTGATCGGACCAAGGACTCATCTCCAACTACCTGTCTTTTCCCTTAATTTCCCTACAATGCAAAAATCCAACCTTGTCTTAAATATATTTACTGAGGTAGCCTTCACTGCTTCAACGGGCAGAGAATTCCACAGATTCACCACTCTCTGGGAAAAGCAGTTCCTCCTCATCTCAGTCCTAAATTTACTCTCCCGAATCTTGAGGCTATGTCCTCTAGTTCTAGTCTCACCTACCGGTGGAAACAACCTCCCTGATTTTATCTCACCCATCCCTTTCATAATTTTGTGTTTCTATAAAATCCCATCTAATTCTTCTGAATTCCAGCGAGTGCAGTCCCAGGCAACTCAATCTCTCCTCTTAGTGTAACCCCCTCAACTCTGGAATCAATCTGGTGAACCTTCTCTGCACCACCTCCAAAGCCAATATATCCTTCCTCAAGTCAGGAGACCAGAACTGCATGCACATAACACACAATAACTTAGGAAAGTAAGGATAAAATCTACAAGTGAATCACATGAAAATAAACTAAGAGCATAAACTAAATATTGTAAAGCTGACTGGTGACGCTTCGCATGGAGTTCAGAAACCTAATGGCCAGAGAGAAGAAACTATTTCACATCCTTTCTTTTTTTTTAAATCTTTTTATTAATTTTCCAAAATTATAAACAGAATAACAATATTGATACAGAGAGATTGGAATAATCTTATTGTTGATAAACATGTACAAAAAAGACTTCAAATAATACAGGTATAATATACTTCCAAACTCTTAATATAGTTAATCACAGGAAAAAAAAGAAAAAATAATGCAAAGAAAACCCCCCCAAAAAAACAAAAAAAAACTAAATACTAAACCCAAAAAGAAAGCAAACGGAACAAGGTTAGACCAATATCTTAAATCGAATACATTCATTAATGTCGTCAACTCCGCTCCTCTATTCGTGTATTTTAAGTTAATAAGAAGGATTCAGAAAAGGTCAAGTTACATCATATGTAAATGTTGACTATTTCACATCCTGACCCATTCTTGTTTTTATGCATTGGAGTCCTGGCAGAAAGATTGTAGTTGGACTTGAATTCATCTCTGGAACTCCAGGTTCACACTTACAACGATCATTAAACCATTACTGTTTTCAGCTGAAACAAAATCCCATAAGTTTGTTCAGACGAGCATGGCTTCGCCCAGATTTCTGGCCACGTTTATCCCTAAATTAATGTAACATTTAAATTCATGATGACCCTTCATCAGAACTGGAAAGGAAAGAGGCTGAAGCCAGACTCTAGGTCTAATGAAGCCAGGTCATTACTAAATGAATGGTGTTTAAGTCGTTATCTCACTCTGTCAGAACTGGATGCCGCATTCCCCCTGATCAACACCTCCACTAATTAACTCACCCCACTCCCTCATCACCACCACCACTACATACACAATGCATAGCATCACCTATGTACTGTGCAAAAGTCTTAGATATATATCATTACATTATGTCCCTCTGGTGCTTCCCGCTCCCTCCTCTCTCCCTTTTTTTCCCAACCATGATTCCCCTCTCCCTGTACCCTTCCCACTCTTAGTCCACAATAGAGACCCATATCAAAATCAGGTTTATCGTCACTCACATATGTCATGAAATTTGTTTTTTTTTGCAGCAACAGTAGTGCAATACATAAAATTAATACAGTGTGCAAAAGTCTTTGAGTATGACTTGCACAGTACTGTACATACAATCTGTCTATGTATTTTACAATTGCTGGTACACTGTTTTATAGGATTGCTTTTATATTTACACTTGTATTTTTATTGTGCTCCTATAGTTGTACAGTGGAGAGCATTCTGGCAGGCTGCATCACTGTCTGCTATGTTGGGGGGGGGGCACGGGGGTGGTGTTACTGCACAGGACCGAAAGAAGCTGCAGAAGGTTGTAAATCTAGTCAGCTCCATCTTGGGCACTAGCCTCCAAAGTACCCAGGACATCTTCAGGGAGCGGTGTCTCAGACAGGCAGCGTCCATTATTAAGGACCTCCAGCACCCAGGGCATGCCCTTTTCTCACTGTTACCATCAGGTAGGAGATACAGAAGACTGAAGGCACAGACACAGCGATTCAGGAACAGCTTCTTCCCCTCTGCCATCCAATTCCTAAATGGACATTGAACCCTTGGACACTACTTCACTTTTTTTTAATATATATAGTATTTCTGTTTTTTATCTATTCAATATACATATACTGTAATTGATCTACTTTTTTATTGTTGTTTTTATTTTATTTTTTTTTTCCCTTCTAAATTATGTATTGCATTGAACTGCTGCTAAGTTATCAAATTTCATGTCACATGGCAGTGATAATAAACCTGATTCTGATTTTAATTGAACTGCTTCGGATTTGGAGTAACAAATAGTTTGTTCTCCTTTACACTCGTACTGAAGAATGACAAGTTAAGTTGTAAAGGTGGCTGTAGTTAAATGTGGAGGTTTCATTGAATAGGGAATAACTTGTCATCGAGATATAAATACAAATTTTCTTTGACTTCACAGGGATGAATTGCCTGAGTCTGCCTACAAACATCAGCTATTGGGATTGAACCTGCTGTTTCTTCTGTCTCAGAACCGGGTGGCTGAATTCCACACAGAGCTGGAGAGACTACCTGCAAAAGACATACAGACCAACGTATACATCAAACACCCAGTCTCACTCGAGCAGGTAACCTAATGCTGGGGCATGGGCACAGAGTTCTCATACATCTGCTTGTAACCAATTAGACAAGGTCAAATATCATAAATACCAGAAATCTCAAATAGAAGTAGGCGATACTAGAAATCGGCAGTGGGTCAGACAACATCTGTGGAGAGAGAGGTAGTGATGACTTTTAGTTGATACTGGCTGTAATTACAGATGTAACAAGGTTTAGAAGTGGTGGGGTGGAGGTACATCTCTACCAAACGAGGTGTAAGGTGCTCCGTCTCTCTGCTAGCCTGCAGGTCACCCTTGGGCAAGGTGTAGCACTTGCTTAGCCCCTGATCAGGGTCATGTGAAGCCCTGGGAGCAGGTGGTGGATGGTTGTACGAGCAGCGGGTGCATATCACAAGACCTGTTTATGCGACCATTGATGCCAGGCAGACAATCTCTGAAGGGTATTGATAATGGCTGGGGTCACCCGTCTTGTAAAGACACTGCCCAGCAGGCAGCAATAGCAAACCACTTGTGTAAAAAAAAACAGTTTGCCAAGAAGAATCATGGTCAAGACAGATGGAAGACTATGATCACCCACATCATAGGGCACATCACATAATGATGGTGTTGAACATGGCTGGGAAAAAAAGGACAATGAGGAACAAAAGGGAAGTCTGTCAACAGGAAGTGGGTGAAGTTAAAAGAGAGGAGTTTGTGTGAAGCAAGGGGCAAAACTCAGTAGCAGGTTTTTTTAATTTCCTGGTCCTTGCACTCTTTCCATCCGTGCTGGGGAACACCTCTTGTCACTGGTAGCCAACCAGAAAAGGCCCCTTCATTCCAACTCTTTGCCTCCTGCCAGAGAGCCAATCTTCTATCCTTGCTAGTATCTTTCCTGTAATACCATGGGCTCTTGCTAAGCAGCTTCATGTGCGGCATTTGTTAAAAACCTTCTGAAAATCCAAGTAAACAATGTCTACTGACTCCTTTGTCACTCCTGCCTCTTATTTCCTCAAAGAATTCCAACAGATTTGTCAGGCAGGATTTCCCCTTGAGGGAGGCCATGCTGACTCGGCCAATTTTATTACGTGCCTCCCAAGCACTCTGAAACCTCATCCTTAATACTGAACTTAATTCAGGTTCTTGATTATTAAGGGTGTCAAAGGTTACAGGTAGAAGGCAGGAGAATAGGGTTAAGAGGGATAATATGTCAGCCATGATGGAATAGCAGAGCAGACTGGGCCAAATGGCTTTATTCTGCTGCTATGTCTTATGGTCTTATCTCTGGTTTGTCCAGTTCTGTTTTATGCTTTTTGTGTTTCGGTCTCAGATGTAGCTTTTCAATTATCCATGTTTAAAGGGCACCTAAAATATGAATTGAAAGTATAGTTTAAAAATTCAGGTTGCTATTTCCTCACAGGCTGTGTACTGTTCCTGTTTCAGTATCTAATGGAAGGCAGCTACAACAAGGTTTTTCTAGCAAAGGGAAACATCCCTGCCGAAAGCTACACCTTCTTCATTGATATTCTGCTCGATACCATAAGGTAAGTACCAGACCTCATCTTGGCTGACTTTGTTTTGAGAAACTCTACCCAAAGCTGTGCAGCCGGTAGGTAGCCAGTGGACTAATCCAGTAACTCTACAAGGTAAAGTTAGCTGTGAAAATAAAGCTTCAGTTTAAACATTGTAACTGAACCAATTCAGCTCGTTTACTTGTGTCCTTCAGGGAAAGAAACTTGTCCTTTGCTAACTTCAGTCTCACAGTAAAGGGTTAAGAAATGGGAGCATATTTATTTATTCAGAGATACAGCATGAAACAGGCCCTGATCTAACTCTAGCCTAGTCACAGGACAATTTACAATGACCAATTGACCTACCAACCTGTATGTCTTTGGAATGTGGTGGAGGAAAGACTAGAGCACTTATTTTACTTTATTGTCGCCAAACAATTGATACTAGAACGTACAATCATCACAGCAATATTTGATTCTGTGCTTCGCGCTCCCTGGAGTACAAATCGATAGTAAATAGTAAAAATTTAAATTATAAATCATAAATAGAAAATAGAAAAGGGAGAGTGAGGTAGTGTAAAAAAAAACTGAGAGGTGGGTCCGGATATTTGGAGGGTACGGCCCAGATCCAGGTCAGGATCCGTTCAGCAGTCTTATCACAGTGGGAAAGAAGCTGTTCCCAAATCTGGCCGTACGAGTCTTCAAGCTCCTGAGCCTTCTCCCGGAGGGAAGAGGGACGAAAAGTGTGTTGGCTGGGTGGGTTGTGTCCTTGATTATCCTGGCAGCACTGCTCCGACAGCGTGCGGTGTAAAGTGAGTCTAAGGACAGAAGGTTAATTTGTGTGATGTGCTGGGCCGTGTTCACGATCTTCTGCAGCTTCTTCCGGTCTTGGACAGGACAACTTCCATACCAGGTTGTGATGCACCCTAGAAGAATGCTTTCTACGGTGCATCTATAAAAATTAGTGAGGGTTTTAGGGGACAGGGCAAATTTCTTCTCAGGAAGTAAAAGCGCTGGTGGGCCTTCTTGGCAGTGAACTCTGCTTGATTGGATAAGTCAGGTCATTCGTGATATTGACCCCAAGGAACACTAGAGGAAATTCATGGGGAGAATGTACAAACTCCTTACTTGCAGCAACGGAAATTGAACTTGGGTTGCCTGTACTGTAAAGCGTTGTGCTAAGCACTATGTTACAGTGCCACGTAATCTCCTCCAATTTCACTCTATTTATTTATCTATCTATTTATTTAGAGATGGTACGGAATAGACCCTTCCAGCCCAACAAGCCACACTGCCCAGCAATCCCCCAATTTAACACTACCCTAATCACAAGACAGTTTACCACTAACAATTAACCTCCTATCCGGTATCTCTTTTGGCTGTGGGAGGAAGCCCATTTAGTCACAAGGAAAATGTACAAACTCCTTACAGCAAATCATAAACTCGAGGATGTCATACAGACACAGACACACTATGCTGGAGGAACTCAGCAGGTCAGGCAGCATCTATGGGAATAAACAATTGACATTTCGTATGGACAGCACAGGAGCTGACCTCCAAACTTGGGAACACACTGAACTGTAGCAGTGTCATGCTAACTGCTATGCTACCGTGATATCCATCTAATGTCATAGCTGATGTCCGAAATATACTCTTCAATCCAATCCCCATCGTCTAAAATCTCTGCAAAGATATTTAACCTCATACAGAACATAATGAATCTGCAACCACTGTTAAAGAATCATGGGAGAGTACAGCATTGAAATAGTCCCTTCGGCCCATCTAGTCCATACTCAACCACTTATACTGCCTAGTCCCATCGACCTGCACCCGGTCCATACCCCTCCCAGCCATGTACATATCCACACTTCTCTTAAATGTTGAAATTGACCTTGCATGCACCGCTTGTGCTGGCAGCTCATTCCACAATCTCACGACCCTTTTCAGTGAAGAAGTTTCCCCTCATGTTCCCCTTAAACTTTTCACCTTTCACTTAGCCTATGACCTGTAGTTGTAGTCACAACCAACCTCAATGGAAAAACCCTGCTTATATTTACCCGATAATTTTGTGTATCGCTGTCAAATCTTCTCTCAATCTTCTACGTTCCAAGGAATGAAGTCCTAACCTCTTCAATCTTTCCTTATACCTCGGGTCCTCCGGTCCGGGCAACATCCTTGTAAATTTTTTCTGTATTCTTTCAACCTTATTTACGTTTTACCTGTAGGCCACTTTCAATGGGCCTGTATTCCCAGATCCCTTTGTTCTACCACACTCCTCAGTACCCTGTTATTCACTGTGCAAGTCCTAGCCCTGATTGTTCCTGCTGAAGTGTAACACCTCGCACTTGTCTGCATTAAATTCCATCTGCCATTTTCCTTCTGGTCCAGATCCCACTGCCAGCTCTGAGTGAAATGGACAGCTAGGAAGATTTTCAATCTTGGTGTCACTTGCAAGTTTGCTGATCCAGTTAACCACATTATCATCCAGATCATTGATATAGATGCCAAACAACAATGGGCCCAACACCGATCTCTGTGGCACTCCACAGGCCTCCAGTCAGAGGCACCATCTACTACCACTCTTTGGCTTCTCACACAAAGCCGATGTCTAATCCAATTTAATACCTTATCTTGAATGCCGAGCGACTGAACCTTCCTGACCAACCTCCTATGTGGGACCTCGTTAAATTGCTCACTAAAGTCCATGTATTCAACATCCACTGCCTTGCCCTCATCAACTTTCCTGTAACTTACTTGGAAGCAGAGTTAAGATTGATTAGACATAACCTACCTCGCACAAAGCCGTGCTGACGATCCCTAATCAGTCCCTGTCTATCCAAGTACTCGTATATCCGGTCCCTTAGAATATCTTTCATTAACTTTCCCACTGCTGATGTCAGGCTCACCGGCCTATAATTTTCTGGTTTATTTTTATAGCCTTCCTTAAAGAATGAAGCAATATTAGTTATGCTCCAATTCTCTGTTACCTCACCTCTCACTAAGTATGATTTAAATGTCTCTGCTAGGACCCCTCCAGTTTCTGCACTTGCTTTCCACAGGGTCTGAGGGAATACCTTGACAGGTCCTCAGGAATTTTTTCATCCTAATTTGCCTCAAGACAGCAGACACCTCCTCTGTGATCTGTATAGGTTCCATGTCTTTGCCACTGCATTGCCTTACCTCTATAGACTCTGGTTCCGTCTCCCAAGTAAATACAGATGCAAAAAAAAATTTTTTTTGGATTTATTTAAAGAAGATAGATTGATGTCTTTTGAACAATTAATTGATAAATATTCTCTTTCATACTCACACATTCTGCAGTACCTTCAAGTTAGACATTTTTTACAAAAATATTTAAGCAATTTTCCTTACATATTGGAGGCTGACCTGTTAGATACTATTATATGAATCCTTCGATCAAGGGTTCTATTGGAAGAATTTATAATTTATTATTACAATGGGATAAGCGTCCTTTATCTAAGATTAAACAGGATTGGGAAAAGGAACTTAATTTGACTTTTATGATGGAGGATTGGATGCGGATTTTGAAGTTGGTTAACTCTTCAATTTGTGCTAGCCATTCATTGGTTCAATTTTAAATTGTACATCGTTATCATTTGACGAAGGAGAGACTTTCTAAAATCTTCTAATGTTGATAGTTATTGTGATGTAAAACTGAGATAGCTACACTGACACATATGTTTTGGTCTTGTTCTATATTGGAACAGTTCTGGAAGTCAGTTTTTCAACAATTTCTAAAGCACTTTTAAAATTAATCTACAACCTAATAAGTTAACTGTGCTTTTTGGAATAATTCCTCAAAATATTCATGGTATTTCTGTAACACACATAAAAGTTGCTGGTGAATGCAGCAGGCCAGGCAGCATCTCTCGGAAGAGGTGCAGTCTACATTTCAGGCTGAGACCCTTCGTCAGGACTAACATGGTATTTCTGTGTCTGACCAACATGTTATTGCATTTGTTACATTGATAGCTAGGAGGACCATTTTGTTGAAGTGGAAGGATACGTCAGCTCCCACTTTGTCACAATGGTTCTCTCAAGTGATGCTATGTCTTAGTTTGGAGAAAATTAGAAGTCGAACCTTTGAACCTTTATTTGATTTTGAGAAAAGATGGGGCTCATTTGCTCGTTATTATCATTTGAGTTAATTGATAGATTTTTTCCACGATCTAATTGTAAATCTTTTGGTATATTTTCTTTTCTTGCTGGCGGTTTGATGTTTATTTTTAGAAGCTTTTTGTATGACACATGGCTCCAGGGTTGTACAACTAATGGGTTCTTTTTTTTTTCTCACTTTTTCTGCTTAGTAGGTTTTTTTTGTTATCACTTTTCTTTTCAATCTTTAAGATAATGTCTTTTTTGAGACATTGTAAGTGTTGTTACTTCAATGTACTCGTGTTATTTCTTTTGTATAATATAACAATAAAAAGATTTGAAAAGAAACAAGAAAAAAAACATTTAAGATCTCCCCCCCCATCTCTTGACTCCACACATGGATTACCATTCTGATCTTCCAGAGGACCAGTTTTGCTTTTTGCAATTCTTTTTCTCTTAACATATCAGTAGAATCCCTTAGGATTCTCCTTCACCTTGTCTGTTAGAGCAACTAATTGTTGGGCCTTCTTTTAGCCCCCCAGTTACTTTCTTAAGAGTTTTCCTGCATTTCTTGTGTTCCATAAGTATCTCATTTGTTCCTACATAACTGTACCTGCTATGCACCTCTTATTTATTATCTTAACCGAGGCCTTGTATTTCTTGAAAACCAAGGTTTCCTAAACATGTTATCTTTACCTTTTATTCTGACAGGCACATATAAGCTTTGTACTCTCAAAATTTCACTTTGAAGGCCTCCCACTTACCAAGTACACCTTTGCCAGAAAGCAGCCTCTCCCAATCCACACTTGCCAGATCCTTTCTGATATCATCCAGATTGGCCTTTCTCCAGTTTAGAATCTCAGCCAATGGAGCAGACCTATCCTTTTCCATATTTAATTTGAAATTAATAGCATTACAATCACTAGCTGCAAGGTGCTCTCCTACACAAACTTCTGTCACCTGCCCTGTCTCATTCCCCAATGGGAGATCGCACACTCTCTCATTTGCGGCTTCTATGTACTGAAACTTCCTTAAACACACTTGACAAGCTCTATCCCATCTAGTCCTTTTACAGTGTGGGAGTCCCAGTCAATATATAGAAAGTTAAAATCACCTACTATAACAACCTCAAACAAGAGAAAACTTGCAGGTGCTGGAAATCCAATGAACACACACAAAATGCTGGAGGAGCTCAGCAGGCCAGGCAGCATCTCTAAAAAAAAAAGTACAGTCCTGCTGAAGGGTCTCGGCCCAAAATTTCCAACTGTTTACTCTTTTACATAGAAGCTACCTAGCCTGCTGAGTTCCTCCAGCGTTTTGTCTGTGTTGCTATAACAGCCTTGCATTTCTTCCAACAGTCTGAAATCTCTCTACAAGTTTGTTCCTCTAAATCCCACCAATTGTTGGGTGGTCTATAATTTAGCCCCATTAACGTGGTCATGCCTTTCCTACTCCTCAGTTCCGCCCATATTTGTCTCACTAGTTCTCCTTTCTGTCCTGATTGAGCTCTGCTGTGGCATTTTCCCTAACTAGTAACACTACCCCTCTCCGTTTAATCCCTCCCACTCTGTCCTACAATACTAACTGCATTTAAATATACGCATCTCAGAACACCAGTCCCACCACGCTCAACCTTTTGACTCTGTCTGAGGTCTTTACAGCATCTTTCTCCACAACCACTCTAGTCTCACTTGGGTACCAATCCTGAGGTCACAAACCTGGAGGCTTTGTCCTTTCGTTTAGCACTATCTCCCTGAACTCATTTTGCAGAACCTTGTCACTTGGCATATCCATGTCATTGGAACTTTATGGGCCACAACCTCTGGCTGCTCATCCTCCCTGGCACCCGGGAGGCAACATACCATCCGGGAAACTCGTCCACAGAACCTCCTTTCTGTTCCCCTAACTAATGAATCCCCCATCAACCACGGTTTGCCTCTTCTTCCCCCCCCCCCCACCCAATTTCCCTTGAATCACAGAGCCAGACTCAGTGCCAAAGACCAGTGCTGTGACTTTACTGTGCTAGGTTATCCCACCCCTTTCCCCACCCCAACAGTATAACAGTAACCAAAGTGGTTTACCTTCTGTTGAAGGGGATGGCCACACTGCTGTTGGTGTTGGGCTGTTGAACTCCTTTCCCCTTCCTGACTGTCACCCAGTCTCCTGTATGCTGTTCTCTGAAGTGGCCCAGTACAATGGGATTAGCCAGAACTTGTGCTAGCACAGGTAAAGTGGGCTGAGTGGCAGCTTGTGTTACTTCAGTATTTCAAACTGAAAGGTGCCTTTTCATTCAACGATTGGATTGAATGTGAAAAATTTGAATACACGATTCAAGAGTATTTCAGAACAGAGACCCTTGTGTTTCCCCAAAGCATCATTGCTTCAAGCCCCTAAACACTAACCTGAACTTCAAGTGAAGATTTTATAATGAGACTTTAGGGGGCGGCACAAGAACACAGCGTTTAGTGTAACAGTACTATAGCGCTAGCGGCCTGAGTTAAATTCCTACCACTGTCTGTAAGAAGTTCGTACATTCTCCCATGTTCCAAAGATGTGCGGGTTAGTAGTTTTATTGGTCCCATGGGTGTAATTGGGTGGCACAGTCTTGTAGGGCCAGAACAGCCTGTTACCATGTTGTATCTTCAAATTTAAAAAATAAAATATCCTTGTCATTCTTCAGTAACTTTTAACTATTTGCAATTTGCTGAGGCCTTGGGGCACCAAATTCCTCTTCGACCACTTGTGTTACCCAGATAGGGGGGGAGTTCTGAGGGTTGTGGATCTCCGGAATTTTCATCCCACAGATGCTGAGGCCAAGTCATTGAATGTCAGGCAGGCAGATTTTTGGGTCAGGAAATTACGTAGCGTCCTTGCTGCAGGGGGCCACAAGACCTGCCTGATAGTTGTTGCGTAAGGTCGCCCAAAAAAATGCACATGGTAACGTTGAGCCCTGTGAAATTGTAGGCAGAATTTAAGGGAGCTGATGGGTGAAAGCTGATTTATGTGGGTGCTGCAACCTTGGAGGGGAGAGATTATGATAGCGGTGGACATGTTTGAGGAAAGGGCTTAGTGTTTGTGGGTAGGGTAAAACCATGCATGTGTATAACTGCTTGGATTGTAAGACTGAAGGAAAAAATGTAGGAATAATTGATGTTCCACAACCTGGGACACTTGGAGCAAAATTCAGAAATACAATTTTTTTATCACTAGGAGAGTTAAATATAGAGTGAAAATATTTCAGATCGTTTAAAACAGTGATAATATATCTGATTCTGATGAATCAGTTCAATGAGGATACTATATCCAGTTTTGGTGATCGTTCATGGTAGGTGATAGGTATCTGGAAAAGGTTCTATGGCGAGGTTGCAAATAAGTCCATAATTCAGTCTCACTTTGAGCTAACAGTGTTTGTTTTGTCCCTCCTTAAGTTGGGAATTCTCCCATGGGCAAGCTCAATGGTGCAGGTTTAGGTTTAGTAGATGGATGTGTGTTGACGTACCTCGAACAAAGGCAGGGAGAGTGGAGATACAAGATGAGGCTAAACTCAGGTTGGAGGAGCAACACCTCATTTACCGTCTCTCTGGGAGATACAAGAGACTGCAGATATTGGAATCTGGAGTGACAGACTATCAGCAACTGTGGGGGAGGAACTGTTGTGTTAGAGTTGGAACCCTACGTCAGGAGGGTGCCTCCCTGCAGCCACCTCTCACTGAGAGTCCAGATGTAGGCTTTTGAATGGAAACGTCAGCAACTTCTTTCCTCCCACTGTGTTCTTTCAGCAAATCGTTAAAAGCAGCATTGTTTGAAGTACGAGGTGGCAGGTGATAGGTGAAAATGGGAGAGGGAGTAGAGAGCTGGGAGGTCGATTGGTGGAAGAGATAAAGGGCTGGAGAAGACCACGGAAGAAAGGGAAGGGTGAGGAGGTACCAGAGAAAGGTGATGGGCAGGTAAGAAGAGAAGGTGTGAGAGGGAAACAAAGGGGAATAGTGACGGGCGGGTAATTACCGTAAGTTTGAGAAATTGATTTTCTTATTCTGACTTCTTCCCCCTCCCCAGTGCCTTTCCTGTCCTGATGAAGGGTCTGGCCCGAAAGTCTCCACAGAGCTGTTGAGCTTCTCCAGCACATTGTTGCTCTGGATTTCCAGCATCTGTAGTACCTCTTGTGTCTATGCACGATTCAGTGCAAACATTCAGCAAGGAGTTGCATATATTTATCACTTACCCAGTTCTGTTGAAAAAAAACCAACAGATTTATCCACCAAAAATGCCATTCACATTAGTTGTCATCTTTCCAATGATACAATGGTGACCACACTTGTCATTTTTTTACACTGGGACATCCCAAAAGGCAGAGGTATCACTGTAACCTTTCCCCCCAACTCAGGGATGAAATTGCCGGGTGCATTGAGAAGGCGTACGAAAATATATTATTCAATGAAGCTTCAAGGACGCTGTTTTTTACCACATCAAAGAAGATGACCGAGTACGCAAAAAAGGTACGTACCTCGCGCCCGTAATCTCTTGGTAACTGGCGGTAGGCTTTTCGGTGACGCCGCTTCTCAAAGGTTCAGTGCTTGCTGACCAAAGTAAGTTTTGTGGGATTTTAGTGCATTTATGATAGAGGAAGGAATTTGCAGCGCACGATATGTATGGGTAGTTTCTTGTAATGTAAAGTTTAATGTAAAGATTTGGCATTCAAACAGGAGCTTCACATATTTTTTTATATAACATTATAAAGATATCTCAACACAAGTTGGGGAGGAAGGAAGCCTGATCACAAAAGTTGCACCCAGGGCAGTGATAAATATCTACTAGAAACAGTATTTCTTGGGGATAAGTGAGGGTGCATATTAGATTCAGGTAGTGAGTAGGTTTTGAAGTGAAGTCCCTGTTATACTAAACTTCATAATAAGTTCTATAACCATATGCTGAACTGCTTCTGAACGGTATGTAGGCTGGGAGATCACCACCCTCATGTCTTTTTTTAAAATTTTGTATCACAAGTTGCAGACCCTGAATCAGAATACAGGCCGGGCAGCTCAGTTGGTACAGTATTCTTGTGGACAGATTCGAAGTAAATTTATTATCAAAGTACATGTGGGGCACTATATACTACCCTGCGATTCATTTTCTATCGGGCATTCATGGTCGTACACGTACAATACAATCAATGAAAAACTACACACGAAGACTCACAAGCAGCCAATGTGCAAAAGAAGACAGACTGTGCAAATACAAAAATACAACTAATAATAAATAAATAATACTGAGATCCTGAGTTGCTGAATCCTTTAAAGTGAGTCCATATAGGTTGTGGAATCAGTTCAGTGTTGAGCTGAAGACTGAGCTGAGCTTTACTGAAGTATGCCTTTTCGATCTTTTATTTAGTTGCCATTTGTATTTTTTTTCCATGTGGGGGTTTAATGTTAGGTGTTTCTTTTCAAACTTGTTGGTTGCATGATTGTTCTGTTTTATGGCTCTCTGTGGGGAGGACAAAACTCAGGGATGAATACCGCATACACACGTTGACATTAAATGTACTGTGAACGGTTAAAGCAGTACCATTGACCTGAGGTGTGATCTTGCCCATGGCGGCGAAGTATCATGATCCTTTCAGAGGCAACTTCATGCTCAGGCTGGAAATAGGAATTTGAAGACAGGAACAGGAGGTGGGACTACAACTAGAGGTCATGGGTTAAGTGTGAATGGTGAAAAGTTTAAGGGGATCTCAAGAGGAAACTTCATTCAGAGAGTGGAATAGGCTGCCAGAGTCTGTGCAAGCTTGATTTCAATGTTTAAGAGAAGTCTGGATAGGTATATGGATGGTAGGGGTATGGAGGGCTATGGTCGATGGGTGTAGGCAGTTTAAATTGTTCGGTGCGGGCTAGGTGGGCTGAAGGGCTTGATTCTGTGCTGTACTTTTCTATCACTCTAAAATATGGAATTGGACTTGGAATATCAATGGATATGGGATTAGGATGGGTGTTAATGATTTACAAAGGTGAGCAGCATACTGAGATTTGGTTTGTATGGATATTACTGGTTATGAGATTTGAGCAGAGTGGAGTTATACCAAGCAGAATAGAAATGCTATTGAATGTGAGTCATGTGAATCAAGATGGGATGAACTTGGTCGAAGGACTGGGATGTGATGTGTCAGGAGATTGAGTGAGATTAGATAACCTGGCCTGAAATGGACCTTGTACAAAAAGTAAAATGTAATATGGCCTCACCTGAAGGGGCAAAGTTTTTCTGTGATGACTGAATTGGCAGGATCCTTTCACTCACTCCTGTCTGTCTTTCTCTCCTCAGAGGGGCTGGCTCCTGGGTCCAGATAACTATTACTCATTTACCAACCAGCAGCAGAAGCCAGAGGAGGCCACAATCCCATCCACAGAACTGGCCAAGCAGGTCATTGAATACGCCAGGCACCTGGAAATGATTGTTTAGCCAAGAGAGAAGACGGTTTTTTTTTTCAGGATGGGGAGTGGGTGGGATTAACTTTGTTTCTTTGGGGGTATGCGGGTTTGCGACGAGGGAATGGGCAGTGATGTCTGCACTCTTCAGATCCTGAAAGCTGCTGATTACTGTGGATCAATTACGTTGATGGACTGTGCTGAACACAGACTACAGAGCTGAGCTGCCCAGGTTTGGGCAGTTTCCATTCTGTGCACAATGTGTGGGTATCTACCCATTGAACCATTGAAACCTTCAGTTTTCAACAACTTGTCCTCCAGCGCCTCTCAGATTCACACCAATAGTCCGATGTGGAAATGTCAGTATTTTAGTTAAACTCCGTTCCAGCTGACTTAATACAAAGTGGATAGTTTTACGTGTAATCTGAGGAGCCTTGCTTATCTTCAAAATAAAATCAAGTCTATTAGCACAGCCTTGTGTCCTTTCATGGTTTTGTGGAAATATCCTGCTCCATCAAACAGCCGTTGATTCACAAGCCAGGACAAAGCTGCGTACTTCCTTGTCTTGGAGCCTTTCTGTCTACCTCAAGTCAAGTTTATTGTCATTTAACTATATACATGCATTCAGTATTTCTCTGGACCCGGGTATAAAGCACAGTAGTACATATAATGCACAATTAGCCCCCCCGTGGTGCAGTGGCATCAGCAACGGACTTCGAGGCGAATGGTCCCAGGTTCAAATCTGGCTATCTCCTAGCACGCTTTCCACCCCTGCGTGTCAAGCTAGTAAAACAAGACAAAAACGCTTAAAAAGTGGCAGATGTGCAATGAGGTATGGAGAGGAATAATAAGCACACAATAACTTAGGAAAGTAAGGATAAAGTCTACAGATGAATTGGTTGAGGCCCACGTTGGTCAGAATTGACGATGGATGTTGCATCCTAACTGTCTAGATACGCAAGCCTGGGCAGTACGATATGTTGCCCATGTAGCAAGCTCCCCCTCTCCATGCATCTGATAAACCAAAAGGAACGGTAGAGACCCATACAGTTTGGTACCAGAAGTGTCACAGGAGTTGCCAGTCAGCATTGAACGCAATTGCCTTAGGGACACCAGCTCTGGATTTTTCCCTCAGGGGTTTACTCATGAAGCCTTCCCCATGAGTGGCTGTAGCCACAAGGCAGCAGAGGTTTGAGATCAGTGCTTTCCTTCTCGATGGGCTGACAAACCCCATCTGTTTGAGGTAACCTGCCTTTGCCCCTTCTCCTGTCAGTAGAAATGATTCCACCAGGCTTAGTAGCTAAGCCACATGTGAGGGCCAGGAGTTGGACTTGGTTATCAGAGGCTATTTGAGGTGCACGCCATTGGGAGCATTTATTAGGTATAATTGGAGCTTGTCCCCATTACCACACCCCACCCCCATAACAACCTTAATAAATACAGTACACAAATAAACAAAGTAAAGTGCATAAATTAAATATTGTAGAGTACAGAATAGACTAACCAGTGACACTTCAAGTGCAATAGGGCAGGGAGTTCAAAAGCCTAATGGCCTGAGGGAAGAAACTGTTTCCCATCCTGACCGTTCTTGTTTTTAAGTATCGGAATCTCCCGCCCGATGGTAGAAAGTCAGAGAGCGATGGATGGGTGGGATCTCAAGGGTCCAGTGTACGCAGGGCTCCTGATGGTTGCCCCCGGGATACCCCGATGATCCTCTCGGCCATTCTCAAAGTCCCTCATAGGGACTTGCAATCTGATGCTTGACTGCTCCCATAACAGCTTAACTTCCGCTTGAATTAATTCTATCAGTCACGGTAATTTGTTAGTGTAGATGCAGCAAAGTGCTTAGTTCAGAAATCCACACGCCTTGGTAACTTTGAAATAAACTTTATTTGAAGTAAGCAAGTCAAGAGTCAGAGGAAAGTTCCAACCAGTCTTTGTACTATTACTTGGATGGTCCAAGGTGTGGACTGGGGTCAGGGGAGGTATTTGAATGGAGCATATATGATGGGTGAGAGATGTCATCCTGGGCATTTTGCATCAGAAAATTTAGCATATTGCAAGTTGGAACTGTAGCAAATTACAGGAGTTGATTTGGAAATGTTAATGACTGCTCCTCCATGAAATAACATCTTGATTGATTTTGCTTGCAGGGCAGTTAACCTGCAGTAACTTGGGATAATTTAATTCACTAAATTGTACAGAATTCTGTCTAAAATTGGAAATTGTGACAATGCAGGGGAGATGGGTGTGTCTGACTAAATTTGTGCCAACTGAAGAAATTTCTAAGTTCCTGAAACCTGATATTCGGGCTTCCTTGCTTGAGTTGCTCATTTAGTTGAGGTTATTGTCTGGTTTGAAATGGTCCATGCAGAACTTGGTTCCGGCCACCAGCGAACCTGCCAGCACAGCTGTCTGCACCCAGAGTGTCTCACAGGAGGGTTCCCTCGCTGAGTCGGTCCTGTGTGAAGGGAGAAGAAATGGCAGAATTGTTTTGAGATGGCCAGAGTAACCCTCTGGCGGTAGGTTTGGGCGATGGTCTACTACTGACCTAATGTTCCTTGCTCTCGCGCCCCTCAGCTACTGTGTGCTTTGCACAGTGCTGCTAAGCACCTTCTCATCCATATCCCAGCACGATAAAAAGACAGTATAAGGCATTGGTGTATTTGGAGTATTGTGAGCAGTCTTGGGCTTCCTTATCTGACAATGTGGTTGGCTCTGGAGACCAAGTCATTGGCTATATTTAAAGTGGAGGTTAATGGGTTCTTGATTAGTAAGAGCATCGAAGATTACAGGAGAATGGGGTTGAGAGGGATAATAAATAGCCCAGTCCCTATTTTTTCTTTTTTGTTTTGTTTTCTTTTATATAGTGTAGTGGGTTTTTTCCCTCTTCATTTTAAACTCACTGTTTTTTACTTCTCTCTTTATAAACTGATAAGAGGAGTATTGCTATTTTCCTTTTTTATTATATATTTTATATTAGTTTAACAATATCTATGATTTTGATAATGTTTGTCTTAATCTCAGTTTATATTGTTACTGTTATATATATATTTGAGATAATTCTCTTGATTGTATCTATGCTTCTTTTAAATCAATAAAAAGATTAATAAATATCCACGATGGCATGGCGGGACAGATTCAATTGACCCAACGGCCTAATTCTGCTCGGCTGTCTCATGGTCTTGCAGACTGCAGTTTTACCTCTTGGGCCTTCATTATCCTGATTTAGAATGTGACCCTGATGAAGGGTCTTGGCCCAAAGTGTCGACTGTTCGTTCCTACCTGACTTGCTGAGCCCCTCCAGAAACCTGGACGTGTTGCTCTGAATTTCCAGCATCTGCAAAATCCCTTGTGTTTGGGAATGTGTTGCTGTTCCTGCACAACTCCTGGATCTTAAACATGGAACACCGTTCCCAACAGGACCGGGAGCACCTTCAGTGGAAAGGGAACGGGGCATAGACAGTTGCCACCCCCACAATCGACGCTGGTCTCTCACATAACCCCCACGGCCTAAAAAGCCAGGCACCAGTGTGCTGACCTGAACCTTTCCATTACATGGGGTTTATAACCAAAGCGGGCTGCCCTGAACCTTGTTTCTTAAAGTCATCGCTGGTCCCTGATAGCATCCTGCACCTGGAGATGTCAGGAGGGACATTTTTTCCTCCCTACCCACATCTGGGGCACCATCAGCAGAACATAGAAATTTACAGCACATTACAGGCCTTTCGGCCCACAATGTTGTGTCAACCATGTAATCTACTCTAGAGACTGCCTAGAATTTCCCTAGCGCAGAGCCCTCTACATTTCTAAGCTCCACGTACCTGTCTAAAAGGCTCTTAAAAGACCCTATTGTATCCGCTTTCACCACCGCAGAGTCCAAGGCTTTCTCGCTTGGTTGCAGGCTGTGATTCTGCCTCAGCTTTGACCGGCTCCTACCACTGGAAGCATGGCCGTAAGAGAGGCCGAGGAATCTTCCCTGCCTTGGACTCTGCAATTTGGCCAACAGCTCTGTACGAGGCCCAGAGGGAGATGCCCATGTCTGGTGGGCCTCCACCCCCAAATCCCTGAAAGGTGGTGGAAAGTAACCGACCGAAATACAACGAGGCATCAAGAGAATGAGCACAGCGCGGAATAGCGGCATTACTTACGCCAAACCTACGGGCAACTTGGAATAATCAGAATCTGGGTTTAATACCATCAGCATATGTCGTGAAATTTGTTAAATTAGCAGCAGCAGTATGATGCAATACATGATAAAATAGAAAAAAAATGTAAATGTACATTAAATAGTTAAATTAAGGATAGTAGTGCAAAAACAAGTAATAAAAAAGTGAGGTAGTGATCATGGGTTCAATGTCCATTGAGTAATCAGATGGCAGAGGGGAAGACGCTGTTCCTGAATCATTGAGTGTGTGTCTTCAGGCTCCTATACCTCCTTCCTGATGGTAGCAATGAGAAGAGGGCATGTCCTGGGTGGTGGGGATCCTTAATGATGGACGCCATCTTTCTAAGGCACGGCTCCTTGAAGATGTCTTGGATACTAGAGGAGATGACTAACATTGCAACTTTCCATAGCTTATTTCAATCCTATACAGTTGCCCCATTCGCCTGTTAGAATGTTCTCCACAGTACATCTTTAGAAGTTTTCGAGTGTTTTAGGTGGCAAATCCAATCTCCTTAAACTCCTGAGGAAATGTAGCTGAAGTTGACTCCAAGTTCTCTGACATCAGTAGCAAACTGTAGTAACAACTTGCAATTTAAGAGAGAGAAGCGTAAGTCACATGTATCAGCATCGCAATGGGATAAAGGGAATTACAGAGGCATGAGAGAGGAGCTTGCCCAGGTGGATTGGAGAAGGGTGCTGGCAGAGATGATGGCAGAGCAGAGGTGGCTGAAGTTTCTGGGCATAGTTCACACAAGGTCCCACAGAAGAAGCAGTTCTGAAATGGCAGGGGTAGGCAACTGTGGCTGACAGGGCAAGTTGAGGACTGCATATAAGCCAAGGAAAGGGCAATATAAGGTAGCAAAAGTGAGTGGGAAGATAGATGATTGGGAAGCTTTTAAAATCCAAAAAAAGACAACTAAAAAAGTTATAAGGGAAAACTAGCCAATAATATAAAGCAGGATACTAATTTTTTTTTCAGTTAAAGAGTAAAAGGAAGGTGACAATTGATATTGGACCACTGGAAAATGATGCTGGTGACGTAGTTATGGGGAACAAAGAAACTTAAGTACTTTGCATCAGTGTTCACTCTGGCAGACACTAGCAGTGTGCCAGAGGTCTGTGAGTGTCAGGGAGCAGGAGTGAGAGCCATTGTCATTACAAAGGAAAAAGTGCTAGGCAAACTCAAAGGTCTTAAGGTAGATAAGTCACCTGGACCAGATGGACTACATCCCAGAGTCCTGAGAGAGGTTACTGAAGACATAATAGGTCTTTCAAGAATCACTTGATTCTGGCATGGTCCCAGAAGACTGGAAGATTGCAAATGTCACTCCACTCTTTAAGAAGGGAGAAGGGAGGAAGGCATAAGAAAGGAAATTGTAGGCCTGTTAGCCTAATCTCAGAGGCTGGGAAAGTGTTGGAGTCTATTATTAAGGATTAGGTTTCAGAGTACTTTGAGACTAATGATAAAATAAGTCAAAGTCAGCATGGTTTCTGTAAAGGGAAATCTTGCCTGACAAATCTGCGAGAGTTCTTCGAAAAAGTAACAAGCAGACTGGAAAAAGGAGAGGCAGTGGATGTCATTTGCTTGAATTTTCAGAAGGTATTTGATAAGGTGCCACGCATGAGCTGCTTAACAAGATAAAATCCTATGGTGTTACAGGAAAGATACTGGCATGGATAGAGGAATGGCTGACAGGCAGGAGGCAGTGAGTGGGAATAAAGGAGGCCTTTCCTGGTTGGCTACCAGTGACTAGTGATATTCCTCAGGGGTCAGTATAGGGACCACTACTTTTCACATTGTTTGTCAATGATTTAGCTAGTGGAATTAAAGGCTTTATGACAAAGTTGCGGATGATACAAAGATAGGTGGAGGGGTAGGTAGTGCTGAGGAAGCAATGTGATTGTAGCAGGACTTGGACAAATTGGAAGAATGGGCAAAAAAGTGGCAGATGGAATACAATGTTGGGAAATGTACGATAATGCATTTTGATAAAAGGAACAATAGTGCAGACTATTACCTAAAAGAGGAGAAGGTTCAAACATCAGAGGTGCAAAGGGATTTAGGAGTACTTGTGCAAGACTCCCAGAAGTTTACTTAACAGTTTGTGTCTGTGGTAAAGAAGTCAAATGCAATGTCGGCATTTTCCCAAGGGGAATAGAATGTTAAAAACAAGGAGATAATCCTGAAGCTTTTAAAGACGCTAGTCAGACCGCTGTTGTATTGTCAGCAGTTTTGGGCCCCACATCACAGAAAGGATGTGTTATCATTGGAGAGAGTCCAGAGGAGGTTCACAAAGATGATTCTGGGAATGAAGGGATATGAGGAGCGTTTGGCAGCTTTGGGCCTGTACGCACTGGAATTTAGGAGAATGCGTGGGGATCTCATTGAAACCTACTGAATGTAGAAAGGACTAGATAGGGTGGATATGGAAAGGATGTTCCCTCTGGTGGGGTGGATATCCAGAACTAGAGGGCACAGCCTCAAAATTGAGGGGCGGCCTTTTAGAACAGAGGTAAGGAGGAATCTTATAGCCGAAGAGTGGTAAATCTGTGGAATGCTGTGCCACAAACTGTGGCGGAGGCCATGACCGTGGGTATATTCAAAGTGGAAGTTGATAAGATTCCTGACTGGTCGGGGCATCAAAGGATATGGTGAGAAGGCAGGTGTATGGTGTTGAATGGGATCCAGGAACAACCATGATGGAATGGCAGAGCAGATTTGATGGGCTGAATGGCCATGGTCTTGTGGTTTTACCATCAGGAAGGAGGTACAGGAGCCTGAAGGTACACACTCTATTCAAGAATAGCTTCTTCCCCTCTGCCATCAGATTTCTGAATGGACATTGAACTCATGAACACTACCTCACTACATTTTTTTATTTCTGTTTTTGCACTACTTAAGAAGCATACAAATCAGCCAGAAAAAGTGGCTCACCTGAGGACTGGGAGAAATTCAGAGTTCAGCAGAGGAGGACAAAGGGCTTAATTAGGAAGGGGAAAAAAGATTACAAGAGAAAACTGGCAGGGAACATAAAAACTGACTGTAAAAGCTTTTATAGATATGTAAAAAGGAAAAGACTGGTAAAGACAAATGTAGGTCCCCCACAGACAGAAACAGGTGAATTGATTATGGGGAGCAAGGACATGGCAGACCAATTGAATAATTACTTTGGTTCTGTCTTCATTAAGGAGGACATAAATAATCTTCCAGAAATAGTAGGGGATAGAGGGTCCAGTGAGATGGAGGAACTGAGCGAAATACATGTTAGTAGGGAAGTGGTGTTAGGTAAATTGAAGGGATTAAAGGCAGATAAATCCCCAGGGCCAGATGGTCTGCATCCCGGAGTGCTTAAGGAAGTAGCCCAAGAAATAGTGGATGCATTAGTGATAATTTTTCAAAACTCATTAGATTCTGGACTGGTTCCTGAGGATTGGAGGGTGGCTAATGTAACCCCACTTTTTAAAAAAGGAGGGAGAGAGAAACTGGGGAATTATAGACCGGTTAGCCTAACGTCGGTGGTGGGGAAACTGCTGGAGTCAGTCATCAAAGATGTGATAACAGCACATTTGGAAAGTGGTGAAATCATCGGACAAAGTCAGCATGGATTTGTGAAAGGAAAATCATGTCTGACGAATCTCATAGAATTTTTTGAGGATGTAACTAGTAGAGTGGATAGGGGAGAACCAGTGGATGTGGTATATTTGGATTTTCAAAAGACTTTTGACAAGGTCCCACACAGGAGATTAGTGTGCAAAACTTAAAGTACACGGTATTGGGGGTATGGTATTGATGTGGATAGACAATTGTTCGGCAGACAGGAAGCAAAGATTGGGAATAAACGGGACCTTTTCAGAAGGGCAGGCAGTGACTAGTGGGGTACCGCAAGGCTCAGTGCTGGGACCCCAGTTGTTTACAATATATATTAATGACTTGGATGAGGGAATTAAATGCAGCATCTCCAAGTTTGCGGATGACACGAAGCTGGGTGGCAGTGTTAGTTGTGAGGAGGATGCTAAGAGGATGCAGAGTGACTTGGATAGGTTGGGTAAGTGGGCAAATTCATGGCAGATGCAATTTAATGTGGATAAATGTGAAGTTATCCACTTTGGTGGCAAAAATAGGAAAACAGATTATTATCTGAACGGTGGCCGATTAGGAAAAGGGGAGGTGCAACGAGACCTGGGTGTCATTATACACCAGTCATTGAAAGTGGGCATTCAGGTACAGCAGACGGTGAAAAAGGCGAATGGTATGCTGGCATTTATAGCGAGAGGATTCGAGTACAGGAGCAGGGAGGTACTACTGCAGTTGTACAAGGCCTTGGTGAGACCACACCTGGAGTATTGTGTGCAGTTTTGGTCCCCTAATCTGAGGAAAGACATCCTTGCCATAGAGGGAGTACAAAGGTTCACCAGATTGATTCCTGGGATGGCAGGACTTTCATATGAAGAAAGACTGGATGAACTGGGCTTGTACTCGTTGGAATTTAGAAGATTGAGGGGGGATCTGATTGCAACGTATAAAATCCTAAAGGGATTGGACAGGCTAGATGCAGGAAGATTGTTCCCGATGGTGGGGAAGTCCAGAACGAGGGGTCACAGTTTGAGGATAGAGGGGAAGCCTTTTAGGACCGAGATTAGGAAAAACTTCTTCACACAGAGAGTGGTGAATCTGTGGAATTCTCTGCCACAGGAAACAGTTGAGGCCAGTTCATTGGCTATATTTAAGAGGGAGTTAGATATGGCCCTTGTGGCTACGGGGGTCAGGGGGTATGGAGGGAAGGCTGGGGCGGGGTTCTGAGTTGGATGATCAGCCATGATCATAATAAATGGCGATGCAGGCTCGAAGGGCCGAATGGCCTACTCCTGCACCTATTCTCTATGTTTCTATGTTTCTATGTTAATTGAACTATTTAATACTTACTGTAACTCAGGTTTTTGTCTTTATTATCATGTATTGCATTGTACTGCTGCCGCAAAGTTTAATCTCATGACATATGCCGGTGAATGCTAACCATGTTAGCATTCGTTTCAAGAGGTCGAGAAACCTGATTCTGTTTTAAAATTTAAATCAGATAATGTTTGAACACTCAGCAGGCAGATCTGGGGTGAGAGAAGCAATTAACTACTCTTGTCAAAACTGGGAAAGCAGAAACAGGAGAAAAAGCTTTAAAAAGGAAGGGGAAGTGAAGGCAGTACACCTATTAAATGCTCCCGATGGTGTGCACCACAAATAGGCTCTGACAACCAAGGCCAGCTCCTGGCCTTCACGTGTGGCTTAGCTACTAAGCCCGGCGGAACCGTTTCCACTGACAGGAGAAGGGGCAAAGGCGGGTTACTGGCACCTTCAAACCAGTCGCTTCGGGTAATAGATAATAGGTGCAGGAGTAGGCCATTCAGCCCTTCAAGCCAGCACCACCATTCACTGTGATCATGGCTCATCATCCACAATCAGTATCCAGTTCCTGCCTTATCCCCATAACCTTTGATTCCGCTATCTTTAAGAGCTCTATCCATCTCTTTTTTGAAAGCATCCAGAGATTTGGCCTCCACAGCCTTCTGGGGCAGAGCATTCCATATATCCACCACTCTCTGGGTGAAAAAGTTTTTCCTCAACTCCGTTCTAAATGGCCTACCCCTTATTCTTAAACTGTGGCCTCTGGTTCTGGACTCACCCATCAGTGGGAACATGCTTCCTGCCTCCAGCATGTCCAATCCCTTAATAATCTTATATGTTTCAATAAGATCCCCTCTCGGCCTTCTAAATTCCAGTGTATACAAGCCCAGTCACTCAAATCTTTCGACATATGACAGTCCCGCCATCCCGGGAATTAACCTCGTGAACCTACGCTGCACTCCCTCAATAGCAGGAATGTCCTTCCTCAAATTTGGAGACCAAAACTGCACACAGTACTCCAGGTGTGGTCTCACCAGGGCCCTGTACAGCTGCAGAAGGACCTCTTTGCTCCTATACTCAATTCTCCTTGTTATGAAGGCCAGCATGCCATTAGCTTTCTTCACTGCCTGCTGTACCTGAATGCTTGCTTTCAGTGACTGATGTACAAGAACACCTAGATCTCATTGTGCTTCCCCTTTTCCTAACTTGACTCCATTTAGATAATAATCTGCCTTCCTGTTCTTACCACCAAAGTGGATAACCCCACATTTATCCACATTAAACTGCATCTGCCATGCATCTGCCCACTCACCCAACCTGTCCAAGTCACCCTGCATTCTCATAACATCCTCCTCACATTTCACACTGCCACCCAGCTTTGTGTCATCAGCAAATTTACTAATGTTACTTTTAATTCCCTCATCTAAATCATTAATATACATGGTAAACAGCTGCGGTCTCAGCACTGAACCCTGCGGGTAGATGGGTGTCGTCAGCCGTGGTTGGCAGCTCGTCTAGGGGAAGGAAGGCTCTGATCTCAAACCTCCGCTGCCTTGCGGCTCTGCCCACTCACGAGACCCTGAGGCAGTCCCACGTTGAGTTCAATGCTGACTGCGAACTCCTGTGACGCTGCTGGTCCCAAACTGTATCGGTCTCCACTGTTCCTTTGGGTTCATCGGATGTGTGGAGAGGGGGAGCTTGCTACATGGGCAATACCTTGCTCTCCATTTCATACTGCTCAGACTTGTGTATCTAGACAGCCAGGACACAATATCCAAGGTCAACCCTGACCAACGGAAGCCCTCAAATAAATGCACTTTGACTTTAACTTTGAAGATAGAGTTGACGTGGATAGGCTTTTTCCATTGAGAGTAGGGGACATTCAAACAAGAGGACATGAGTTGAGAGTTAAAGGGCAAAAGTTTTGGGGTAACATGAGGGGGAACTTCTTTACTCAGAGAGTGGTAGCTGTGTGGAACGAGCTTCCAGCAGAAGTGGTTGAGGCAGGTTCGATGTTGTCATTTAAAGTTAAATTGGACAGATATATGGACAGGAAAGGAATGGAGGGTTATGGGCTGAGTGCAGGTCGGTGGGACTAGGTGAGAGTAAGAGTTCAGCACGGATTAGAAGGGCTGAGATGGCCTGTTTCCGTGCTGTAATTGTTATATGGTTATATGATGGTGAGGGGAGAGAGAGGAGGGATCTTTAACCTGCACCATTGGCTTTGTTCCTCTCTTCACAGCTGCTGCCTGACCTGCCGAGTGTTTCCAGCATTTCACGTTTTTGTTTCGGATTTCCGGCACCTTGCAGATTTTGCTTTGATTTGGTTCCCATTTGGAGACTGGAAGTCTGGGCAGTCTGTGGGCGGAAGCTCTGTCCAGCCGTTGGGAGTGCAAAGCCCCATGATCCAGGGGAACTTACACAAAAGCTGACACACCAAGCCGCGGGCTTCGGTGAGGACGCATTGGTGCCACAGGTGATGGCGCGCACGAGTACCGGATCGTTTGTGAGCTTCACCCCCTCCACACCCACTCCCCCCCCCAACCCTCCATCCACTCACCAGCCATTGACGGAGCCTTGTTCTTCCCGATGCCGGCAATAACACTTCCTGGTACAGGTCATGTCCACCTGGAACGGCGTCCAGCGGCCAGCTGGCCTCTGCGGCGCGTCCGGTTCCGCCTCGGCCTGGACCTGGACCTGGACCTGGGCCGGTTCCTGCTGCTGGGCCGGAGGGACCTTCTTCCCGCTGGCCTGGGTCGGCGGCTGGGCCTTGGCTGCGGCCTTTTGTGCGGGCTGCTGCTGCTTCGGAGGCCTGGTGGCCGCCGGCTTGAAAGAGGCCTGGGTCGGAGCTGGGGCCAGGGGAGCAGGGTTCACATTGGTCTCCGGCCGGGGCTGGGCCTGGCCAGGGGTCAGAGCGGGGTCGAGCTGCCCCTGCTGCAGCTGCTGGATGCTGCAGGTAATCGGTGGGTGTGGTGGCGTTGGTGCGGAGGCCTTGGGGAACTGCCGGGCTACCGTGCCAGGCTTGGTCTGCCCTTGGCTCTGGCTTTGAACTGCAGGCCGGATTGGCAGGGGTCCTGGTGCCACGCTGTCAGGCCCAGGTTGGGGGTACGGAGTGGATGCCAAGGCCCCACGCTCAAGGCGGTGCTGGGCCTGGGCTGGGGCCTCACAGGACGAGCTCAGCTGCGGCTTGGGCCTAAGCCCAGTTGTAGCTTTGGGTATGGGCAGTGGCAGGGGCAGCCACGCGGAGCCAGGGGGAGGACCCTGTGATGTGGAGGAGAGGCTGCAGGAGGCCCGAGGACTCTGGACCTGAAAGACGGGTTGGATTGAGGGGACTTGCTTGCCCTCAGCCTTGGCCACTAGCTCCTGGGGTCGGAGCTGGGCCTCGAACTGGACAGAGGGCAGTGACGACAGCAGAGGGGGCGGCGGTGTGGGCTTCAGCTCGGCCTGAGGCTTGGGGGTGGAAAGGGGCTCCTGCACGGCCTCAGCCTTGATCGTGGCAGGCTGGCACTGGCTCGGACCCTCCTGGCCCAAGGTTGGTTTCTGCAGCTTGGCACTCTTCTGCCGCTGGGCCTGGCTCTTCAGGCTGGCGATAAACTGTTCATAGAAGGGCAGCTTCTTCTTGGAGGCAACGTCCTGGGCCTGCGACACCTCTCCAGCCTCCCTGGGCATCTCGGCCTCGCCCGCTGGGCATCTGGCCACTGGCAGCCCCCACTTTAAAGCCTGACTGTAGGAGAGGCCGGCCGGAAATGGCGACTGATTGGCCCAGGGTGGAGCGAGGCCAAGCACTGGGTCTACGTGGGCCCCTCTCTTGCTGAGGAACGAGTGGGGTTTGAGGCGGCCCATCCGGGGAGTGGCCTCGTGCCCCGGGCCCTGGACTCGCTTAGTACAGCTTAGTGTTTCTGTCCTGACCGGAAGCTGAGCCTCTGGCCCTGTGGGTGTGGGGTCGGGCTTCCTGTCCTGTCCAGTTGGCGGACCATCCTCCTTGTGCCTCTTGCTGCTCTGATCTCCCCCTGCGGCCACAGGACCAGCAGAGTTCGGGATGATACCCACCATGATCAGCTTGCAGGGTGACTCCTTCCCAGCGGCAGAGGCCTGGCTGCTCTGGGGCTTGGGTGCCCCTGCCTCAACCTGGGAGGCCTGAGACACTGGGGCCCTTTTGCCTGCTTGGCCCTGGCCAGCTGGGGGGTGGATTTGAGATGGGACGCCAGTGGGCTCTCCCCGGCCCCTTCGCTCCAGGCCACGGCAAGCCTTAAGACCCGAACTGTCAGAGGGCTCCTGAACCCCAATCTCTGGGCCCCCACCGAGGTAGTCGGTCCGCGATGACACTTCTGGCTGGAGGGATCCAGGAGGTGCCCTGCCCTGGTCTGCTGTGCCCATCGGATGCAGCTTCTCACTCGCTAGCTTGCCCTCCACCGTTGTCACTGGCTCCTGGCCCGAGGCCCACTTCCGGGCCTTGACGATCTTCCTCTTCTTGCTCTGGCACAGCTTGGCCTTGGTGTCGGCAGAGGAGCCACTGCCCAGCGCCTGGAGGTCGCCCAAGCCCACCTGGGGATTGGCATCGCCCTCCTCAGCCTGGGGGCCCGGATCGCGCTCCAGGCTGCCGGCCAGGGGCGGCATTGTCTTTGGCTGCTCGTTCTTGCTGAAGTTTGTGCCCTGGCCGGCTTTCTCATTCTCCCTGTCCTTCAACGGCACCTCGGCGGCCTGCGGTGGGACTTCCTGTTCCCGCGGGGGGATGGGAGTCTCTGAGTGTGTGTTACCCATTCTCGGCGCTAGTCGGGGCCCACTTGGTCATCTGGAAACAGAAGCATTTCACTGGGTTAGAGAGGATTGTCACTGAGGGCTAGGAGGGCTAGGGAGGGCTTGGTTAGGTTGGGAGTGTTTTCCCTAAAGCGTAGGAGGCTGAGGCCTGGCATTAAAGAGATTCATAAAATCACGAGGGGGCATAGATAAACGAAATGGTCACATAGGATTTTTTTTAATGGGTGCAGAAGTAGGCCATTTGGCCCTTCGAGCCAGCACCGCCATTCACTGTGATCACGGCTGATCATCCACAATCAGTACCCTTTTCCTGCCTTCTCCCCATATCCTTTGACTCCACTATCTTTAGGAGCTCTATCTAACTCTTTGGAAAGAATCCAGAGAATTGGCCTCCACTGCCTTCAGAGACAGAGCATTCCATAGAACCACAACTCTCTGGGTGAAAAAGTTTTTCCTCAACTCCGTTTTAAATGGTCTACCCCTTATTCTTAAACTGTAGCCTCTGGTTCTGGACTCCCCCAACATCGGGAACATGTTTCCTGCCTCTAACGTGTCCAATCCCTTAATAAACTTATATGTTTCAATCAGATCCCCTCTCATCCTTCTAAATTCCAGTGTATACAACCCCAGTCGCTCCAATCTTTCAACATATGACAACCTGCCATCCCGGGAAATAACCTCGTGAACCTACGCTGCACTCCCTCAATAGCAAGAATGTCCTTCCTCAAATTTAGAGACCAAAACTGCACACAATTCAAATTTAGAGACCAAAACTGCAACTGATGTTTCCCAAGGTGGGGGTGGGGGGCGCAGAATCAAAGACCAGAGGACACAGCCTCAGAATAGAGGGGCGTCCAATTAGAATGGAGATGAGGAGATATTTATTTAGCCTGAGAGTGGTATATCTGTGGATATCTTTGCCACAGGTGGCTGTGGAGGCCAAGTCTTTGGGTATATTGAAGGCAGAGGTTGATGGATTTTTGAATGGTCAGGGCATGAAGAGATACGGGGAGAAGGCAGGAGATTGAGGCTGAGAGGGAAAACGGATCAGCCTTGATGAAACAGTGGAGCAGATTCGATGGGCCAAATGGCCTAATTCTGCTCCTGTATCTTACAGGTCTATTTTATCCGCCCTCCCCCCAGGGTAGGCGAGTATAAAATGAGAGGGTGGGTGGGGGGGGGGTAGATTTAAGAGAAGCCCGAGGAGCAACGTTTTCATGCAGACGATGGTGTGTGTATGGAGTTTGCGTGTTCTGCCTGTGACTGCACAAGAGTTCCTCCAGGTACTGCGGTTTCCTCCTATATTCCGAAGACCTAAATAAAATTCTCAATGAATTTCTGTGACGTAGCCGTCGTCACGATGCAGGAAGTGGGGTTAGTCGGCCCGGCCAAGGCAACATTCCAGGGCAGAGTAATCTTCCGCTAGCACGCACAAAACACCGGAGGAACTCAGCAGGCCAGGCAGCATCTGTGGAAAAGAGTCAACAGTCAAGGTTTCGGGCCGAGGCCCTTCGTCAGGACTGGAGAGGAAGAGGAAAGGTCAGAGTGAGAAGGTGGGGGTGGGGAGGGAAGAATTACAAGGTGGAAGGTGATAGGTGAAACTGGGAGAGGGGAGGGGTGAAGTAAAGAGCTGGGAAGTCGATTGGTGACAATGATAAAGGGCTGGAGAAGGGGGGATCGAATAGGAGAGGACAGAAAGCCATGGAAGAAAGGGAAGCGGAAGGTGACGGGCAAGGTCGCAAGTGAAGGTGTGAGAGGGAAACAGGAATGGGGAACAGCTGAGGGGGTACAATTACTGGCAATTACCCCCTGCCCTTCCCTCACACACCTATGTCAGGATGCTGTTCATGACCTGGATCTGGGCCGTACCCTCCAAATATCCGGACCTGCCTCTCAGTTTTTTTGCACTACCTTACTTTCCCTTTTCTATTTTCTATTTATGATTTATAGTTTAAATTTTTAATATTTACTATCAATTTGTACTCCAGGGAGCGCGAAGCACAGAATCAAATATCGCTGTGATGATTGTACGTTCTAGTATCAATTGTTTGGTGACAATAAAGTATAAAGTATAGATCAGCATTTAATACCAGCATTCCCACAATCCTGATTGAGAAGTTGCAGAACCTGGGCCTCTGTATCTCCCTCTGCAATTGGATCCTCGACTTCCTAACCGGAAGATCACAATCTGTGCGGATTGGTGATAACATATCCTCCTCGCTGATGATCAACACTGGTGCACCTCAGGGATGTGTGCTTAGCTCACTGCTCTACTCTCTATACACACATGACTGTGTGGTTAGGCATAGCTCAAATACCATCTATAAATTTGCTGATGATACAACCATTGTTGGTAGAATCTCAGGTGGTGACGAGAGGGCATACAGGAGTGAGATATGCCAACTAGTGGAATGGTGCCACAGTAACAACCTGGCACTCAACGTCAGTAAGACGAAAGAGCTGATTGTGGAGTTCAGGAAGGGTAAGATGAAGGAATACATACCGATCCTCATGGAGGGATCAGAAATAGAGAGAGTGAGCAGTTTCAAGTTCCTGGGTGTCAAGATCTCAGAGGATCTAACCTGGTCCCGACATATTGATGTAGTTATAAAGAAGGCAAGACAGCGACTATACCTTATTAGGAGTTTGAAGAGATTTAGCATGTCAACAAATACACCCAAAAGCTTCCATAGTTGTACCGTGCAGAGCATTCTGACGGGCTGCATCACTGTCTGGTATGGAGGGGCCACTGCACAGGACTGAAAGAAGCTGCAGAAGGTTGTAAATCTAGTCAGCTCCATCTTGGGCACTAGCCTACAAAGTACCCAGGACATCTTTAGGGAGCGGTGTCTCAGAAAGGCAGCGTCCATTATTAAGGACCTCCAGCACCCAGGGCATGCCCTTTTCTCACTGTTACCATGAGGACTGAGGTACAGGAGCCTGAAGGCACACACTCAGCGATTCAGGAACAGCTTCTTCCCCTCTGCCATCCGATTCCTAAATGGACATTGAACCTGTGAACACTACCTCATTTTTTAAATATACAGTATTTATGCATTTGCACATTTAAAAAAAATCTATTCAATGTACATATACTGTAATTGATTCACTTGTTTATTTATTATTATTTATTTATTATTTTTCTCTCTCTCTGCTGGATTATGTATTGCATTGAACTGCTGCTGCTAAGTTAACAAATTCAACCTCACATGCCGGTGATAATAAACCTGATTCTGATTCCTTCACGCTGCCTGGCCTGCTGAGTTCCTGCACCATTCTGTGAGTGAGCGCGTTGCTTTGGGTTTGCAGCATCTGCAGATCTCCTCATGTTTGTGACCTCTCAGTATTGCTGGAGAGAGACCAACTTTGTTCGGGACCCAGGGTGGGGGGAACTCCTGAGGCCACTTTGACACGACTGCCCGTACAGCCTGGAGCCTGCGTGTTCCCGGTGAACATACTCGTCGGCACATGATCCCCAAATCCAGTAACAGCAGCATCGGCAGTGTGGTCTGCTACCCGGTATCCGAGCCCTGGAAATCCTCAAAACACCTCCCTGTCTTTCTTCCAAAGTTCAAAGAAAATTTATTATCATCATATTTTTTAAGGCATCCGTTAGTCTTGCGAGACCATGGATCTGCGCCTGGAAAGTCTTCACTCTCCAGGTCGCAGGCCTGGGCAAGGTTGTATGGAAGACCAGCAGTTGCCCATGCTGCAAGTCTCCACTCTCCACGACACTGATGTTGTCCAAGGGAAGGGCATTAGGACCCATACAGCTTGGCACCAGTGTCGTCGCAGAGCAATGTGTCATTATGTGCCTTGCTCAACACAACACGCTGCCTCGGCTGGGGCTCGAACTCACGACCTTCAGGTCACTAGTCCAATGCCTTAACCACTTGGCCACGTGCCCACTATCACCATATACTACCTTGAGATTCAGGTTTTTGCAGCCATTCACAGCAGAATAAAGAAATAAAATAGATTAAGTCCATAAGTTATGGGAGTAGAATTAGGCCATTTGGCCCATCAATTCTGCTCCACCATTTCATCATGGCTGATCCATTTTCCCTCTCAGGCCCAATCCATCAACTTCTTGCTAGGTTCAAGTATAGCGTCACAGAATCACTACACACAAAGACTGACAAACAACCAATGTGCGAAAGACAGTGTGTGAATACCAAAAAAAAAATAGTACACATATGTCACCATATACAACCCCCTACTTCTGTAAAACCCACCTTTTCAACCAATCCTCTGAGCAGATCCAATTCTCTGTCTACGCCCTGTGGACTTGCTGAGGCAATGTGGCTTGTTTTACCAAGGTAGGGGGTGGATGAGGTCATTACCCGAGAGCTATTGTTCAGCCTGGTGATGTCATAGCTGGAGTTGTGATGTCACGGGGGCAATGCCACACAGGCTCGCCGTTGAGGGACACCCGCCATAACTTTTTATACGGTCGTGCCTCCAATAACATATCCATAGCAGCTCCCCCCCCTTATCTCCACTCACCATGTGGCTTTCTCCATTCCCCCGTTCCTCTTTGTCTCCTTCCACCAGAGACCCCCGTCCCGAGGAATGCTCTCTGTCCAGGAACCCCGCTCTGGGACCCTCCCACCCCTCTCCCAATCAACAGTCCTTGCCCTTAAGGGGCGGGTTTCACAGTCTGAGGGTTTTACTTTCTTAGAAATGTTCCCACCGCCAATGGACTGCTTATTCATTGATATCGTTGTCTCTTTTTTTTGCACCTGCTCTGTTTGCCATCTTCTGCACTCTGGTTGAAGGCCCTAGTTCACTGATTCTGCTATAGCTACTAATCTATAGATTTACTGAGTATGCCCACAGGAAAATCAACCTCAGGGTTGTATACGGTGACATATATGTACTTTGATAATAAATTTGCAGGAGGGGAGGAGAAGATGACGGCGCGACGCAGCGCACACGGCCGCTCCAAATGATATCATATTTGTGAAGTAGGATGCCGTGCACAATGCTGATTTGGTGGAGGCAGCCATGAGAAGCACAGAGGAACATCTAGACAAACTTCTGAAATGCCCGGTTTGCTGCCGCTGCTACTGTGCGATCGAGAATCTCCGGAGGGGAAGGCCCCAAATCCTCGGCTTTGCCTATTGCCTGGGGCCGGGGTTGAAGTGCTCGGCAGAGATGGTACTCGGTGCTCGGTGTCGGAGAGCTGGTTGGAGGCTCGGAGTTTTCCGACGGACTCGGAGTCGGACTGTGGTCGGGTGCTTCCAGGATGCTGCATCGGCAAGTTTGCGGCGCTGGAAGCTCATGGCAGGGAGAGTTTCTCCCTTCAACCATCTGCGTGAGATGATGGGACTTTCGAGAGACTCTGAGACTTTTTTTACCGTGCCCATGGTCTGTTCTTCATCAAATTACAGTATCGCTTTGCACTGTTGTAACTATATGTTAAAATTATGTGGTTTTTGTCAGTTTTTTTAGTCTTGGTTTGTCTTGTGTTTCTATGATATCATTCTGGAGGAATATTGTATCATTTCTTAATGCATGCATTTCTAAATGACAATAAAAGAGGACTGTGTGTCCTCATAATCTAAAAAAAATGTAAACTTAAACTTAGAGATATAGCACAGTAACTGGCCATTCTGTCCGTCCCACAAGCCTGCACTGCCCAATTACACCCATGTGACTAGCTAACCCATAATCCTTTGGGACGTGGGAGGAAACCAGAGCACCCAGAGGAAACCCATGCATTTATTGGGAGATCACACAAACTCTGTACAGACAGTGGCGCTATCGAACCCGGGTCGCTGGCGGTGAAATAGCGTTACACTACCGTGCCGCCCAAAGCATTGTTCTAAAGCATGCTGTGGCCACTGGAGTCCGTTTGCAATGTGGATGCTGTTGTACTGTAGGAAGCCTGAGACTGATTTGCGCATCACAAACTCCTTTCAACAGGGAGGTTACAATGTTCAGAATATTCAGACCTTCTACTTCAGAATCAGAATCAGGTTGATTATCACCGGCGTGTGTCGTGAAATTCGTTAACTTAGCAGCAGCAGGACAATGCAATACTTAATATAGAAGGAAAAAAAAACAGTAAAACAATTACAGTATACATATATTGAATAGATTAAAAACCGTGCAAAAATAGGACTAATATATATTTTTAAAAGTGAGGTAGTGTTCACGGGTACAATGTCCGTTTAGGAATCGGATGGCAGAGGGGAAGAAGCTGTTCCTGAATCACTGAGTGTGAGCCTTCAGGCTTCTGTACCTCCTTCCTGATGGTAACAGTGAGAAAAGGGCATGCCCTGGGTGCTGGGGGTCCTTAATAATGGACGCTGCCTTTCTGAGACACCGCTCCCTGAAGATGCCCTGGGTACTTTGTAGGCTAGTGCCCAAGATGGAGCTGACAAGATTTATGACCCTCTGCAGCTTCTTTCTGTCCTGTGCAGTAGCCCCTCCCCCCATACCAGACAGTGATGCAGCCTGTCAGAATTGAAAAGAGATTGAATTTATCCGGGAACAAGCCGGAGAGGAGCCACCCTCTTCATGGACTGAGATGGTGCAATCACAGCAACTTGGAGCGGAGTGCCCTCAAAACTGCAGAGATGCACATCGGCTTCAGGAGAAAAGCGCATCTCCGTCTGCACTGTGAGGCCTGGTGATGAGTGGTAGGCTTTACAGTAGGGGTTCAGTTCCCGCTGGTACTTGTAAGGAATTTGAACATTTTCTCTCCCGTGACCCCGTGGGTTTCCTCCGGGTGCTCCGGTTTCCTCCCACAGTCCAAAGAGGCACTTATTGGTAGGTTAATTGGTCATTGTAAGTTGTCACATGATCAGGCTAGATCGGGAGGTTGCTGGGCTGTGCAGCTCAAGAGCCAGAAGGACCTATTCTACGCCATAACTCAATAAAGATCAAATAATGAATAAATAAGGAGGAGGAGAAGATGGCGGCGCGACGCAGCTCGCAGCGGCCACTCCGGTAAATGATATCTGTCATCTGTCAAGTAGGGTGCCGTGCACAATCCTGATTTGATGGAGACGGATGTGAGAGCACGGAAGAACATTTGGTGAAACTTCTGAAATGCCTGCTTCACTGCTGTTGCTACTGTGTGATCCGGAATCTCCGGAGGGGAAGGCCCTGAGTCCTCGGCTTTGCTTGTTGCTCGGCGGCCGGGGCGGGGTCGAAGCGCTCAGCAGAGGATGGTGCTTGGAGAGGTTGTGTCGGAGGGGCTGGTCAGAGGCTCGAAGTTTTCGGACGGACTCAGAGTCGGCTGTGGTCGGGTGCTTCCAATGCATCGGCAGTTGTCGGCGCCTGGAGGTTTATGGCAGGGGGAGTTTCTCCCTTTTGCCGCCTGCTATCGGGGCTATCGGGAGTCGATCGGAACTTTGAGACTTTTTCTTACCGTGCCCATGGTCTGCTCTTTATCAAATTACGGTATTGCTTTGCACTGTTGTAACTATATGTTATAATTATGTGGTCTTGTCAGTGTTAGTCTTTGGTTTGTCTGGTTTTTTTTGTGATATCACTCTGGAGGAACATTGTATCATTTCTTAATGCATGCATTTCTAAATGACAATAAACGAGGACTGAGTGTCCTCGTAATCTAATCTAATAACGTATCTCCTCTGCAACCACTCAGCATCAATAACCCTACATTCAGCAGCATTCCAACATTCAGGTCCCTGGCCACCGTGACTTTGCAGGGCCTCATGTGGAAGAACCGTATCTCCTTTGTTAACAAGAAGGCTCGGCAGAGGACGTGCTTCCTGCAGCAGGGAGTAAAATTCCATCTTGGCCAGAACATGCTGGTGCAATTCTACACTGCCATTCAAGGAGAGTGTCCTCGCATCGGCCATTACACATTGGAGCATGTAGTGAAATGTCGGGTCGGCATTAAATCCTCATACAGGGACCAGGAGTGGAGAGAGTGAGCAATTTCAAGTTCCTGGGTGTCAATTTCTCTCAGGACCAAACCTGGACCGGACATATTGACACAGCAATAAAGAAGGCAAGACATTTACATTTCATTAGGGGTTTGAGAAGATTTGGTATGTCACCAAATGCACTCACTGATTTCTACAGATGATTCGAACCAGCTGCATCACTGTCTGGTATGGGGCTGGGGGGGTTGGCTGTTGTACAGGATTAGAGTAAGCTTCAGAGAGTTTGTAAGCTTAGTCAGCTCCATCGCGGGCACTAGCCTCCATAGTATTTTGACCGTGGAATGATTGTTGGTGCCAGACAGGGTGGCTTGAGTATCTCAGAAACTGCTGATCTCCCGGGATTTTCATGCACAACAGTCTCTAGTTTCGCAGAGAATGATGCGAAAAACAGCAAAAAAAAAAAATTCAGTGTTCTGTGAGTGAAAACACCTTGTTAATGAGAGAGACGGGAGGAGAATGGCCAGACTGGTTCTAGCTGACTGGAAGGCGTCAGTAACTCAGATAACCACGCGTTACAACACTGGTCCTCCAAGAGGGCCACAATCTTTCCGTAGTTCGGAGGCTTGTGTGCCTCGATGACCCGGAGAGCTACGTCGGCAGGAGTCAGGGCTTTATGCGTTGGCTTTTGGGAGGGTCACCCTTGCCAAACAGGTCAAAGGGCAGAGGTCAGATAAAGAGGTTCAGGGGTTCAGCTAACATCCGGTGAAACAGAATTGTTATGGAAACAGCAATGAAGAATCCTTCTACATCTGAGTGTGATGGTATTCCTGAGTCTCCACCCGGGACTTGAATGACTGAACAGTAGTGAAAACCGAGAGGAAGCGACTCTCATGATGAAGGAAGCCCTGAGGTAAAGGACCATTATGACTGCTCTGAACACCAGCGACGTAACGGGCTGTAGTAATTACAACAGGAGAGCATCTCTGAACACACGATGCGTGGAAAGGTAGCAGAAGACCGCACACATACGCTCAGTGGCTGCTTTATTAGGTACAGGAGGCAGCTAATAAAGTGGCCACCGAGAGTCTATGGGAACAAAGCTGATGCTTGATCCTTGATGAGAAGAGACCTGTTTATGCAGGGGGGGCCTGAAGGAGATCAGGCACCAAATAAATAAATTCAGGACTGAGACTGGTGGGTTTTTTTTTGGCCTAAAGCAATCGGAGTGGGCTAGGAACTGGACAGGATTAGTCCCAATCCAACTGTCAGAGCGGGGTTGAGGCTCCCTCTGCCTGCTCTGCTTGAGATATTCTGATCATCAATGGGAACCAAGTTGCATCTTCAATCCCACTCTGTATCTAGATGAATACAGATTTGCCCTAGATATCAGATGTATTTTATAGGCTATTTCCAATTACAATATATAAACATTGCCACTATATCAAATTATCAGAGGGGGATAACTATCGAGGGTGGGTGGATAACCATGGGGGGGGGATAAACATCGGGGAGGGGGGTTGTTGATGCTTTTCCCTACCACTGTGTAAAAAAAAAGCTACCTCCGATATCCCCCCTCCTATATTAAGCTGGAGAGTTTTCTTTGGACGGGGGTGGAGTGGGGTGGGGTGGGGGGGGTAAACATCAGGAAGGATACAGGGAGCAAACGCACATAGAAAACATACAGCTCAGTACAGGCCCTTCGGCCCACAAAGCTATGTTGAACATGTCCTTACCTTAGAAATGACCTAGGGTTACCCATAGCCCTTTATTTTTCTAAGCTCCATGTACCTATCCAGGGGTCTCTTAAAAGACCCTATCGTATCCGCCTCCACCACCGTCGCTGGCAGCCCATTCCACACACTCACCACTCTCTGTGTAAAAAACTTACCCCGACGTCTCCTCTGTACCTACTCCCCAACACCTTAAAACTGTGCCCTCTCGTGTTAGCCACTTTAGCCCTGGGAAAAAGCCTCTGACTATCCACGCGATCAATGCCTCTCATTATCTTATACACCTCTATCAGGTCACCTCTCATCCTCCGTCGCTCCAAGGAAAACAGGCCGAGTTCACTGCACGTAACTTGGGGTTTTTATTCTCGGGAGCGCCGGAGGCTAAACGGGAGATTTGATAGAGCTTTACAAGATTATGGGGCGTAGATAGAGTAGACAGGGAGTATCTGCTTCCCAGGGTCGAAACCTCTAATACCCGAGGGCATGCATTGAAGGTGAGACGGGGCAGTTAAGGGGTGAGTGATGGATGCCTGGAATCCGCTGCCTGGTATGGTGATAGAGGCTTTTAAGAGACGTTTGGATAGGCAGGTGGGGTGGGGACTTGGAAGATACTGTAAACTGACAGGACTTGGAAGGAGTTAACCTGTAGAGGGTAGGGAAATGACTTGCAGAGGGCCGGTACGGACAAAACGGGACCAATCGGTCGTCACTCCGTACCCTTACCATTTCGTGATTCGTGCAAGGTCCAAAACCCCCTCCAGTCCAGGGACACCCCTTTCTCTCCCCCTCCCCCGACCCCCTCCACGGAACGCTGTTCTCCCGTTCCCTGGGATCTCCTCACCTGCTCGGGTACGCTCGCCTCGCTTCGCCGCCGCTCCGAGGGGATTTGTTTAACAGCAACGGTGCGTTCTCTCCGCCCGTTCTGGAACGCGGCCCCCCGCTCAGAAAACAACATCGCCGGCGCTGAGCCCGGCAGGAACCTAGACACACGGACCAACGGCACAGGCTGGAACTCCCAGTACCGGCCCCTCGTTCCACCCCCACCCCCGAATACCCTATCTTCAGACTGCTGGTGGAGCCCCACCGTTCACCGCGACCAGATGCTGCCTGGCCCACTAAGTTCTTCCAATTTTTTACCCCCTTGTTTCTGTAAAGTTAACTGCTGTAAAGTCCCGCAACTTGTAACCGAACCTCGCGCTACCGAAGCCTGTCTTTGGGATTTGACTATAAACATCCACATTTGTAGAAGTCCCTTGCGGTACGGACATCATTGCCCTCCCGCCCTCTCGTAATCACACGACACTCATATACATTCACATGTCCGGACACCCCCTGTGCACCCACACTCCGCGGCGTTGCTGTAAGTAACCTCAATCGTGGCCGGTCCTTCAGCGGACAACTCACCCACCAACCCGCACATCTTTGTCACGGGGGAGGAGACTGGAACAAGAGTGTGGTGGGGGTGTGGGGGGTCAGGTCACTCGTCTGAGTGCTACTGGGACCATGTAACCCAGTACTACCTGTCGCACGGTTGGGAGGTCGGCGACTAAACCGGCTCCCCCACCAGGCTTGCCCGGTGAGGAGGGTGGCTGGACACCCTGCAGGATGAAAAACAAGACCTGTCGAAGGGCGGATGAACCCTCTCGTAGGGTCATTGGCCATCTGGCAAACACGTGCGGAAAGGGCACCCCTTGCTTCGAAGCTTGGTCTGACCATTCACTGCAACAGAACTTCCCCCAGCCGTCTTGGACCCCACCACGCCGCTGGATCCGGGAGGGGATGTCGAGAGGCTGGGTCCGGACCTGTGCAACCCCCTACTCACCTAAAATCCACTCACGCACACGCTGTTCCTTTCTGAAGAGTGGGGTATCCTCCAAACCCCACTAACTGACTGAAAGGAACCATCATCGTCCTATGGGGAAGGAATCACATGGCCACAAGGAGAAGGTGCAAACTTCTGTAGTTGCACAGGGGAGAGTATCCTGACTGGATGCGTCACAGCCTGGCATGGAGACGCCGATGTCCAGGAACGGTAAAGTCTGTAGAAAGTGGCGGCTACAGCCCAGTCCATCACAGGCAAAGCCCTCTCCACCACTGAGTACGGTTAGGTATGGAACTGCCAGAAGAAAGCAGCATCCTCCACCAAGGACCCTGGCTGTCCAGACCATGCTCTCTTCTCCCTACTACCAATGGGCAGGAAGCACAGGAGCCTTGGGTCCCACTCCGCCAGGTTCAGGAACAGTTATTAGCCTTCGAGCATCAGGCTCTTGAACAGGATAACTTAACTCACCCCAACTCAACTGATTCCACAACCCACAACCCCATTTTAAAGGACTCTACAACTCAGTATTACTTTTTCTTCTTTTGCACCCTGCTTGCTTGCTTATGTATAGTTTTTCATAAATTCTTTATTTTCCTATCGATGTCTGCAAGAAAATGAAGCTCAAGGTAGAGCCTGCATATGGGAACAAATACATTGCTTAGGAAAGCCCACCACCGCTTCCGGGACATAGGCAGCCCAGAGCAGCTCGCCAGAGTTCTCTACCCTGGGCCAGACTTTCAAGTTGTCCCCCAGGTGTAGCCCATCTTCATAGTGTGTCCTTCCTGTCCCAAGGTCTTTGGAGCTTCTGTTGGTGATCTGGCATGTCAAGAAATACACTCAAAACTTCTATAGTTGTACTGTGGAGAGCATTCCGACAGGCTGCATCACTGTCTGGTATGGAGGGGCTACTGCACAGGACCGAGAGAAGCTGCAGAAGGTTGTAAATCTAGTCAGCTCCATCTTGGGCACTAGCTTACAAAGTACCCAGGACATCTTTAGGGAGTGGTGTCTCAGAAAGGCAGCGTCCATTATTAAGGATCTCCAGCACCCAGGGCATGCCCTTTTCTCACTGTTACCATCAGGTAGGAGATACAGAAGCCTGAAGGCACACACTCAGCGATTCAGGAACAGCTTCTTCCCCTCTGCCATTTGATTCCTAAATGGACATTGAACCTATGAACACTACCTCACTTTTTAAATATATATTATTTCTGTTTTTCCGCACGATTTTTAATCTATTCAATATAGGTATACAGTAATTTATTTATTTATTTATTTATTTATTTATTCTCTTCTATATTATGTATTGCATCGAACTGCTGCTGCTAAGTTAACAAATTTCACGACACGTGCCAGTGATAATCAGCCTGATTCTGATTCTGCAGCACTGGGTTTTTACAAGATGGGGTTGCCAGCCCTATGCTCAATCCAGCTGGGCTTGAGACTATCTGTGGTGGAGGTTAACATAGAGTCACAAAGAAGAACAGCACAGAAACAGGCCCTTCGGCCCATCTATTCCATGCCAAACTAATCAGACTGTCTACTCCCAGCAACCTGCACCGAGACCATTGCCTTCCAAACACCTCCCAACAACATTCCATAAGACCTTTAGGATATAGGAACGGAATTAGGTCATTTGGCCTCCACAGCTGCCTGTGGCAAATAATTCCACACAGTCACTACTCTCTGGCTAAAGAAATTCCTCCTCATCTCTGTTCTAAAAGGATGTCCCTCTATTCTGAGGCTGTGTCCTCTGGTCTTAGGTTTCCCCACCATAGGAAACACCTTCTCCACGTCCACTCTATCATGGCCTTTCATCAGTCGATAGGTATCAATGAGGTCGCCCCTCATTCTTCAGAACTCTACTGAATACAGGCTCAGAACCATCAAACACTCTTCATATGACAAGCCATTCAATCCTGGAATCATTTTCGTGAGCCTCCCTAGAATTCTCTCCAGTTTCAACACATCCTTTTAAAGATAAGTGGCCCAAAATAGCTCACAATACTCCAAGTGAGGCTTCACCAGTGCTTTATAAAGTCTCAACATTACATCCTTCCTTTTATATTCTAGTCCTCTTGAAATGAATGCTAACATTGCATTTGCCTTCCTCACCTCAGACTCAACCTGCAAATTAACCTTCAGGGAATCCTGCACAAGGACTCCCAAGTCCGTTTGTGCTTCAGTTTTTGTATTTTCTCTCAATTTAGAAAATAGTCAACCTTTTCACTTCTTCTACCAAAGTGCATGACCATATACTTCCCAACAATGTATTCCATCTGCCATTTCTTTGCCCATTTCCCTAATCTGTCCAATTCCTTCTGCAGCCTCTCTACTTCATCAAAGCTACCTGCTCCTCAAACTATCTTCATACTGTCTGCAAACTTTGCAACAAAGCCATCAATTCCATCATCCAAATCATTGACGTACAACGTAGGAAGAATCTATCCCAACACAGACCCCTAGTCACTGGCAGCTAATCAGAAAAGGCTCCCTTTATTCCCACTCTTTGCCTCCTGCCAATCAGCCACTGCTTTATCCATGCTAGAATCTTTCCTGTAATACCATGGGGTTGTAGCTTGTTAAGCAGCCTCATGTGTGGCACCTGGTCAAAGGCCTTCTGAAAATCTTAGTACACAACATCAACTGGTTCTCCCTTGTCTATCCTGCTTGTTATTACCTCACAGAATTCCAGCAGATTTGTTGGGCAAAATTTTCCCTTGAGGAAACCGTGCTGACCATGGCCTATTTTATTATGTTCCTCCAAGTACCTTGAAACCTCATCCTTAACAATCGACTCCTAATCTTCCCCACCACAGAGGTCAGACTAACTGGCCTATATTTTCCTTTCTTCTGCCTCGCTCCCTTCTTGAAGAATGGAATGACATTTCCAGTCTTCCAGAACCATTCCAGAATCTAGTGATTCTTGAAAGGTCATCATGATCGCTTCAGCCACCTCTTTCAGGAACATTGGGAGTACACCAACTGGTCCAAGTGACTTATCTGCCTTCAGCCCTTTCAGTTTCCCAGGAACTTTATCTCTAGTTATGGTAACTTCACACACTTCATGACCCCTGACACCTGTAACATCCACCACATGGGTTGTTGACGTACCTATACAAACTTCTCTTAAACTCTAAAATTGAGCTTGCATGCACCACTTGCACTGGTAGCCTAATGGCTGACGGGTAAAAACTAAGGCTCCTGTGCCTCCTTCTTGATGGCAGCAGCGAGAAAAGGGTATGGCCTGGACAGCGGGCATCCTTGATGATGGATGCTGCTTTCTTGTGGCAGCGACTCATGTCGATGTGCTCAATGGTGGGGAGGGCTCTACCCGTGATGAACTGGGCCATATCCACTACTTTTTGTAGGATTTTCCATTCAAGGGCTTTGGTGTTTCCGTACTAGACTGTGATGCAGCTGGTCAATTTACTCTGTACCTCACATCTACAAAAGTTTTGTCAAAGTTTTAGATGACATGCTGGATCTCTGCAAAATTCTAAGAAAGTTGTGGTGCTGCCATGCTTTCTTGATGATGGCACTTATGTGTGGGACGGATCCTCTGAAATGATAAAGTAAAGGCATCCGTTAGTCTTGCGAGACCATGGATCTGTGCCTGGAAAGTCTTCACTCTCCAGGGCGCAGGCCTGGGCAAGGTTGTATGGAAGACCAGCAGTTGCCCATGCTGCAAGTCTCCCCTCTCCACGACACCAATGTTGTCCAAGGGAAGGGCATTAGGACCCATACAGCTTGGCACCAGTGTCACCGCAGAGCAATGTGTGATTAAGTGCCTTGCTCAAGAACACAACACGTTGCCTCAGCTGGGGCTCGAACTCACAACCTTCAGGTCACTAGTCCAATGCCTTCACCACTTGGCCACGTGCTCACATGATAACAGGGAATTTAAGGTTTCTGACCCTCACCACCTCTGATGCCCCAATGAAGAATGGCTCGTGGACCTCTGGTTTCCTCTGCCTGAATTCAGTAATCAGCTCCTTGGTCTTGCTGACATGGACTGAGAGGTTGTCGATGTGGTGCTCTGCTGCCCTCTCTGTACACGTGTACAAAGCTGGGCAGGGAGTTAAAGCTTTCTTCAGGGTTTCTAGCGCAGAAAGTTAAATTTGCATTAAATTCAGTACGGGTTTGTCACACGTCTGAATATTCTCATACTGATTATTCTCATGATCAGTGTTAACTAAGTTAAGGCTTAGATCCCAGGAAAGGCATTTCTCAGCTAGATTTTCAATCATCAGGAAGGAGGTACAGAAGCCTGAAGCCACACACTCAGTGATTCAGGAACAGCTTCTTCCCCTCTGCCTTTCAGTTTCTGATTGGACATTGAACCCATGAACCCTACCTGACTACTTTTTTTATTTGTTATTTTGTACTACTTATTTTAACTAATTAATAGACATATATGTGGGCACGTGGCCAAGTGGTTAAGGCATCGGACTAGCGACCTGAAGGTCGTGAGTTCGAGCCCCAGCCGAGGCAGCGTGTTGTGTCCTTGAGCAAGGCACTTAATCACACATTGCTCTGCAATGACACTGGTGCCAAGCTGTATGGGTCCTAATGCCCTTCCCTTGGACAACATTGGTCTCGTGGAGAGGGGAGACTTGCAGCATGGGCAACTGCCGGTCTTCCATACAACCTTGCCCAGGCCTGCGCCCTGGAGAGTGAAGACTTTCCAGGCGCAGGTCCATGGTCTCACAAGACTAACAGATGCCTTTATTATTATTACTTACTGTAATTTATTTTTTTTCTCTATATTTATTTATCATGTATTTCTTTGAACTGCTGCCGTAAAGTTAACAAATTTCACGACATATGCTGATGATATTAAACCTGATTAATTCCCTCTGTTGTGCCAATGCATCCTCATCTTTGAGTCGGCTGACGGCAGTGCTGTTGTTAGCAAACTTAAATATGGCATTGGAGCCACACTTAGACCCACAGTTGTAAGTATAAAGTGGGTAGAGCAGGGGCTAAGCACACAGCCTTGTGGTCCACCTGTGCTGATGGAGATTGTGGAGGAGATGAGTTTGAAGAGAAGATGGCGGCGCGATGCAGCGCGCAGTGGCCACTCCGGAATGAATATCTATTATTTGTTAATTAGGGTGCCATGCACAATCCTGATTTGATGGAGACGGACGTGAGAAGCACAGAGGAACATCTGATAAAACTTCTGAAATGCCCGCTTCGCTGCTGCTGCTACTGTGCGATCGAAAATCTCCGGAGGGGGAAGGCCCCGAATCCTCGGCTTTGCCTGTTGCCTGTTGCTGGGGCCGGGGTCGAAGTGCTCGGCAGAGATGGTGCCCGGTGCTCGGTGTCGGAGGGCTGGTCGGAGGCTCAAAGTTTTCAGACGGACTCAGAGTCGGCTGTGGTCGGGTGCTTCCAGGGTGCTGCATCGGCAAGTTTGCAGCACTGGAGGTTCATGGCAGGGAGAGTTTTTCTTCTTTCTACCGTCTGCGTGAGATGTTGGGGCTATCGGGACTCTGAGACTTTTTTTTTACCGTGCCCATGGTCTGCTCTTTATCAAATTACGGTACTGCTTTGCGCTGTTGTAACTATATGTTATAATTATGTGGTTTTTGTCCGTTTTAGTCTTGGTCTGTCTTGTGTTTCTGTGATATCATACTGGAGGAACACTGTATCATTTTTTAATGCATGCATTTCTAAATGACAATAAACGAGGACTGAGTGTCCTCATAATCTAATCTAATCTAAGATGTTGTTGCCAATCCCATCCGACTGGGATCTGAAGTCAGGGATCTGGTTAACGGGGGGGTGTGGTATTGAGACCTAGGACTTGAAGCTTATTGAGTAGTTTTATGAGGATGATGGTGTTGAATACTGAGCTGCAGTCGATGAAGATTGAATACTGAGCTGCAGTCGATGAAGATTGAATACTGAGCTGCAGTCGATGAAGAGCATCTCATTGTGTGCACCTTCGCCGTCCAGATCTTCTGGGGTTGAATGAAAAGCCAGTGAGATGGCGTCTGCTGTGGACCCATTGTGACAGCAGGCAAACTGGAGTGGGTCCAGGTCGCTTCTCAGCTGGGAGTTGATGTGCTCCATCACCAAACTCTCAAAACACTTTGTCGCTGTCAAGTGCTACTGGACGATCGTCAATGAGGCAGGCTTCCACGTTCTTCTTGGGCACCGGTGTAATTGAAGGCTGCTTGAAGCAGACGGGTAGCTCAGACTGCCAAAGTGAGAGGTTAAAGGTCTCAGTGAACACTCCAGCTAGTTGATCAGCACAGGTCTTTAGTACTCAGCCAGGTATCCCCACCGGGACAGATGTTCTGTGGGTTCACCCTCCTGAAGGATGATCTCATGTTGGCGTCGGAGACTGGAATCACAGGCTCGAATAACATGGCCACTGAGTGAACTTGCTAATTGTTTTTCCAAATGTGTTGTCCCTTCTTAACCTTTAGCCCAGACAACCCACTATATTTATGCGGCCATTTCTGCCATAACACTAAGTCAGATCTTCACTCTGCACAGAGATGACTTGACCTGCTGGCCACCTCCAGCACTCTCCCCGCGGTTTCAACCCCTGACCTGCATTTTCACAGTTCTTCACGTCCCAGTTGCCAAAGCCAAGCTCTAGAGAGCATAGCTGGACGGAGTGAGGGGGAAATGTTAAAGGAGATTAACGAGGCAAGACTTATTTACACAGAGACATGATTCATTTATTGCAACACACACAGAATGCTGGAGGAACTCAGCAGGTCGGGCAGCACCTGTGGAGGGGAATAACCATATAACAACTACAGCACGGAAACAGGCTATTTTGGCCCTTCTAGTCCATGCCGAACTCTTACTCTCACCTAGTCCCACCGACCCGCACTCAGCCCATAACCCTCCATTCCTTTCCTGTCCATATAGCTATCCAATTTAACTTTAAATGACAACATCGAACCTGCCTCAACCACTTCTGCTGGAAGCTCATTCCACACAGCTACCACTCTCTGAGTAAAGAAGTTCCCCCTCATGTTACCCCTAAACTTTTGCCCTTTAACTCTCAACTCATGTCCTCTTGTTTGAATCTCCCCCACTCTCAATAGAAAAAGCCTATCCACGTCAACTCCGTCCAATTTTATCCCTCACTATCCTTTTGCTATTAATATAACGGTAGAAACCCTTGGGATTTATTTTCACCTTATATGCCAAAGCAACATCATATCTTCTTTTAGCTTTTCTAATTTCTTTCTTGAGATTCTTTTTTACATTCTTTATATTCCTCGAGCACCTCATTTACTCCAAGCTGCCTATATTTATTGTAGATATCTCTCTTTTTCCGAACCAAGTTTCCAATATCCCCTGAAAACCATGGCTCTCTCAAACTTTTAACCTTTCCTCTCATCCTAACGGGAACGTAAAGAATAAACAAGTGAAGTTTGCCATCTACTAGATTTCATTAGGAGTTTGAGGAGAATTGGTACCAAAGATACTCGCAAATTTCTACCCGTGCCCCCGGAGGGCATTCTAGCTGGTCGCATGGAGGGGCCGCTGCACAGGATTAGAAAAAGCTGCAGAAAGTTGTAAACTCAGCCAGCTCCATCACGAGCACTAGCCGCCCCAGCATCCAGGCCGCTTTCAAAAGGCGGTGTCTCAAAAGAAAATGGCGTCCACCTCTAAGGAGCCCCATCACGCAGGGCATGCCCTCTGCTCATTGCTATCATCAAGGAGCCTAAAGTTACACACGCAATGATTCAGGAACAGCCTCTTCTCCTCTGCCATCCGGTTTCTGAATGGACATTGAACTCATGAGCCTCCGTATTTTTTCTTCTCTTAAAATAAATAAGTTATATTTTATTGTAATTTATAGTTTTTATTATTAGGTAGTGCATTGCGCTGCTGCAAGACAACACGTCCCTTGACAAATTCCAGTGATGTTAAACCTGATTCTGAATTCTGAAATTCTTAGCAACCATCCCAACCCAAGGACGTGCTGGGGACGGCCCACGGGTTTTGTCACACATCCCCACAGTGCTCAGCAGAACAATCAGTGTTCGTCCATCGTCAATGTCGATGAGGACCTCGACACCATTATGGTGGTGTCGAGACTAGCGTGTGACTTGGATTTAAGTGAGGGAGAGTTGTGCAGCGTCAGCCTCACTCTCTCTTCCCAATTCCCATCTGGATCCAGTGGTAAGACAGAGTCGAGATGGCTGGAGATGGGACGAGGCGCAGTGGATGACCAGGACGTCTTCTGTGTCTTGTCCTGCTCTGCACGTTCCACGACGCTTGCAGAGACCGCCTTCTTGACCGTTGGACCTTCCATTGGTCTCGTCCGCTCAATCCGCCGGAGTCTGTCTTCACATGCTGGGATAGACAACTCCCTGTCTCACCGAGGGTTTGAGACCCGTCGGCTGCCCTCACCTGATTTAGCCGGCTTGTCGAAGCCGTTGGCCGGGGTGTGGCCGCTGTCGCATGCAAACAGCTACGGGGAGCTACAGGTGAGAGCTGAGTGCCAGGTGGGGACCAAAGGTGGACTAACCGCCCTGAAAAGGACGCGACATGTTCCCCCACCAGAGGTGCTACCCCTCCCTGACACCCCAGACAGCCATTGTGCCTGCAGATTGGAGACAGTCTGTTTTCAACTCCATATACGTCCTCCCTCATCCGGGCGGGAAGGCCTCACAGAAACTGTTAGCTCTGAGGTTTGCGTGGCGCGGCCTCAGAAAGGACTGTAGACTGGGTGGAGTGGAGTGCCAGAAAGTAAAAACTAACCATCATATCCAGGCGCCACTGGCACCTTTTGAGGTCCCTGAGCGACGGTTTTGACCATGTCAATGTGGACCCTGTTGGTCCTCGTCCTCCCGCGGTTTCACGCACCTTCTAACCATGGTGGACCGCATCACCAGGCGGCCGGAGGTCGTCCCTTTAGCATCGTCGATGGCCGCAGACGTGGCTTAGGCATTCACCAGCACTGGGGTCGCATGGTTTGGCACCCCATCAGATATTTCCTCTGAGCACGGTCCCCGAATCACTTCAGACCTCTTGGCTGCGATGGCCCAGAGCCTCGGCTTCAGGCTACACAGCAACGCGGCGTATCACCCGCAGTCCGGTGGCCTATGCGAGTGGTTTCACCGCTCCTTAAAGGCTGCTCTGATGGACGAGTGTTGGCATGATCGTCTCCCGTGGGCCCTGCTGGGGCTCAGAACAGCTCCAAAGCAGGACCTGCGGTTGACCGTGGCTGGGTTGGTATACGGGAAGCCAGGTGATTTCATTCCTGACGCCTGGTCAGCCTCTTTATAGCGTTCCACCCTCCTCAGTAAATTCAATTCCTTCTCGCCTATCCTTACCTCCCATCAGGGCGTACAGCACTCTTGGGTTCCTGTTGACCAACATTCTGCCTCCCTTGATTTTGTCCGCCGTGACGCCCTCCAACATCCCCTCCTGACGGCTCATTCTGCGTTTTGAAACGGGGAGAACAGAATTTTAATCTTAGATAAGAGGGGGTAAACCTGGATGTATTTCAGCAGATCACCTTGAAGCGGCCCACCAAGATTTGGAAGATTGCGCTCCCATGCCCCCCGGCATCACAACATGACCAGGAGCGTGTCAACGCGCCTCTGGATAAGCCTGCAGTTCCTCCACCCATGGAATATAGGACCTGAGCCGGGCGGCTTATCCGAGCTCTGCCGGCTCGCAGTGCCGGTTTTAGTGAATTCTGAGGGGCGGGGGGCTGCTGAGTAGGGTAACGCATTGGAGAGAAGTGTACATAATTCACAACCTCCGATATTCATTTGGGGTTTCGCTTTAAGCGGCTGGTCTGACGTGATGACATTGTTAAAGGTTTTCAGCGTGCTTTTGGAGTTCAATAAAATGTGTTATGGGTTTCATTAAACACAAAATGCCTCACATCGTTTTATTTGTGAAAATCTACATTAGACGTTAAGATGGGCACGTGAATATGAGGAAGATGGGGGGGATATGCATATTGTGTAGATGGGAGGGATAAGTGTTTGTGAGTTTTTGATTTGCTTTTTAGCGGGTTAGACACAATGTAGTGGGCCGAATGGCCTGCTCCTGTGCTGTACTTTTCTATGTCTCTATCAGTTTATCATCTAAACTCTTCCACTCTGGTGGAATGTCCTCCCTTGCCCCCGTCCTTGAACACTTCCGATCCCCAGCGTCTCCAGCGCTCGCCTTCCTTTGGCAAACCCTCTCTTTCTCTCACGCAATCCCCACTGGAGTTTACAGCCCTGCTTTCCTTCATGAACTACAGCCGTTCAGTGGGGGGGGGGGGCAGAGTCATCCAGGCCCTTCTGCCCCACCCACACTGACTATCCAACACTTACACTGTGGTGTACGTCCACTCGAACAACGAGGCCAAAAGCTGACAAGTGCAAAATGTGTTTTATTAGAAAAACTTTTTTTAAATACATTTTTTTTCATTTGCCACAAACCCATCATCTTCCTCACTCACGTTTTTAAATAACACTTTTTGATTTTTTTTTAAAAATGGACTCATAACACAGTGTCAGGGGACGTGCCTCCTTTTCAAACCTGCTCAACGAAGCAGGGGGTCGTCCCCCACCCCCCCTCACCCCACCGAGGTCCTCATCCAGACACAAGACAAGGCTTTACGATACAGAGTGTACAAAGCAGCAGATATGGGACAATAAAATTATATTGCAACCCACAAAAGGTTCATCGTATCTCGTAAAAACACTGGTTGAACACCTTCAATACATGAGACACCCTTCAACTTCTTGAAGGTCCTGGACTGACATGGTGCAGGGTTGAATCAGTACAATTATATGCAAGTTTCAGATATATGCGAATCACGTATACAAAATCCAGATACCTCTTTATCCATACATATAATTATTATCTTATAAAGTGTTTTCTTGCCACACCTCCTGCCCCCATCACAGGGATCCCCACGGGTTAAGTAATAACGTGTTCCCCAGTTCACCTTTCCCGTACCGGGACACGCGTGAGACACGTTCTGTACATTGTTACCCACAGTGTCTGGCTGGGCTGCTCTTGGCCTGTGTTGAATCGTCCCCCTTTCCCCCCAGTTCAGTGCGCAGGTCACAGGCCCGTACCTCCCTCGAGCAGCAAACGATGGAGCTGCCTCCGATCGCGGCGCGATTGCTGCCTTGGGGTCTGGGTTAAACTTTCACCCCCTTGGAGCTGCAGATTGGTGCACTGCCCTGTCCCTCCCTCCCTGACCCCTCCTGTCGATGATGTATACCAGGCAGAGGGGTCTGGGAATATAACCGTCTCTAACAGTGTAATCTACAGTACTGTGCAAAAGTCTAAGGCCATTGTGTAAAAAAAAATCTGGAAAGCGAAGTGCTTTCAAAAATAACGAAAAATCTTGAAACGTCGGGAAATTGACTATAGCAGTAAACAGCAAAAAGCTAAATCAAATTGATATTTGGTGCGACCATCCTTTGCCTTTAAAACAGCATCAATTCTCTTAGGTGCCCTGTCGTGCAGTTTTATATGAAAATCGGCTGGTAGGTTGTTCCAAGCATCTTGGAGAACTTGCCACAGTTCTGCGGACGTTGCCTGTCTCACTTCTGTCTCTCCAGGTAATCCCAGACAGCCTCGATGATGTCGAGATCACCTTCTGAAACCATATACAGAACCTAGCAGGCCTCAGACGTTTTCACAGTACTGTATGTGCATTTAAGCGTTCTGCTGCTGATAAAGTCAAAAATCTATAAGGTATACGAGGATTTTTAGTACATTGGAGACTGGCAGAGGTAATTTTTTTGTTAACGAAATGCCTTAAGAGGTTGAAAGTGATAAAAGTGCCATTTTGACTGCCAGCCAGTTTCAGATTACAACGCACTGAGGAAAACTAATAGTATCAAAAGGATCTTCTGTGACATCACGCAGATGATATCCAATGGCATTTACATCTATCCCATGACATCACACTAAGGATAACCAATCACATCAAGGATATCCCTTGGCACCAGGGCAACAGTCTGCAAATATCCAGACGTGGTGGACTCCATGGCATCTTGCTGCAATATGACGTCACACTGCGAGTACGCGCCAATACTCGGTGAACTGATGACATCAGGATGGGGGTGAGCAAGAAGTTGCGAGAAAGGGACGACAGAGACAGAAAGAACAGAAGAGATTCAAGTATGAGGAATGTGTCGAAGGGGTAGTCAGCTGTGGACACAGATCCAGGCCCTTCGGCCCATCTGCTCCATGCTGAACAAGATATCCATCTAAGCCAGTCTCATTTGCCTGCTTTTGGCCCACATCCCTCTAAAGCAGGGGTTCCCCAAACTTCTTTTATGCCATGGACCAATACCATTACGCAAGGGGTCTGTGGACCCCAGGGTGGGAATGTGTGCGCTAAATCTTTCCTATCCGTGTACCTGCTCAAGTACTTTCTAACTGTTGTTAATGTATTAACTGTTGGTAGTGTAACGTAGGGGCTGGAGGCTTGCATGCCTCAGCGGCTTTCTCTGGTAACACATCCCACATACTGAGCACCCTTTGGGAGAAGAGGTTGCCCCTCGCGTTCCTTTTAAATCTCTCAAACCAGTGCCGTCCAGCTCTTGATTTCACTGACTGCTCACACTGACCCTACCTATGCCCTTTGGAATTTTATACAGCTCTGTACGGTCATCCCTCCTCCTACGCCCCAACGTAAAAAGTCCCAACTTTCTCAACTTCTCTCTGTAACTCAGTCCCTCGAGTCCCAGCAAGAGTGTGACTCTCTCCTATCTATGCCCCTTGGAGTTTTATACACCCCAGTAGAGTCATCCCTCCTCCTACACCCCAACATAAAAAGTCCCAACCTTCTGAACTTCTCTCCGTAACTCAGTCCCTCAAGTCCCAGAACCTCCTTTGCCATTTTTCCATCTTAATGGTATGGCAGAAAAAAAAAACAGCTGGACTTCAGGGGGTGCAGGAGGTGGTAGAAGAGAAGAGTCAGAACAAGGGAGAGACGGATGTAGAGAACTTAAAAGCTTGAGCTAAGGACAAGAAACGAGACAAAGGAATGGCTGTAGGAATCGAATAAACAAGTGGGATAGGAAAATGCAAAGGAGGTATATAGCAGGGTGGAGAGAGGGAGAGAGATATAGACACAGGGAGCAACGTGGGAGTAGAATGGCAGAAGGAATAAAGTGAATGGATAGCACCTTTTTCCCAGGGTAGAAACATCTAATCGTCCAAGAGGACCACAATCTTGTCATGAGGGTTGGAGGCTTCCATGCCTCAATGACCTGGAGACCCATGTTGGCTGGAGTCAGGGCTCTGTGCCTGTTAGAAGGGTCACCCACGCTAAACAGGTCAAAGGGTAGAGGCCAGACCAAGAGTAGTCCACCGGTCCTCCAGGTTCTGACTAGCAAAACAAAGCTGTTATGGAAACAGCAATGAAGAATCCTTCTACATCTGAATGTGACGGTATTCCTGAGTCTCCACCCAGGACTTGCATAGCTGACAGTAGTGAAAACCAAGAGGAAGATACTGACATGATGAAGGAAGCCTTGAACACCGCCAGAGATTGCTGTCCTAAACGCCAGGGACGTAACGGGCAAAAAGTAAAAAATGTCTAATACAAGAGGATGTGTATTGAAAGTGAGAGGAGATAGGTTCAAAGGGGATGTGAGGGGTAGGTTTATTTCACTCAGAGAGTGGTGGATGCCTGGAATGGTGGTAGAGTCAAAAAAATTATAGATGTTTAGATAGGCACATGAATATGAGGAAGATGGAGGGATATGGGCATAGGCATGATTAGTTTCTGGGTTATTTAAAATTTACTTTTTAGATGGTTTGGCGCAACATCGTGGGCATGTTCCTGTGCTGTTCGATGTTGACAGAGAAGATAAATTAGTACTAAAAACAGAGAATGAAAGATGAATAAGGGAGACGTGGGTTAGAAAGAGAGAGGCAGATAGGGATGAGAGGGAAGCAAAGAAAGAAGGGTTCCTAGGACTAGTGTTGAGATAACCACTGGGGAGAGAGAGATCGAGAGAGAGAGTAAGGGAGATGGACACCAAAGGAGGCCAAATAAGGCAGAGGGGATGAAAGGGAAGAGCGAGGGAGGGATGTTGAGGTGAGTGGAGTGATAGGTTGAAGGGGGGAAAGGATGGCGTGAAATTTGTGAAGAGTTGTTAGGAGGGAATGAGCAAGAGGAGGGGAGATGGTGGGAGGTGATTATCATGGGTGACAGTGTTGGTGAGGAGGGAGGGGGAGAGTTGGAGGGTGGCTTGCAGAGATCAAGTGAGGGGAGAGATGAGGAAGGAGATTGGTATGGATTGGAGTATAGGTGTTCTGGAGTAAATGGGGGGAGTTGGAAGGAGGGAAAGATGAAAGAGGGGAGCAGAGACTAGGGGAATGAGGAATGAAGATATGATCTCAGGCAGGAGGATGAAGAAGATTTGCAAGGGAAGACAATTAGAGAGAAAATGGGAAAGTACAGTTTGATATGGGTAGGGGGAAGTTACGACAGAAAGAAACAAAAGGAGGGCATTAAGGGGGCAGGAGAACAAATGTGAGAAGAAGGAGGGACAGGGAGAAGGGATGTATTGACATCAAAGATCAAAGGAACAAGGTGGTCGACATTGTACAGGAGAAGCTCATGGGAGGGAGAGAGAGCCGAACAAAACAGTTATGGAAACAGCAATGAAAAATCCTTCAACATCTGTGTGGGACAATATTCCTGAGTCTGCACCGGGGACTTGCATGACTGATGGTAGTGAAGATCAAGCTACTGACGTGATGAAGGAAGGCGCTGAAAACTACCAGAGATAGATGACCGTTGTTGCTGCCTTAATCACCAGTGGCGTAACGGTGAGTGAGGAGGTAAATACCAGGGGACACAGCTGGATCTAAGAGGGTAGTGGTCGATGCCAATGCCATGGGGCTACCATTTGTACATGGTGAGTTCTATGACATCAACTGCTTCTGGTTCCTGTTGAGAACCCCAACTCACAATTAGACTCCATTAGACAAACAAGGACTTCATTCACCAGCTGAGCTACAGGTTTGACTGTTGAAGGCAACACAAAGGCCCTAACATCAGAATTTAGCCACTATTCCCTGCTTTTCTTTCAATATCCTTCCCGATCTCTTGCCTCCTCTCCGGATTGGGCTCATGGCCTCTTCTGCAAAGTGCGTAATGGATGTCATAAGTGTTTAGTTGTTACTGTGTTAGTGCACGACAGGATTGCAGGTTAGAGTTTTCTTGCGGCCAGGGTGGTGCTGGTGTGCTGGTTGAGGAATGGATGCTGGTCGGGCCGGTTCCTCGCCTTCACATAAAACTAGTCTTTCCCACTGCTGGTAGCAGGAAGCTAACTGGCTGACATAGAGCTTTACTGCTGGTCTCTCAGTCGACACCATCAAAAGAGCAAGGGCATGTCAGTTATTTCTATAGAAAGACTAATTGTGATGCACGGTGCAGGGTGTGTGAGATGGGACAACATCAGCTCGCATTCTGGCCGTCATTTCTGACGTGGCCAGAGTCAGAAGGGAGAGCAGTTGGGAGCCCTGCCTACCTGTGTCCATGGCAACCAGAACATTGCCAGGGATCTTAGATTAATCGCCAGGACCCTGCCATAATCAATAAGCAGCCGGGAAGGAGAAGGAGGTCAAAAAATTGCACTTTGTAATTCTTGGGAGCTTTCCAAGTGTTATTGGTGGAAAGTTTGAGAACGTAGAAGTTTTTCAGAGAAAACATCCAGCTGGAGAAGAAAATGGAGGAAGTGGTGGAAGCTGAGTTTCTGACAGCACTTCAGAAGTGTCTAGACAAATACTTCAGATCACCTTCGCACTGAGGCTGCAGACCAAGTGCTGGAAGATTTGATGCATATAGAGAGGTGCCCATTGGTTGATGTGGACCTGGTGGGTCAAATGGCCTGACCTGATGCTGTATTCCTCTCCCTACGAGCCTGTTGCTTTCCCTATTGGCCGTGTTTGGGTGACAATTGGGAAGTTGGTAGAGATGTGTTGGTGATGGCACTTCTGGTAGGTAAGTTGGTGAGGATGGGCCAGTTAGTGTTAACAGGGTCATTTGGCAGTGGGACTGGCTGATGAAGATGGGCCAACAGGAGGGGATGGAGATCAGTGATAGTTTGTCTGGGTGGTGATAATCAATCAGTGATGAAGGGTTGGTGATTGGACACGTTGATATTAATATGACAGTGATGGTCCAACCAATAGGTTTTTTTGGTAATGTTGATCTGATGCTGTCGATGTATGTGATGGGAGATGTAAGAGATTGATGGAGATGATGGAACCGGTCAGTGTTGGGACGGTGTTGGTCAGTTGATGACAATGTGCCAGATCAGTAAAGGGGGAGTACTGAGGGGGGAGTCAGGAATGGTGAGTAGGTGATGGTGGGAAGAGTTGGTGTGTTGACATTGGTAGGGTAGGTCAGTGACTGGAGGACAGTGATGATGGAGAATTGGTGAAGAATATTGATGGAGTGATGGTGATGGGGATGGTAACAGTGGAGTGGTGATGGTGATGATGACGATGACAGTGTTGGTTATGGTGACAGTGATGGACAGTTTGGTGATGGTGTTGGTGATGTTGATGATGACGGTGATGGTGATGATGATGGTAATGGTGACGGTGATGATGGTAACAGTGATAATGATGATGGCGGTGATGTTGATGGCGATGTTGATGGCAATGCTGATGGTGATGGCAACAGTGATGCTGAACTGATGGAGATGGTGATGATGACAGAGATGGGGATGGTGACTAATGATGGCAGTGACGATGATGACAATGACGGTGATGGTGATGATGAAGACAGTGATGTTGAAGGTGATGACGACAGTGAGGAAGATGGTGATGGTGACAGTGATGGGTGATGACGGTGATGTTGATGGTGCTGGTGATGTTAATGATGACAGTGATGGTGATGATGTTGGTGATGGTGACAGATATGGTGACAAAGATGATGTTGATGGTAACGGTGACAGATATGGTGATGGTGTTGATAATGGTGATGGTGACAGTGATATTGGTGGTGACAATGACAGTGATGGTATCGATACTGGTGATGGTGACCATGATGACGGATATGGTGACAGTGACAGTGATGGGATGATGATGGTGACTGTGACGGTGATGTTGATGGTGATGGAAGTGGTGATGCTGACGATAAGGGTGATGTTGACAGTGATGGTGATGATGTCGGTGACGTTGACAGATATGGTGACAAAGATGCTGATGATGACAGTGACAGATATGGTGACGAAGACGTTGATGGTAACGTTGATCGTGATGAAGATGTTGATGACAGTGACAGATATGGTGATGATAACAGAGATTGTGATGGTGTTGATGATGGTGATGATTACAGTGACTGTAATGGTGATATTGATAGTGACCATGATGGAGATGGTGACAGTGGCAGTGACGGTGATGGTGACGGTGCTGGTAACAATGATGTTGATGCTGCCAGTGATGGTCATGATGATGGTGATGGTGACTGTGACGGTGACCATGACAGCAACGTAGATGGTGATGATGACAGTGATGGTGACAGTGTGGGTGACGGTGATGTTGAAGGTGATGGTGATAGTAAGGGTAACAGTGACATTGACGATAATGGTAACTGTAATGGTGATGTTGATGTTGACTGTGATGATCATGATGGTGTTGATGGTGAAGGAGATGGTGATGACGGTGATGGAGATGGTGATGAAGATGATGATGATGATGGTAATGATGACAGTGATAGTGACAAAGATGGTGATGATGACGGTGACAGTGATGATGTTGATAATGGTGGCGGTGACTGTAATGGTGATGGCGATGTTGATGGTGACAATGATGGTGATGTTGATGATAGTGACGTTGACAAAGATGATGATGACGGTGATGGTGATGATGGTGATGATAATGATGATGGTGACAGTGAGAGTGATGTTGATTGTGACAATGACGATGATGGTAATGGTGGTGGTGATGGTGATGCTAACAATGACGGTGATAAGAAACGGTGATGGTGATGTTGACGAAGATGATGATGATGGTGTCAATGACGGTGATGGTGACTGTCATGCTGATGGTGATGGTGACAGTGAGGTGATGTTGATGGTGATAATGACGATGATAATGGTGATGGTGATGCTGATAATGACGGTGACAAGAAACGGTGATGGTGACAGAGAGGGTTACTGATGATGGTGACAGTGATGGTGATGTTGACGAAGATGATGATGATGGTGTCAATGACGGTGATGGTGACTGTGATGCTGACGGTGATGGTGATAGTAATGGTGACAGTGATGATGATGGTGAGAGTGATGTTGATGGTGACAGTGACGGTCTGCCAGTCAGTAATGGATGTGTGGAGATGTCTGTTCTGGTGTTGATGGAGATCTCTGCTGGACAGTTGTGGCGGGACAGGACAGTGATGTTGATCGGAGATGGGGTGGACCCCTGTGCCAGTGATGAGCAGATTAGTGGTACAAGGGTCACAGCTGATGGGACAGTTTGATAGCGATGGTACCAATGGGCTCTGGTCCTTTATTTTTGTCTGGGTCAATGTCGAGGGTCAGTCAGTGATGGTGGGCCAGGTCCATGAACATGGGCTGTGCGCGCGGAGTGGGTCAAAGGAGAGGGGCTGGGGTGAGCCGGAGGTGTTGGGGGAGTCAGAGTGACGATGTGTCATGGAATGGCCAAATCTCAATAGTGAGTGTGTGTGTGTATGCGTGTGTATGCGTGTGCAATGTGTATGTGTGTATGAGAGAGTGTTTTGAATGATGTGGACATAGGACGTAGGTGTGTGGACAAGCGTGTCAGTGTCAGTGTGGGTGTGTGTGTGGGGGGGCAAAAGCATGTATGAGGTTTGCGTGGGGTATGGATGATGAGTACATGACAGGGGGTTTGGTGGGTGACGAGTGGGGGACGGATCTTGGGTGGGTGATGAGTTGGATGGGGGATGGGTGGCTGATGGGGTGTTGGGTGGCTGATGGGGTGGTTGGGGGAGGGATAATGGGGGTTGGAGATTGGATATTGGGTGGATGGGCCTTGGGTGTTGTGTGGGGGTTGAGGTGGTTGGGTTATGGGTGACCAGGTGGATGGTGATCGGAGTGAGTGTGTGTGTGTGTGTGTGTGTGTGTGTGTGGGTATATGTGTGTGTGTGAGTGTCTGGTGTGTGTGTGTGTGTATATGTGTGTGTGTGAGTGTCTGGTGTGTGTGTGTGTATATGTGTGTGTGTGAGTGTCTGGTGTGTGTCTGTGTGTGTGTGTGTGTGTGTGTGAGTGTCTGTGTGTGTGTGAGTGAATGTGTGTGAGTGTGTGTGTGTGTGTGTGTGTGTGTGTGTGAGTGTGTGTGTGTGTGTGTGTGTGTGAGTGTCTGTGTGTGTGTGAGTGAGTGAGTGAGTGAGTGAGTGAGTGAGTGAGTGTGTGTGTGTGTGTGTGTGTGTGTGTGTGTGTATATGTGTGTGTGTGAGTGTCTGGTGTGTGTCTGTGAGTGTCTGGTGTGTGTCTGTGTGTGTGTGTGTGTGTGTGTGTGTGTGTGTGTGTGTGCACACGCGCGCAGCACAAACCCATCACCTTAGTAGCCAACAGCACCCTGACCTGGTCTCCCAGGGGACAAGCAGAGGCCTCTGGACACGTGTATCAGTCCCACCCCTCAGTGGGCGATTCCCAAACTCTCAGCTGAAGACCAACTCTAAGAATGGCTGTTGGTGCTCTGGCACCTGAAACATCTATCTCTGCCACTGGGAGCAATACAACCCCGTCCCTCCCGTAACCACTATCCAACTAATCCAGCAGGGATACTATCTTTCTGGGGCCCATCACCTCACAGGAGCCTCGGCCATCAGCACTGGGGGTCTTTGGTCTCCATCCATGGAGGGAAGCCGTCACAACTAAGCTGGCATCCCGTCTCTGCGGTCTGGCTCTCATTCTGGAAGCTTCTAGGGGATTCTGGGTTAACTTCTATTCACATAAGAGAGAGGGAAAGCACAATTTCAGTTTAGTAGCGTTCCTCGGTGAGAAATTCTGAACTTCTCCCGTGGGGAAGGACAGCCAGCCCCAGAGTACTCAAACCGAGTATTAAAATTGATTTAGTACAGAATATTACGGTCAAATATTAATATAAAAGCTCTATTAAATATTAGCGAATTCCAAATATTATTCTATTTTGGAAGTGAGAAGTATCTTTGACATACTCTCAATTACTTGGCCCCACTTTGAAAACAAGCATTAAAACTGATAACTGTTATGCAGACTGCTATTATGAAATATTATTTGTAAGATTAGTAAGATTATCAAAGATTCATACTGAATATTAATAGTGTTACTATCAAATACTGAGTGTTATTAACAACACTGAGCAGTGGAGGGGTGAGGAGGAATTTCTTTAGCCAGAGAGTGGTGAATCTGTGGAATTCGTTGCCACAGGCAGCTGTGGAGGCCAAGTCATCGGGTATATTTAAGGCAGAGGCTGATAGACACTTGATTAGTCAGGGCAGGAAGGGATACAGGGAAAGGGCAGAAGATTGGGGCTGAGAGGGGAAAATGGATCAGCCATGATGAAATGGCAGAGCAGACTCGATGGGCCAAATGGCCTAATTCTGCTCCTAGATCTTATGGTCTTTTAAGAACACAAATGAAACATTAATATAAATATTAACTGAATATTAACTTAGGTGTGAGAATGCTCAGTCTAACTGTTAGAAATCAGGATAAAGGGAAGCAAATTGAAAAAGAGAATTTTGACTATTGTTTGGCCCAAATGTGATGGAGTTAAGTGACAGGCGATTAGTACAAATCCTCACATCTACAGTATGTGTGCAACACTACAGATATTACTTCATTACAGATGCTAAAAAACAACTGTGGGGAGAGTCGGGTGAGAAAAAGCGATCCATTTCCCCAGGATTGTCCAAGCAGTCACAAGTAACTATGGATTGCTGCCCCACACTGCCTGCCCGGTCAGTAGAGCAGAGTTTCCCAGCCTTCCTTATGCCATGGACCGACGCCACTACGCAATGGGTCCATGGACCCAGGTTGGGACCTCCTACTCGAGTGGGGTCCCCGGACCCCTTGGTTAATGTTAGGGGTCCATGCCATATAACGAAAGCTGGGAAGCCCTGTAGTGGAGGTACAGGTGCAGACCAGGATCAATACAAGCAACCACCAGTCACCAACCTCACCGGGAAACCACCAGTTTCGTCGTAACCAACCCGCAAAGACAAATCAAAAAGATCCCGTTCCCAGTCTCACAAGCTATCTCCAAATGTCCCACACCTGGATCACGCTGACTCTGAACAGATTTTTTTGGAACTGACTGCAACTGGGGAAGGCACCACCCAACCCTGAGCGCTCCCCTGGAGGCCATTCAGTCCATTCCAGTTTGCACCCAACTCTCACACAGCAGTCCTAGCGATCCCAAATCCACCCCTCCCTCCCCACCTCTCTTCTCCCCACAGCCCACGGTGGCCAGGCAGTGGAGAGGACCTTTCGAAAATCCAAAATCCATGCATACTACCTCACAAAGAAGGGGTCAAGTTAGATCCCAATGTACGTTACCTCACAAGGAATGGGTGAAGGTTGAATCCCGCTAGTTTTTCTCTCTCTTTGCATTACTTATTTAATTTCATATATACATATTTATTATTGTAATTTATATTTTTTTTACTGCTGCCCCAAAACAACAAATCCTGCAGTGATACTAAATTTGATTCTGAGCGTGGACGAGGAGCAAGAAGGGTACATTCACCACCCACATCGTCACTTCCAGCGGAAGTTGAACCGTTCGGAAATCCCCCACGCGGGCTACGGCGTAAAGCGGGTGAGACGAGGTGGGGGGGTGGGAACTACCGAGCAGGTTGCTTGCACGCTGGTCTTCAATCGCAGCTGCGTGCCAGGGCGGGACGAGGGGTCAGACCGTAGGGCCACGGGTGAAGGGGGTGGCGGGAAGTCGGAGAGGTAGGCGTGCGTGTCGGAGGGAGGGAGAGCGAAGATGAAGCACCTTCACGCAAGAGGCGGGCCAGGTGGCGCGTATATACAACGGGAGAGAGCCCGTGTTCCTGGAGCGAAACCCAAACCACTGGACAAGGGAACACCGGCGCCCACACTGATCTGCTGTACAAAGGTAGTTCGGAAGATGAACCGCAAGTATATAAAGGAGGGAAAGAATTCCGCAGAACTCTTCCCCGAGCTCAGGGGCAACCACGTTACTGTAGCAGTGGAGGAAACCTGGACCTCCCATTAGAACAAATTTCACCAGGTACAAATCGGGGGTAATAGATTCTGATGCTGGCCCATCCGTCGGTCCCTGGGTGGGCCTGGGTAGGTAGGGGTCAGTTTGTGAGGGGGAACTGACTTCTAATGACAAGGTACCACCTTATTTAAGTGCATCACACAAGACAGACTGACTTCTAAAGTTAGCCCCCAGTGTCCCATGGACGAGGGGTGCAGTCAAACCAACGCTGCCCTCTCCGGTGCCCGGGTCAGTAAAGACTGGCTAAGGTGAGACAGACGCACAGCCTCAGACTCCGCCACACAGCCGTCCAGACGTCGCCGCGGGACGGCCGCCGCCGTCAAAGCGCCCGTTTGCTTTGCCTTGTTGGAGCCGCTCTCCCCGGGCGGCCGCTCAGCGCACGGCCTTGTGTTTGCCCCCGCAGCAGCCCCAGCGCTCGCCGCAGCGGTGGCAGGCCTGCAGCGGGAGGTAGCAGCACATGCAGGGGGCGAGGAGGGAGAGGGCGGCCAGTGCCAGCCAGCGGGCGCAGAAGTGGCGGCTGCTGGTGTCGCAGGAGCAGGGGTCCGAGTAGTCGCCCTCCGAGTCGGCCATGCAGTGGTAGAGCAGGCTCTCAGCGCACCACATGCAGCTCAGCTGGTGCACGCAGCGCTGCCCGGGGTCGGGCGCGTCCTGGCAGCGGCCCCACCCGTTCTCGCGGTCGCGGAACACGCCGCGGCAGTACACGCAGCGTGACGGGGCGGCGTCCTCCTCGGCGGCAGCGGCGGCGCCCGCCTTCTTCAGGCAGGGCGAGGAGGCGGCGGCGCCGCGGACCCGGCAGGCGGGCGAGCCCCGCGGTGGGCACTCGGACAGGCCGCCGGCGCCCTCCCCCGCCTCGCCCTTGGCGAAGTGCACGCTCAGCTCCGGCTTGTCCTGCTCGCCTGGATGGCCGTGCAGGGCGGCCCTGCGGTAGTCCTCATAGCCCTTGGCCACCCACGGCTCCTTGCAGGGGTTGATGGCCTCCAGCTCCTCCTCCTCGTCTGGCCGGGACGTCCTGCCGGGGACCTGGGGGCACAGAGCACAGCGGCAGCTCCTGACCCACTTCAACTGGCCGAAGGGTGGGGGTGACGGGGTGGAGGTGAGGGTGGGGGTGACGGGGTGAGGGGGGTGACAGGGTGAGGGGGGTGGGGTGAGGGGGGTGGGGGTGACGGGGTGAGGGTGACGGTGAGGATGACGTGGGGTGAGGGTGGGGTGAGGGTGACGGGGCGGGGTGAGGGTGACAGGGTGAGGGTGACGGGATGGGGTGAGGGTGATGGGATGGGGTGAGGGTGACGTGGTGAGGGTGGGGGTGACCGGGTGAGGATGATGTGGGGTGGGGGTGAAGGGGTGGGGTGATGGGGTGAGGGTGACAGGGTGGGGCTGACAGGGTGAGGGGGATGGGGTGGGGTGGAGGTGAGGGTGACGGGGTGGGGTGAGGTGAGGGGGCGGGGGTGGTGGGGTAGGTGTCGTCGCCCACTGCATCCCCTCCCCACCCAGAAAGCAGTCCAGCTCATCCAGTCTACGCCTGCCCCTCGAAAAGTGATCCCACCCATTCCGTTCAGCAAACGAGAGGGTCTGCAGTTGCTGGATAGATACATGGATGGGAGAGGACTGGAGGGTTATGGACTGGGTGCAGGTCGATGGGACTAACGGAATAAAGTTTCGGCACAGACTAGAAGGGCCGAATGGCCTGTTTTCTGTGCTGTAGTGTTCTATGGTTCTATGGAAAACCGAGCATCACACGCACTCAAAATGCTGGGGGAGCTCAGCAGGCCAGGCGGCATCTCTGGAAAAAAGTACCGTCGACGTTTCGGGCCGAAAACCTTTGGCAGGACTCATCCAGCATTGATCCCAATCAACTCTCCACTCCAGCCCACCTATCTTCACCCCACAGCACCCTGGGTGCCCCAGGCAGTGGCCGGGTCCAAGAGGGTAGCACGATTGAATGTCGCTGACTGGCTTGCCCCATCATGAGCTGGCACAGTCTCACTGGGCAGAGTGGCCCAGGTTTTGAACTTCAATGGCTCTTCCTGTTCTACAGTGCCAGACCACCAGTGGAGAAAGACGGTTTGGCAAGCCGGCAGAGAGGCAGAAACTAAGAGCTGCCTCCTGCGGTCAGCTCTCACCAGTAAGCATTGATGCCTGTGGTAATCCGCCCCACGCATTCGGGAGAGGGGCCAAACGCAATGTACCCACTCTGATATCTAAAAGACTTTAGATACTAAATGGAGATATATTTTAAAAAACTGAAAGCTTGGATCAAGAATAACGTGTGATAAAAACACTCAGGAGGTCATGCAGTACCTGTGGAGACAAAAACTGTGTTAAAGTGCCAGGTAGGAAAGAGCGTTAGTTTAAAGCTGCACAGAAATTGTCGGGAGTGGATAGGACAAAGGGAATATCTGTGAGAGGGTGAGGTACGGGTTGCCGTGAGGGTAGGTCGTCTCTTCAAATGGGTTAAGGAGGGCAGCTGAAGGATAAGCACCCCACACAAAATGCTGGAGGAGCTCAGCAGGTCAGGCAGCACCCATGGAATTGAATAGGCAGTTGTTGTTTCGGGCCGAGACCCTTCCTAAGGAATGGCGTTTCTCCGCCTTCTGTGTTACCCATAGACGGGTTAGGGTGGGACATGCTTAGTAGGGCAGTCTGTGATATTTTAATGTTTCCTGTGAGAGAATTTAAATACCAGCCCTTGATGGAACCCCCTGAAAGATTCCCCAGAAGGGATGGACCGGGCGTGATCCTTCACAGCTCACACACAACCCACACGGTTCAGGCCTCAGTTTACCCCCTCTCTCCTTGCACACAGCATCTTGAAGGGAGGGCCAAGCTCCCAGGCTCACAATCCCCCTCAGCTCCACCAGGTAGGGGTCTGGCCTTTCTGCCCCTCACTGCCGGATGGCCCTAGCCCAGTGGGGCCACCCCCTCCGTCCACCGTGGAACACATTGCCCTGCCTGTAGGGAAACCGGAGCAGCAGACATCTCGGTGGACTACAGGCTTGGTGGTTTAAGGGAACACAGAGGAAAAATGCCACTATTACACGGTAAATTCTCAGTTTCTCTCACCATATAGGAGGCCATTTGGCCCATTAAGTCAACACCAGCTCTCAAGAGCATTCAAGGCAGAGATAAATAGGTTTTTGATTAGCCAGGGCATCAAAGGGTGAAAGCAGGGGAGTGGGGATGACTGGAAGAATTGGATCAGCCCATGATTGAATGGCGGAGCAAGCTCGATGGGCTGAATGGCCTACTTCTGCTGCTATGTCTTAAGGTATCTTAATATCATTCCCCAATTATTTCCCTGTAACCTTATCTCTCACCCCTCCCCCCAATTCACACACCAGGAGCAATTTACAGTGACCAATTAACCCATCAGACCTGCACATTCTTGGGATGTAGTTGGAAACCAGAGCTCACGGAGGAAACCCAGGGAGTACGTGCGGACTCCAAGTTGAGGCGGCACTGGAGAAGCTGCTGAGGAGATTCTCCAGGGACGGAGCAGAGACGCTGCGCCGGTTCTATCTGGGGCACAGGTGAGTGAGGGGCGATGTGATTGAGGTAGGTCAGACTATGAGGCATACAGACAGTCAGGGCAGACTGTACCCCTGACAGAGGCAATAAAAACAGAGGCGACTGATTTGGGGCAAGGTGGAAGACATTTAGAGGGGATCTGTGAGAGTCCCTTTTCAACCAGAGTGTGCTAAGTACCCGAAACACATTGCCAGAGATACTGAGAGCAGGACCCCCATCACCCAGGCCATGCCTTGTTCACATTGCTACCATCAGGGAGGAGGTACAGAAGCCTGAAGGCACACACTCAGCGATTCAGGAACAGCTTCTTCCCCTCTTCCATCAGATTTCTGGATGGACATTGATCCCATGAACACTACCTCACTACTTTTTAAAAACAAAATTCCTATTTTTTGCATTATCTATTTAATTTAAGTAATCTACACATATAGTAATTCACAGTTTTCTTTCCCATGAACCATCTTGCTCTCTTTTTGCACGACTTTTTATTATATACAGTACTGTAATTTGCAGTATTTGTCATGTTTGCTACGCACTGCCGCCACAAAACAACAAATTTCACAAGATATGTCAGTATCAAAACCTGATTCTCATTCTGTTTCTGAGCAGGGAGGGAATGACGAATCTGTGGAATTCGTTGCCACAGGCAGCTGTGGAGGCCAAGTCATTGGGTCTATTTAAGGCAGAAGTTTATAGATTCTTGACTGGTCAGGGCATGAAGGGATACGGGGAGAAGGCAGGAGATTGGGGCTGAGAGGGGAAATGGATCAGCCATGATGAAATGGTGGAACGGACTCGATGGTCCGGATGGCCTAATTCTGCTCTTACGGTCTAAGTGGTCACTTGAATTGCCTAGATACAGAAAGCTACTAGTCAAGTGCTGGAAAACTGGACTATTACAGATGGTTCCCCCATGGGTTGGTGTGGTCATGATGGGCCAAATGGCCTGCTTCTGAGACTCAAGACACTGGGAGTCAGATTGTCCCGCGGTCACTGTGGGACAGCAGTACTACCTGCTGAACCATTAACTGCCCAAAATAGTAAGGAGCAGAGAAAATGAATAATAATTTAAAGTAGATACAGAGTTTGCAGATTGCACTAAGAGTGTCTGAGACAGGTTAGGTCCTGAAGGGCAACTGTCCACTGAACTCCTCCAGCCCTGTGTGTGATCCATGTTCCATCATCTGCAGTCATGTGTCTGCCTTCTGTTGCTATTTAATTCCATGACTCTTAATAATTTTTTTCAAGACTGTCTATGATGCAGTTTTATCATTGCGAACCATGCCGGGTCTGACTCCTGGCCTCATGTTCAACGTTCAGTCTGGGTTTAGACCCTGTGTGCGTCACTGCCTGGTATGGAAACACCAATGCCTTTGAATGGAAAATCCTACAAAACAGCGGATTCGGCCCAGCCCATTGCGGGCAAAGCCCTCCCCACCATTGAGCTGTCTATGTGAAACGCTGTTGTAGAAAAGCAGCATCCATCAACAGGAATCCTCACCACCTAAGCCGTGCTCTTTTCTCACTGCTGCCGTCAGGTAGAAGGTACAAGAGCCTCAGGATTTGCACCACCAGGTTCAAGAACAGTTACTACCTCTCAACCATCAGGCTCTTGAATAGAAGTGAGTAACTATACTCACTTTCCCATCCATTGAGATGTTCCCACAACTAATGATCTCACTTTTAGGACTCTTTATCTCATTATCTCATGTTCTCGTTATTTATTGCTATTTATTCCAATGTGGAATAAATTGTGGCTATTTATTGCTATTCCCACAACTAATGATCTCTTTATCTCGTTATCTCATGTTCTCGTTATTTTATTGCTATTTATTTATATTTGCATTTGCACAGTTTGTTGTCTTCTTCCCTCTGGTTGATCTTTCACTGATCCTGTTATAGTTACTATTCTACAGATTTGCTGACTATGCCCACAAGAAATTGAATCTCAGGGTTATATGTGGTGACATAGATGTACTCTGAGATTATAAAATTGACTTGGAACGTTGATGTCTGCAGTACTAACAAATACCAGCAGGTGGCAATGGTGAGCCATTACTGACCCTCCCAACAGCGCCACCGGCAGGCGGACCATCATACTACAATCTGAAGCCATTTGATCTTCTATCACTGGGGCCATTCTGACAGCTTCCCCTCTTGTTGAGTGCTACAACAGGCCAAAGGGACTGAATGGCCAGCTTCTATTTTTTACACGACAGATAGTTGGGCGGGGGAAAAGAACTTTGGTAATGAATAAAGCTGCAGATACTGGAAATTTGACAACCAGGAAAAAAACACGACAGGTCAGAGGAGGAATGAACAGGTGTATAGGTTGCTGAGTATTTAAAAAAAACAGACTCGCTTTTATTGTAATTCTTTAAAAGTAGTTCCTTAGTGTTTTATGTCTAATAAGAGCATTTGAAGTGTAGCACAACAGAAATGGTGCCAGAGGAACTCGGGAATGAACAGAGACTGTGGGAAGTAAAGGATTGGGTCGAAACCCAGCAGGAGACTTTGAGGAGGTGGTCTCCAGAAATTACCCAGCCTCTGACCTGTGGAATTTAAGGAGGCTTTAGTGGTGATCCCCAGTTGCTGATGGTGTGAAGGGCAGGTATGTAGACTCTCTTGGAGGCCAGTAAATACACAAGGTGTGACAGGCCAGGGCCAGAGAGGAGGCAGGTGGAATATAAGGGTGTCAGACGACAGAAGCTAACTATTCCAGGGCCGAGAGGGAGTCAAATTCAGTGGTGAGTCAGGAAGTTTGTAACATGCCGAGTCAAAATGTGAGGTTTTAGCTCACTTTGGTCCACACTGGAATAGTGCAGGACAGGTGAGCCAGAGTAGGAATGGGTTGGAGAACTAAAGAGGTTGGAAACTCAGAGTCATGCTTGTGACTGAGGCGACGCGGGAGAGCGAATCGTCAAGATGGCTGTCGGAGGCCTCCCCACTCTCTCTCTCTTTCGATGGTGAGTGGGAGTTTGCTGATTCTCGAGTCAGGGGAACTTGAATAAGGGACGGTGCACATTGTAACATTGAAACAGCGTTGTCGCCCCCCCCCCTTGCTGCAGAAGGAGTGATATCTCTCCTTAGAGAGAGAGAGAGCACCTGTTGGGATGGACAGTAGTTTTTGATGGACTCTAGTTCATGGTCTCTGGGAGCTTGCTATTGTTTGCCTGGTGAGTGGTGGTGGTGGTGGGGGAACTGATGCTTTTTGCTGGAACAAGTAGGGTAGGGGGTGGATTGTTGCTTTGCTGCTGTTTGTGTGTGGGAAGAACGAGGTCGCTTTGGGGTTCTAACGCTTTTCTGTAATTTATTCTTTGGGATTTTTTTCCCTGTGTTTCGAGGATGTCTGTGAAGAGTAAGAATTTCAGGTTGTATACTGTACACGTTCTCTAACATTGAATTGAACCATGGACCATTGAATGGAGGTGTTCTGCGAGGAGCTCCCAGTACAGGAAACAGCCTCTCCTCTATGAACTCTGCCTATACTTCTCACTGACTCGGTGAAGCAGCTGATATAATCAAAGGCATTCTCTCTTCTCCCATCCTACCTTTGGGCAGAAGATACAGGGCAACACACACAAAATGCTGGAGGAACTCAGCAGGTCAGGCAGCATCCATGGAAATGAACAAGCAGTTGACATTTTGAGCTGTGACCCTGCTTCAGGACTGGAAAGGAAGGGTGGGTGGGGGGGGGCGGGAGAGACGCCAGAATAAAATAGTGGGGGGAGGGGAAGGAGGCTAGCTGCAAGGTGATAGGTGAAGCCAGGTGGGTGGGAAAGGTCAAGGGCTGGAGAGGAAGGAATCTGATAGGAGAGGAGAGTGGACCCTAGGAGAAAGGGAAGGAGGAGAGGCACCAGGTAGAGTTGATAGTCAGGTGAGAAGAGTGGGGAATAGAAGAGGAGATGGGGAAGGGAATTTTTTTTACTAGAAGGAGAAATCGATATTCATGCCATCAGGTTGGAGGCTACCCAGATGGAATATAAGGTGTTGCTCCTCCACCTCGAGAGTGGCCTCATTGTGCACAAGATGCAAGAAGATATTAAAGCCTGAATGCACATACTACCAGGGTGAAGGACAGCTTCTATTCCACTGTTACCAGACTCTTGTACGATCAGATGGACTCTTGACCTCACAATCTACCTTGATACGGTCTTGCACTTTATTGTTCTGCACTGCACTTTTTCGGTAGAGTTTACACTTTATTCTGCATTGTTATTGTTTTACCTTGGTCTAACCTCAATGCACGGTATAATGATCTGATCTGTATGCAAGGCAAGCTTTTCACTGTGACAATATTAAACCAGTTCCAATACCCTCATCTGTGTTTCATTTTGCCAGAGTGGAGGAGAGAAGCATTGCGAGCAAGGCACTGAACCCTTTAGAGCTGAGCGTGGACTGTAGATTAAATTTAAAATGCAACTCTGGACAAGAGGGTCCTAGAGTTGTGATACCACAGTTGATTGAAAACCAGACTCTGCTGATTAACATTAACCTTGGGTGTCTGGACTGTGTGTGTGAAGAAGGGGGTGTGAAGGTTGTACGTAATTCAAAGGAAGCATTGTAAATATAGAATTGTCCTTTGATCTTTAGCATATAAAATATCATGTCATTTCTTCCTCTGATAGGGTCTCAATGTGATGCCTGCTGCTCATTTTTGTTGAATAAAACAGTTAGTATCCTCTCTGGTGACTTTGTGTCTGTTTCTGTGTGTGTGTGTGTGTGTGTGTGTGTGTGTGTGTGTGTGTGAGAGAGAGAGAGAGAGAGAATGTGAGAGAAAGAGAACAGGCCCTTCAGCCCGACTGGTCTGTGCTGACCCAGACGACCCATCCAAACCAGTCTCATTTGCTAGTGGTTGGCCCATAACCTTTTAAACCAGGGGTTCCCAACCTGGGGTCCATGAACGCCTTGTTTAATGGTATTGCTCTGTGGCCCAAAAAAAAGGTTGGGAACCCTTGTATTAAACCTTTCCTATCCAGGTACAATAACAACTTCTAAAACAATCATGGTAATGGGACCATGATTGCCTACGTCACACAACATGGCTCACAATGATGATAAGTTCTCCTCCCAGTCTCCTACACTTTGAGGAATAAAATCCTAGCCTGTCCAACTCAGTCCCTCAGGTACTGGCTAAATCATTGTCTATCTTCCCTGCACTTTTTCCAGCTTAATATCACCTTTCCTATGGCAGGGTGCCACCAGGAGGACCACAACCTTGTCGTAGGGTTTGGAGGCTTGCGAGCCTCACTGACGCGGAGAGCTACGTTGGCTGGAGTCAGGGCTTGGTGCTTTGGCTCTTGGTAGTGTCGCCAGTGCCAAAAAGGTGCAACAGCCCGGGAGAGGTTTCACTGCTAACGTAATGGTCGTTCTGTAGATGCCATGTTTGGGTTAGGGTTAGAGATAACGGGTGCTCTGGAAGGGGAACCCCCAATAGGGGAGTGCGTTTTTGTGTTGTCTGCCTGACGCTGGTGTGGAGCTGGGGTCTTTGTTCGGCGGGAGAGGAAGAGAAAAGACACTGGAGAGAACCGGTTGCAGGATTCAACCCGATGGGGGACCATGGCTCGATGGAGCAAGATGCCGAGGTCTACTGAGGATCGGTGAATATGACTTTTGGGAAGAGTTGAGCTCCAACTTGCGCATATCTGACTTTTTAAATTACAATGGGCCATTTTTGTTTTTATCTTATTTTTCTCTTTACTAACCCTTTAGTTAAGATTCATAACTATAATTCCTTTAATCGTATGCAGTGTGCTGTCTGTTATTCGTTGGCACCGAGTTGTAACAGGGCAGCAAATTACACAGCATCCACACAAACCGGGGTTCGGGATGGGAGAGCCGTCCCAATCTCACGGTTTTGGCGGGACTGGAGTGCGTATTCCCGAGACTCACGCAGCCCAAGGAAACCAGAGGGGCTTTCGCAGGTCAAAAGGTAGAGGCCAGATCAGTGTGACTGTGTAGGTACGTCTCTCTGTGTGTAGGTGTGTGTCTTTCTGTGTGTAGGTGTGTGGCTGTGTGTAGGTGTGTGACTGTGTACGTGTCTGACTGTAGGTGTGTGACTGTGTAGGTGACTGACTGTAGATGTGTGACTGTGTGGGTGTGTGTAGATGAGTGTAGGCTTTTTTTGTCTGTGTTTAAAGGTGTGTGCCTATATGTAAACATGTGAGTGTGTGTTTCTGTGTGTGTCTGTGTATAAGTGTATGACTGTGTAGGTGTGTGTCTCTCTGTGTATAGGTGTGTGACTGTAGATGTGTGACTGTGTGGGTGTGTGCAGATGAGTGTAGGCTTTTTTTGTCTGTGTGTAGGTGTGTGGGTGTGTGTAAGTGTGTGACTGTGTAGGTGTCTGACTGTGTAGGTGTGTGACTGTAGATGTGTGGGTGTGTGCAGATGAGTGTAGGCTTTTTCTGTCTGTGTGTGAAGGTGTGTGTCTATATGTAAGCATGTGAATGTGTGTTTCTGTGTGTGTGTGTGTGTGTGTGTGTGTGTGGGGTGTAGGTGTGATGTGTGTGTGTGGGGTGTAGGTGTGATGTGTGTGCGTGTGTGTCTGGATACAATTGAGTGGAGTACTCAGCCACATCGCCTCTCAAAGATCCACGTCAGGGAAGAAAGGACACTGACCCTGGAAGCGGAAACTACCCGCATGCCTGCAGGCGAGGGAGTGGGTGACCGAAGTGGCTGTTAGTACAACAGGCTTCACAGTGACAGGGACGTCCAGTTACAATCGTACACGACCAATGTGTGGCATCTCCTTGAGGAAAGGCGTGCTCTGGAGAACCCCCTGGAGTTCATTGCCACCACTGGCTGTCAAGGCCAGATCATTGGGTTATTTGCAATGAAGGCTGGTAGGTTCTTGATTGGTGGGAGAGAGGTTGAGAGGGTAAGTGGATCAGCCATGATCGAGTGGTGGGGTGAAATTGATGGGCTGAATGGCCTAGTCCTGTTCCTATATCTTATTAACTTACGGTCTTCGTATAGTGGGAGTTCAGCGAAATGTCACCACTCTGTTTCCCGGATCGGAGGGCTGACATGGTGAGGTGGGCTTGGTTGAAACCTGGAGTTCAGAAGAATGAGGTGGGGCAGGAAGGATCAGATACAGAAGTTCTGGTGACGGTGGTGTCGTGGACCAGAGATCACTATGGCAAGAAGCAACGGGAGGCCATTTGGCACTGGGATAAGGAGACATTTCCCTGGGATGAGGAGAACCCGGGGCATTCTCTATCACGGGGGGGGCATCTGAGGTTGAATCACCACATGTGGTTAAATAGGCCACAGTTATCAGCCGAGGTCTGAATGAAGAAGCTGTCTGATCATTAAAATCCCACAATTCCGGGCGACTTGAGGATTTTGACAGGCCGAGGGACTGTAAGGCCATGGGGGGAGGGGTCTCTGGGGATCTAATGTTTTTTTTCTGTCAATCATTCTTTGGGTTCTTTTTCGTGGATGTCTGTGAAGAGTAAGAATTTCTGGGTGTATACTGTATACATTCTCTGATACCAAATTGAACCATTGAAACTTGGGTTGTTCTCATTGGATCATCAGAGGCTAAGGGGAGACCTGGCAAAAGCTTATAAAATTATGGGAGGCAGGGATAGAGTAGACAGTCCGAGCCTTTTTCTGGGGGGAATGTCAAACTCTGGAGGACATGCCTCAAAGTGTGGACGAAATCACCCTACATTCCGACTGGGAAACCTCCAACCTGATGGCATGATTATCTATTTCTCTTTCTGGTAAAAAGAAAATTCCCTCCTCCTCCCCACTTCCTCTATTCCCCACTCCGGCCTCTCGCTTCTTCTCACCTCCAACTCCCTCCTCCTTCCTCATTCTCCCATGGTCCGCTCTCCTCTCCTATCAGAATCATTCTTCTCCAGCCCTTCACCTTTCCCAAACACCGGCTTCACCCATCACCTTTCCAGCTTTCCCTCTCCCCCCACCTCTTATTCGGGCACCTTCCCCCCCCCCGCCACCCCGACCCCCACTTCTCAGACCCGAAGAAGGGCCTCGGCCCCGAAACACCGACTGTTTGTTCGTTTCTGTCGACGCTGCCTGGCCTGCTGGGTCCCTCCAGCGTTTCGTGCAGCGTTGCTGGAAGGCGCGAGGCGGGAAGTTGAAGGGAGACGCGCAGGGCGGTTTTGGCGGCTGCCGGGGTGTGGCGGTGGAGGCCGCTCCGACGGAGGCGGGGAAGGTGGAGACAGGGACCGTGTACAGGCCGAAGGGATTAACTTTAATTCAGCATCATGTTACGGCACACACATTATGGGCCTGAGCTGTACCATTCTCTGCTGTGCGTTAAAAGGTAATTCAAGGAGCTGGCCATGGATTGATGGGCTGAATGGCCTCCTGCTCCTTGTCACTACTACAGAACGCTCTCCCCCTGGGTCACCTGGGCCTTACAGCATCATCCTCCCTGAGCCTCAATCCAATGTGGCGTGAAGGGGTCTGGAGATTCAGACTCGCCCCACCATGCCTCGGGCCTACTGAGGTGGGAAGGCCACACTACTACAGAGGTGGTGGGGAAGAGGCGGAGGAAAGGCGGCGGGTACGGGTGGGACGCCGGTGACCGGTTACCTGGCCGTGTGGCGTGTCTGCCTCGGTGTGACTGAGCCAGAATTCATCGGAGACGGGAGACCGGATATAGCAGCTGCAGGACGATTCGCTGGTTACTATGGTGATGTGTTTCGGGAGCATCTCCTTCCTGCTGTTGGACGATGACTCGCTGTCCGTGCGCGTCTAAAAGGCAAATGAAGACCGTCGGAGAGGCGGGTACAGGGCCCGGGCCACCGGCTCCAACGCCTGGACGTGGGCCCCACGTTTCCACTGGATCCTCCCTCTCTGCTTTCGGCATCAGCGTCTCCGATCACCCTCCTTCACTCCCGGCACTCTGTCCTCCCTCCACCGGCCTCCCTCATTCCCTAGTGTCCACCCTCTCATTCCCCAAGGGCCCCTCCTCTGCACGCCTCTATTGACCCCTCTCTTTACCCTCATCTCCTGCCCCCTCCCAAACACCTCATTCCACAGTTTCCTCTCCCTCCCTCTATTTCTGTTTCCCCCTCTCCATCCGCTCTAATCTCTCCATTCCCATCCCCTCCCTCCCTTCCAGCACCCCTTTCCCCTTCATTGGGACTGTGAGGGATATTAATTCAGCCTCGATTGAATGGCGGGGCAGACTCGATGGGCTGGATGGCCCAAGTCTGCTGCCATGTCTTATGGTCATGATCTTGTACCTTCCCTCCACGACCTCTCAACCCCCTTCCCTCCACGACCTCTCAACTCCCTTCCCTCCACGATCTCTCAACTCCCTTCCCTCCACGACCTCTCAACTCCCTTCCCTCCACGATCTCTCAACTCCCTTCCCTCCACGACCTCTCAACCCCCTTCCCTCCACGATCTCTCAACTCCCTTCCCTCCACGACCTCTCAACCCCCTTCCCTCCACGACCTCTCAACCCCCTTCCCTCCACAACCTCTCAACTCCCTTCCCTCCACTCCTCCACTCGCCTGCCCCTCTATATTTTTTCTCATTCCCCACTCCCCTTTTTACTTCCAACTTTCTTACACCCTGCTCTCCCCGTCTTAATTTCTCACACTTACCCTCACCTTTTATCCTCTCTCTCGACATGCCTATGTTTCCATTGTCTCCCTGTCCTTCCCAATCCCCTATGGTCCATCCCTTCCCTCCCTGTCTTTCCCATTCTCCTCCCTGTCTCTCCCGGTCCACTCCCTGTCTCTTCCTGTCTCTCCCAGGCCCCCCCTGGTCTATCTCGGTCTCGCCCATTCTCTTCCCTGACCTTCCCAGACCCCTCCCTGCCCCATTCACCATTCTTCATCTTCCCCAATTCCCAGTGGCCGACGTTCCATCTCGTAATCGCACACCCACATCCCACCCACCTGCACTCCCTCCCTTCACGTTAACCCTTCGCACTCGCTCCTCCTCACTCTAAACATTGATACTCCCTCCTCATGCTCCCCTACCCTCCCTTCACTTTCATTCTTCCTCCCCCATTCCCTGTCCCAAACATTCCCACCACCCACCGTGATCTCCAGCTCACACTCCCCCTCCCCCTCTTCCCTCACACTCCCTCCCCTCTCCCCTCACACTCCCTCGCCTTCTCCACTCACACTCCTCTACCCCCTCCCCTCACACTCCCTCCCCCTCACACTCCCCCTCCCCCTCACACTCCCCCCTCCCCTCACACTCCTCTCCCCGCTCCCCTCACACTCCCTCCTCTCCCCCCACACTCCCCTCTCCCCTCACACTCCCCTCTCCCCTCACATTCCCTCCCCCTCTCCCCTCACACACCTTCCCCCCTCCCCTCACACTCTCTCCCCTCACTTTCATTCTCCCTCCCCCATTCCCTGTCCCAAACATTCCCACCACTCACCGTGATCTCCAGCTCACACTCCCCCTCCCCCCTTCCCTCACACTCCCTCCCCCCTCTCCCCTCACACTCCCTCCCCTCTCTCCTCACACTCCCTCGCCTTCTCCACTCACACTCCTCTCCCCCTCTCCACTCACACTCCTCTCCCCCTCTCCCCTCACACTCCCTCCTCCTCCCCCTCACACTCTCTCCCCTCTCCCCTCACACTCCTCTCCCCCTCTCCCCTCACACTCCCTCCCCCTCACCTCACACTCCCCCTCTCCTCACACTCCCTCCCCCTCTCCCCTCACACACTCTCCCCCCTCCCCTCACACTCTCTCCCCTCACTTTCATTCTCCCTCCCCCATTCCCTGTCCCAAACATTCCCACCACTCATCGTGATCTCCAGCTCACACTCCCCCTCCCCCTCTTCCCTCACACTCCTCTCCCCCTCACACTCCTCTCCCCTCACACTCCCTCCCCTCTCCCCTCACACTCCCTCGCCTTCTCCACTCACACTCCTCTCCCCCTCTCCCCTCGCACTCCCTCCCCCTCACACTCCTCTCCCCTCACACTCCCTCCCCCCTCTCCCCCACACTCCCTCCCCTCTCCCCTCACACTCCTTCGCCTTCTCCACTCACACTCCTCTCCCCCTCTCCCCTCACAATCCCTCCCCTCTCCCCTCACACTCCCTCGCCTTCTCTACTCACATTCCTCTCCCCCTCTCCCCTCACACTCCCCTCTCCCCTCACACACCCTCCCCCCTCTCCCCTCACCCTCCCCTCACCCTCCCCTCTCCCCTCACACTCCCTCCCCACTCTCCCCTCACACTCCCTCATCTCTCCCCTCACACTCCCTCGTCTTCTCCACTCACACTCCCTCCCCCCTCTCCCCTCACACTCCCTCGCCTTCTCCACTCACACTCCTCTACCCCCTCCCCTCACACTCCCTCCCCCTCACACTCCCCCTCCCCCTCACACTCCCCCCTCCCCTCACACTCCTCTCCCCCACTCCCCTCACACTCCCTCCTCTCCCCCTCACACTCCCCTCTCCCCTCACACACCTTCCCCCTCCCCTCACACTCTCTCCCCTCACTTTCATTCTCCCTCCCCCATTCCCTGTCCCAAACATTCCCACCACTCACCGTGATCTCCAGCTCACACTCCCCCTCCCCCTCTTCCCTCACACTCCCTCCCCCCTCCCCTCTCTCCTCACACTCCCTCGCCTTCTCCACTCACACTCCTCTCCCCCTCTCCCCTCACACTCCCTCCTCCTCCCCCTCACACTCCCTCCCCTCTCCCCTCACACTCCCTCGTCTTCTCCACTCACACTCCTCTCCCCCTCTCCCCTCACACTCCCTCCCCTCTCCCCTCACACTCCCTCCCCTCTCCCCTCACACTTCCTCCCCCTCTCCCCTCACACACTCTCCCCCCTCCCCTCACACACTCTCCCCCCTCCCCTCACACTCTCTCCCCTCACTTTCATTCTCCCTCCCCCATTCCCTGTCCCAAACATTCCCACCACTCACCGTGATCTCCAGCTCACAGTCCCCTTCCCCCTCTTCCCTCACACTCCCTCCCCCCCCTCTCTCCTCACACTCCCTCGCCTTCTCCACTCACACTCCTCTCCCCCTCTCCCCTCACACTCCCTCCTCCTCCCCCTCACACTCCCTCCCCTCTCCCCTCACACTCCCTCGTCTTCTCCACTCACACTCCCTCCCCTCTCCCCTCACACTCCCTCCCCTCTCCCCTCACACACTCTCCCCCTCCCCTCACACTCTCTCCCCTCACTTTCATTCTCCCTCCCCCATTCCCTGTCCCAAACATTCCCACCACTCATCGTGATCTCCAGCTCACACTCCCCCTCCCCCTCTTCCCTCACACTCCTCTCCCCCTCTCCCCTCACACTCCCCTCTCCCTCCCTCCCCCCTCTCCCCTCACACTCCCTCCCCTCTCCCCTCACACTCCCTCGCCTTCTCCACTCACACTCCTCTCCCCTCACACTCCCTCCCCCCTCTCCCCTCACACTCCCTCCCCTCTCCCCTCACACTCCCTCACCTTCTCCACTCACAATCCTCTCCCCCTCTCCCCTCACAATCCCTCCCCTCTCCCCTCACACTCCCTCGCCTTCTCTACTCACATTCCTCTCCCCCTCTCCCCTCACACTCCCTCCCTCTCTCCCTCACACTCCCTCCCTCTCTCCCTCACACTCCCTCCCACTCTCCCTCACACTCCCTCCCTCTCTCCCTCACACTCCCTCCCACTCTCCCTCACACTCCCTCCCTCTCTCCCTCACACTCCCTCGCCTTCTCCACTCACACTCCCTCCCCCCTCTCCCCTCACACTCCCTCGCCTTCTCCACTCACACTCCTCTACCCCCTCCCCTCACACTCCCTCCCCTCTCCCCTCACACTCCCTCGTCTTCTCCACTCACACTCCCCCTCTTCCCTCACATTCCCTCCCCACTCCCCTCACACTCCCTCCCACCTCCCCTCACTCCCTCCCCCTCCCCTCACTCTCCCTCCCTCTCTCCCTCACACTCCCTCCCACTCTCCCTCACACTCCCTCCCACTCTCCCTCACACTCCCTCCCTCTCTCCCTCACACTCCCTCCCTCTCTCCCTCACACTCCATTCCCCCCACCTCTCACACTCCCTCCACCTCTCCCCTCACACTCATCCACTCTCCCCTCACACCCCCCTCCCCCACACTCCCTCCCCTCTCCCCTCACATTCCATCCACCTCTCCCCTCACACTCCACCTCTCCCCTCACACTCACTCCCCCAACACTCCCCCCTCCCCTCACACTCCACCTCTCCCCTCACACTCCCTCCCTCTCTCCCCTCACACTCCCTCCCTCTCTCCCTCACACTCCCTCCCTCTCTCCCTCCAACACTCCCTCCCTCTCTCCCTCACACTCCCTCCCTCTCTCCCTCACACTCCCTTCCCTCTCCCCTCACTCCCACCCCCACTCCCCTCACACTCCCTCCCCACTCTCCCCTCACACTCTCTCCCCCCTCTCCCCTCACACTCCCTCCCCCTCCCAACACTCCTTCCCCTTTCCTCCCACTCTCCCCCTACCCCTCTCCCCTCACACTCCCTCCCCTCATACTCCTTCCTCCTCCCCCTCACACTCCTTCCCCCTCCCCCTCACACTCCCTCCCCCTCACACTCCCTCCCCCTCCCCCTCACACTCCCTCCTCCTCTCACACTCCCCTCTCCCCTCACACTCCATTCCCCCCAACCCTCACACTCCATCCGCTCTCCCCTCACACTCCATTCCCCCCAACCCTCACACTCCCTCCCCTCTCCCCCACACTCCATTCCCCCACCCCTCACTCCCTTCCCTCTCCCCTCACACTCCATCTCCTCTCCCCTCACACTCCATTCCCTCTCCCCTCACACTCCATCCGCTCTCCCCTCACACTCCATTCCCCCCAACCCTCACACTCCCTCCCCTCTCCCCCACACTCCATTCCCCCACCCCTCACTCCCTCCCTCTCTCCCCTCACACTCCCTCCCCCTCTCCCTCACACTCCCTCCCCTCTCCCCTACACTCCCTCCCTCCTCTCCCCTCACTCCCTCCACCTTTCCCCTCACACTCCATCCCCCTTCTCCCCTCACAATCCCTCCCCCTTCTCCCCTCACACTCCCTCCCCCTTTCCCCCCACACTTCCCCTCCCCCTCTCCCCACACTCCCTTCTCTCTCCCCTCACACTCCCTCCCCCACTCTCCTTACACTCCCTCCCCTCACACTCCTTCCCCCTCCCCCTCACACTCCCTCCTCCTCTCCCCTCACACTCCCTCCCTCTCTCCCTCACACTCCCCTCCCACTCTCCCTCACACTCCCTCCTCTCCCCTCACTCCCTTCCCTCCTCTTACCTCACACTCCCTCCCCTCTCCCCTCACACTCCTTCCCCCTCCCCCTCACACTCCCTCCTCCTTTCCCACACTCCCTCCTCCTTTCCCTCACACTCCCCTCCCACTCTCCCCTCACAATCCCTCTCCCCTCACACTCCCTCCTCTCCCCTCACACTCCCCCATCTCCCCTCACACTCCCCTCCCTCTCCCCTCACACTTCCTCCCCCCTCAAACTCCTTTCCCTCTCCCTTCACACTCCTTTCCCTCTCCCCTCACACTCCCCTCCCCTCCTCTCACACTACCCCTTCTCCCCTCACACTCCCTCCCCACTCCCCTCACACTCCCTCCCTCCCCCTCACACTCCCTCCCTCTCTCCCTCACACTCCCTCCCTCTCTCCCTCACACTCCCTCCCTCTCTCCCTCACACTCCCTCCCACTCTCCCTCACACTCCCTCCCTCTCTCCCTCACACTCCCTCCCTCTCCCCTCCCACTCTCCCCTCAACTCCCTCCCCCTCTCCCCTCAACTCCCTCCCCCTCTCCCCTCACATTCCATTCCCTCTCCCCTCACACTCCTTCTCCCCTCTCCCCTCATACTCCTTCTCCCCTCTCCCCTCATACTCCCTCCCCCTCACACTCCCTCCCCCTCTCCCCCCACACTACCCCTCCCCTCACACCCTCCCCCCTCCCGTTTGGAGGAACACGATGTTGAAAGAGAATTTGCCTCCTCGCCCAGCATCACTGGGGCTACGTGGTAGCCTGGCAACACGGGAGCACGATGGTTGCTGTGACGCTACTACAGCTCGGGAGTTCGGAGTTCAATTCCAGCGAAAGTTTGTACTTTCTCCCTGTGACCGTGTAGGTTTCCTCCAGGTGCTCCAGTTTCCTCCCACAGTCCAAAGACGTACCGGTTGGTAGGTTAATTGGTCATTGTAACTTGTCCCGTGATCAGGCTAGGGTTAAATTGGGGGTTGCTGGGCAGTGGGGCTCAGTGGGCCAGAAGTGTCTATTTTTGCACCGTATCTCAATTAAATAAACTTAACGTACCCAATCACATGCAGCGCAGGTCACGTGACCCATTGTTCCAGACGGCTGAGGTGAGTTGGGGATTAGGAGGTGCATCCTAGGATTGAATTGCGCCTCACTCTGGTGGTCCACGGCTCATTCAGTGAGCAGATGCTGACCTGTGACCTCAGTCCACCTCCTGCCACCCACCACCCCCCCCCGAACCTTTGCTTCGTAGAAGTATCTCAGATTTAAAACTAACTATTGATTACCATTCATCAAAGAGCTTCTCTATGTATGGAAGTTTTTTTTAAGCCAAATTCTCAGCCATCTTCCCCAACACTTGGAGAACTTTCACCACGTTCCCTCTAATTCCAGTTCAGGAGGCACTTTGTCTTTGAGAGCATTTTGCTCTAAAGCAACTCTTTCCATGTCCATATTTCCACGTGGTCTTATGATTATAGGCCATTCAGCCCATCTAGATCATGCTGGCCCACAGAGTATTCCCACATCACCCCCCCCACTAATTTTCCCTGTAACTGTCTTCCCCAAACTCCCATCAACCCACCCCAGAGTCTACCACTTAGCTACAGACTGGGGAGCAATTTACGGTGTCCAATTAGGCCACCGTCCCGCAAGTCTTTGGGATGGGGGGGGGGTGGGGAACTGGAGCAACTGGTCACAGGGAGTGCATGCAAACTCCACACAGCCAGCACCAGAGATCAGGATTAAACCCGGGTCTCTGGATCAGTGATATCTCTCTATCTTTGGCTACATGGAAGGAATCCTCATTGCTATTTCCATAACAATTTTCTTTTCCCAGTCAGGGTTGTTTTCCCAATCTGGAGGACCAGTGGACCACACTTAGTCTGGCCTCTGCCCTTTGACCTGTTTGTCATGGGTGACCCTGCCAAGAGCCAAAGCACAAGGCCCTGACTCCAGCCGACATCGCTCTCCAGGTCATTGAGGCACGCAAGACTCCAAACCCTACGACAAGGTTGTGGTCCTCTTGGAGCTGTGCCCTGCAGGAAGTAAATCAAACGCACCAGCTCTGAAAGGTCTCTGAGCTTGGTTTCTGCCTCCACAGATGCCGCCTGTTCCTAACATTGTTTTTATCCCTTGCTGCAGGAGGTGGACGGCGATGCTCCAAGTGTGGCCTACCCAGGGCTATACAGACTGCAACGTTAACTCGCGGGTCTTGAACTCAATCCCCTGACTAGTGAAGGCCAACACGCCATACGCCTTCTTAACCATCCCCTCAGCTTAAGGGGTCTACGGAGATTTTGCAGCTGGTCTTACCTGCACTGGGACCACGGGCGGATCCAGGCTCACACCAATGCATTTAATGCTTTAGCTGCACCCTGAGATGCATTGCCGTGCCACTTGCTGGGCTTCAAGCTGTTCAGGGAGACTAGCGCCAGCTTCTTGGGGGAACCCGAGGACGGGCAGAGGCTGGGTGTGCCAGCGGTGCCCACATGCTGAAGGAGCGCAGCAAAACACCAGAGCAGAGGCCACCCCAGCGATCGGCGGCCGTTTACTTACGGCAGTGATGTCCTCGGCGGCGTCAGCTCCTCCCTGACTCGGTGAGGAAGAGGTCAGAGACCCTGCGGGGAGGACGGAGAGGCGAGTGAGCGGGTGGTGGAGGAGTGGGGGGGGGGGAAGCGAGGCTGTCACAGCACGTCAGACGCATCGTTACCCCACACTGAGTGCCCGGGGTCCACGCCACAGCTACAGCGAGCTGGGCGCAGGTTACAGATTTGATAATGGGCACCGATGGGAGGTAAAAGTTATAGTCTCGAACCCCGGAGGTGGGGTATACAAAGCTGCTGATCTCCAGGAAGGATTTATAGTTGGAAATAATTCAAAGATTTGGAGGAATTGCCAATTCCCTGCAAATGATTGCCAAATCTGCTGAGAGGACCTTAAGACCATAAGACATAGGACAAGAATTCAGCCAATGGACTCATTGAGTCTACTCCACCATTCCACCAGGTCTGATTTATTATCCCTCTCAACCCCATTCTCCTGCCTTCTTCCCGTAATCTTTGACTCCCTGATTAATCGAGAGCCTATCAACCTCAGCCTTAAATGCACCCAAAGACCTGGCCTGCACAGCTGCTTGTGGTAATGAATTCCATAGACTCACAACTGTCTGGCTAAAGAAATTTTTCCTCATCTCTGTGCTAAATGGGCATCCCTCTACCCTGAGGCTGTGTCCTCTGGTCCTGGCCTCCCCCACTAAAGGAAACATCTTCTCCACACCCACCCCATCTAGGCCATTCAATATTTAACAGGTTTCACTGAGATCCCCTGCACCACCCTCCTCATTCTTCTAAACTCCAGCGAGTACAGACCCAAAGCCATCAGATGTTCCTCATACATTAACCATTTCATTCCTGTGAACCTCCTCTGGACTCTCTCCAATGCCAGCACATCTTTTCTTAGATAAGTGGCCCAAAACTGCTCACAATACTCCAAGTGTGGTCTGACCAATGCCTTATAAGGCCTCAGCGTTATGTCCTTGCTTTTGCATTCCAGTTCTCCTGAAATGAATGCTAGCTTTCCATCTGCCTTCCTTAACTCATTCTGCATGTTAACCTTTAGTGAATCTTGCACGAGGACTCCCAAGTCGCTTTGAACCTCTGATTTTTGAACTTACTCCCCATTTAGAAAACAGTCTATGCCTATGTTCCTTCTGCCAAAGTGCTTGACAATGATCTTCCCCACACCATATTCCATCTGCCCCTTCTTCACCCATTCGCCCAATCTGACTAAATCATTCCATAGACACCTTGCTTTCTCAACACTGTTTGCCCTCCCCACCTATCTTCATATCATTCACAAACTTGACTACAAGGCCATCAATTCCTTAATCCAAATCGTTGACACATAATGTGAAAAGAAGTGGTCCCAGCATTGACCCCTGACGCACACTTCCAATCACCGGCAGCAAACTGCAGGGGGGCCCCTTTATTCCCACTCTTTGCCTCCTGCCAGTCAGCCAATCTTCTGTCCATGATACTTTCCACGTAATACCATGGGCTCTTATCTTGTTAAGCAGTTTCATGTGTGGTACCTTGTCAAAGGCCTTCTGAAAATCCAAATACCAACACCCACTGACTCGTCTTTGTCTATCCTGCATATTATTTCCTCAAAGAATTCAAGTAGCTTTGTCAGGCAAAATTTCCCCTTAAGGAAACCATGCTAACCTTGGCTTACTTCATCAAGTGCCTGCAAGTACCCTGAAACCCCATCCTTAAAAATGGATTCTAAAATCTTTTCAACCACTGAAGTCAGGCTAACTGGCCTATAATTTCATTTCTTTCGCCTCCCTCACTTCTTAATGAGTAGAGTGACATTTGCAATTTTCCAGTCCTCTGGAACCATTCCAGAATCTAGTGATTCTTGAAAGATTATTACTAATGCCTCCACAATCTCTCCAGCTACCTCTTTCAGAACCGTGGGGTGTAGTCTAGCTGGTCCAGGTGACCTATCTACATTCAGAGTTTTCAGCTTCCCGAGCACCTTCTCCTCAGTTATGGCAAAGACACCCACTTCTGCCTCCCGACAGTTTCACACCTCCGGCGTACTGCTAGTGTCTTCCACAGTGAAGACCGATGCAAACTACTTATTCAGCTTGTCTGCCATTTGTTTATTTCCTCTTACCACCTTTCCTGCATAGCTTTTCTGCATACGCTGTAAATCTAGTCAGCTCCATCTTGGGTACTAGCCTACAAAGTACCCAGGACATCTCAGGGAGCGGTGTCTCAGAAAGGCAGCCTCCATTATTAAGGACCTCCAGCACCCAGGGCATGCCCTTTTCTCACTGTTACCATTGGGTAGGAGGTACAGAAGCCTGAAGGCACACACTCAGCAATTCAGGAACAGCTTCTTCCCCTCTGCCATCTGATTCCTAAATGGACATTGAATCTTTGGACACTACCTCACTTTTTTTAAAAATATACAGTATTTCTGTTTTTGCGGTTTTTAAAATCTATTCAATATAGGTAATTGATTTACTTGTTTATTTATTATTATTATTTTTATTTTTTTTTTCTCTGCTAGATTATATATTGCATTGAACTGCTACTGCTAAGTTAGCAAATTTCACATCACATGCCGGTGATAATAAACCTGATTCTGATTCTTTCCAGCAGTCCAATATTACTAGAGTCTCTCTTCCACCCATTAGAGATATTTATGCAGAGCACTGTGAATGCAGGGCCCTTAGCATGGTCAATGACCCCTCCAATTGCCCAATGATCTCTTTGATCCCCTACCATCAGGCAGGAGGTATCATAGCATTAGGATGAGAAACAGCTTCTTCCCCAAGTCTGTAGGACTACTGAACTCCCTGACAACACCCAGGTCTCTTCACGAACGAAGCGCCAGTAGCGTGATTTAGCGGCCAGTAGTTTGGAAATCGATCAAATAACCTTGCGCTCTGCTGGATCCGGACAGGACCGAGAACATGAGCTACCTCGAGGAAAAGGCCAGAGACGGGGTGTGGGGCCGTGAACGACTCCATTCACATTTGTACCTGGTGCGGCATTCGCTCTTCACGGAAGGACTGAGACTGTGTAACCGCTCTCCTCGAAAGCTGACGGAAGGATGTTATCGATATTCTGAGATTCATGTGACTATTGGATTGTATTTTCTACTGGTCTCCTTCAGTCTCCGGTGTTTTTCTTTCTTGTTGCCGATTGGCAGGTGGGCGATCTGTTACTTTTTACGTGAGGGAGGATTTGGGGTCTGATGTTCTTGTTGGTGGTTTTCTGTGTGGGGGGGTGTTGGGGGTTTTGACGCTATTGTCGCTTTTTTTTCTGCGAGGAGGTGGTCGGGGATTTGATGTTATCGTCACTGTTTTTTTTTTGCGAGCGAAGGAGTTGGGGATTTGGTTTTTTTGGAGGTGCGGGCAATCCAATAGTTTTTTGTGTAAGGGAGGGGAGGGGTTTTGGGGGTTTGCAAGATATGGTTCTTTTTCTTTCTTGTGTTGGGGGGGTAAGTGATGGCTTTTGTTTTCAACAACACCTGTGTTTTTTCTGTACTTCATGACTATCTGGAGAAGACGAATATCAGAGTTGTATTGTACATGCATACTTTGACAATAAAATGAACCTTTGTTTCCTTTTTAACTTGCATTGTATATGCACCTTATCATTTACTTGTGATATTACTTTATGTGTTATATGTCTGAGTTGTATGTATTGTGTTGTGCACCTTGGTCCGGAGGAACATTATTTCATTTGGGGGTATACACGTTAACGGCTGAATAATAATAACCTTGAACTGGACCTTGAACTTGAGTTTATATTTATGCACCAACTGAAATATTAACTCTGCTTCTCTCTCTACAGATACTGAATGACCTGTTGGGTTTTTCCAGATTTCTTTGATTTAGCAATGGACATCTGGGAAGGAGCTACAGGCTGGAAAATGATAAAGAACTTTGAAAGGTTTATAATATGCTTGAAATCCTGAGTTTTTGGCTCCCTGTCTAAGAAAGGATGTGCTGGCATTGGGCAGGGTCCAGAGGAGGTTCACAAGAACGATCCCAGGAATGAAAGGGTTAATGTATGAGTTGCGTTTGATGGCACTGGCTCTGTACTCGCAGGAGTTTAAAAGAATGAAAGTTCAAAGTTCAAGTTACTATCAAAGTACATTTATGTAACCATACACAACCCTGAGGTTCATTTTGTTGTGGGCATACTCAATAAATCCAAGAAAAACAATAGAATCAATGAAAGACCACATCCAACAGGGCAGGCAAACAATCAGTATGTAAAAGACAACAAACTATGCAAATATAAAAGAAAATAACAATAATAATAATAAAATAAGCAATACATCAGAATCAGATATCACCGGCAGGTGTCGTGAAATTTGTTAACGCCAAATTTGTTTAATCTCTGGTGATATTAAACCTGATTCTGATACCCATTGAGAGCAGAAAATGAAGAGTCCTTGAAAGTGCGTCCGTAGGTTGTGGGAACAGTTCAGGGACGAGGGACCTCACTGAAACCTATCGAATATTGAAACGCCTAGATGGAGTGGATGTGGGGAATCTGAGGAAAGGCAGTGGATGTTCCCAGGCATCTAGGACCAGAGGACACAACCTCAGGACCCATTAGAATGGAGATGAGGAGGAATTTCTTGGGCCAGAGGGTGGTAAATCGATGGAATTCATTGCCATAGATGGAGGCCAAGTCATGGGTATGTTTAAAGGGGAAGTTGATAGGATCTTGATTGATAAGAGTGTCAAAGATTATGGGGAGAAGACTAATGGGTTTGGGAGGGATTACAGATCAGCCATGATTGAATAGTGGAGCAGACTCGATTCTACTCCTACATTATCAAAGAACCTCACCAGCCAGGCCGTGCTCTTTTCTCGCTGGTGCCATCAGGTGGAAGGTACAAGAGCCTCAGGTCTCGCACCACCCAGTTCAAGAACAGTTACGACCCCTCAACCATCAGGCTCCTGCATAGAAGTGAATAACTACACTCACTTGTCCATCTACTGAGATGTTCCCAAAACCAATGATCTCACTTTAAGGACTCATTATCTTGTTGTTTCATGTTCTCGCTATTTATATTTGCATTTGAACAGTTTGTTGTCTTCTGTACTCCGGTTGATCTTTCACTGATCCTGTTATAGTTACTATTCTAGAGATTTGCTAAGTATGTCCACAGGAAAATGAATCTCAGGGTTGTATATGGTGACATGTATGTACTTTGATAAAATTTACTTTGAACTTTACTTTGAATCATGTGGTCTGCTCCAGTTTATTATTTCTTATACTTGGCTGACTGCCCTGAATTATGGAGGACCGGCGTTGTGCCTCAGGCCAGTGTTGGGGACCCTACCCCACAGACACAGGGGAAATTTGCTTCATTGCTGAGGCAGTGAGACATCCGCAGGCAGCTGATGGATCTTCTGCCCCTGCCTTCCCCACTTCTCCCTCTAGCCGTGTGCTGTCAGGCTTTCTAATGGCATCTTGGTCATGCGGTAATGAGGGGAGCAAGATCAGGTCCATCTCGATCACCCTTCTCTTTCTGATGGGACTGATTGTACTGATGCTGTCACAGTGAGAGTGATGTCAGAACGCAGAATAGTTCAACACAGGAAGAGTCCCTTTGACCCACAATGACTGTGGCAAATTCATTCAATCAGTAACGAAATGCTAATGAAACAAAGCCTCTCTGCCTACACAGGTCAACATTCCACCAACCTTCACACTCACATGCCTATCTAAGAGCTTCTTCAATGCCTCCACCGCCACTCCGGCAGTGCAATCCAGACCCCCACTCAGTGTCCGTGTAAAAAAAAACTTAACCATACCTCTCTTTTAAACTTACCTTTCTCAACCTAAAGCGTAATACCCCTCTCTCCCTCGTTAGTGAGAGAGAGAGAGAGAGAGAGAGAGCGCGCGCACACATGGGCGCCTGTGGGATGAACAGTTTGTTTTTGATGGACTCTAGACCATCAAAGTCTCTTTTTGGGGACTTTGCTGTTGCTGGCATGGTGGGTGGTGGTGGTGGGGCGGGGGGGCTGATGCTTTTGCTGAGGTGGGGTAGATGCTTTGCTGCTGCTTGTGCTGGGAGGGGGGGGAGGGAAGCTTTGAGGTTCTAGCATTTTTCTTTCATTCGTTCTTTGGGTTTTTTCCCTTCTGTTTTGTGGATGTCTGTGAAGAGTAAGAATTTCAGGTTGTATATTGTATATATTCTCTGATATTAAATGGAACCATTGGACCATTGAATTACTTGCCCTGTAGTATTCAGTATTTTGATCCAAGATACCAGCTGTTTACTCTGTCTAACTCTCTCAATCACATCTATTAGATCTCTCTCCAGCCTCCACTACTCTGCAGAAAACATCCCAGGTTTGTCTGACTTCTGCTGATAGCATAGGTCCTCTCATCCAGGCAGCATCCTGGCGAACCTCTTCTGCACCCTCTCCAAAGCCTCCACATCCTTCCTGTAGTGGGGTACACTACACTCTAAGTGTGGTCTATCCAATGTTGAATACAACTGCACGTGACTTCCTGACCCCTGCTCCGAATGACGAAGGCGAAGTTTCAAAGTTAACTTATTATCAAAGTAAGTCTACATTATGCAACCTTGAGGTTTGTTTGCCTACAGGCAGCCGGGAAACAAGAAACCCGAAAGAACCCAATTTAAAAAAGAGACCAGCACCCAAAGGGGGGGGGGAAGAAAGATGGAGGGAGGGAGAGAGAGCAAGGGGGGAGGGGGGAGGGGAGGAGAGGGAGAGGGGGAGAGGGGAGGGGAGGGGGAGAGGGGAGGGGAGGGGGAGAGGGGAGAGGAGGGAGGAGGGAGGGGAGAGGAGGAGAGAGGAGAGAGGAGAGAGGAGAGAGGAGAGAGGAGAGAGGAGAGAGGAGAGAGGAGAGAGGAGAGAGGAGAGAGGAGAGAGGAGAGAGGAGAGAGGAGAGAGGAGAGAGGAGAGAGGAGAGAGGAGAGAGGAGAGAGGAGAGAGGAGAGAGGAGAGAGGAGAGAGGAGAGAGGAGAGAGGAGAGAGGAGAGAGGAGAGAGGAGAGAGAGAGACACAAATCGTGCAAACAATAAAAGCAAGCAATAGGATTCTGAATGAAATTGAGTCCATAGACATGAAGCCAAGAGCAGCTGGAACAAACTCATAGCCTTGGTTTCAGCTCATCACACAGCGGGGCAAATCAGCGCAAAGCTCACAGACACGAAGCCGGCAGCAGCCTCACAGCCTCAGCGCCGCGGAGAGAGGGGTAACTGTCACGGAAGAGCGAGCAGAATCAGTCCGGCCCTCTCCTCCGGTCCCGGCACCCCTGTCTTATCAGTCTATCTGGGCCGGCATTTAAACTGTCCAACACCAGGCCGCCCTCCGCGCTCTGGGCCTGGGCCCCGCCGCCCAGCCCCTGGCTGTACGCAACCTTCCCAAATCAGCTTGGTGCGTAGATTGATCCAACCTTGCTCCCGGTATAGGTGGATGGGCTCTGAAACGATTCCGCTCCATTTCCGATAAGAATACCATCCATCCTCTTTACCACCCTGTCAACCTACGTTGGCACTTTAGTGGATCGATGGACTTGGACCCAAAGATCCCAATGAACATCCACACTATTAAGGGTCTTACCATTAGCAGTGTACGGTCCCTTTTTATTTGATCTCCCAACGTGCAATACGACATATTTGGCCAGATTTAACCCCATCTGCCATTCCTCCACTCATATCTCCAACTAGTCTATATCTTGCAGTATCCATTGGCAATCTTCTACACGGTCCACAATGTCACCTGTTGTTGTATCATCTGCAAACTTACTTATTCACCCATCTGCATCTTCATCCTTAATACCGGGAGTGGTAATGGGGACAAGCTCCCACTATCCATTAAACACTCTCAATGACGTGCACTTCACGTAGCCTCTGACAACCAAGTCCAGCTCCAGGCCTTCACGTGTGGCGTAGCTATTAAGCCCGGCAGAATCAGTTCTACAGACAGGAAAAGGGGCAAAGTCGGGTTACTGGCACCTTCAAACCAGTCACTTCGGGCAGATGGGTCTCGTCAGCCGTGGTTGACAGCTCAGCTAGGAGAAGGAAAACTCTGATCTCAAACCTCCGCTGTCCTGTGGCCATACCCACTCATGGGAAAGGATTTGGGAGTGAACCCCGAGGGAAAAATCCAGAGCTGGAGTCCCTAAGGCTGTCCCACATTGAGTTCAATGCTGACTGGCAACTCCTGCGATGCTGTTGGTACCAAATGTATCGGTTTCTGCCGTTCCTTTGGGTTCATCAGATGCATGGAGAGAGGGAGCTTGCTACATGGGCAACAGCTTGCTCTCCATATCGTACTGCCCTGGCTTGTGTATCTAGGTAGCTTGGACAAAACATCCATGGGTGACCCTGACCAACGGAGGCCTCACATTTTCATCCCGATCACCTGCTAGGCATCTCACAAGCAACAGAGGTCTCAGTATGGATCCCTGCAACAGATCACCAGTCACGGACCTCGGGCCAAAATAAGTCCCAGCGACCACTTCCTTCTGTCTTCTGTCAATTCTAGATCCAAATGGGCACGTCACCGTGCATCCCTTGCATCTTAATCTTCTGGATGAGCTTCTTATGAGGGACTCTGTCCAATGTCTTACTAACATCCACAGCTCTACCTTCATCAATCATCGTCATAACCTCCTTGAAAAACTCCATCAAGTCAATGAGACACAACTTGCCCTCCAGAAAGCCATGCTGACTGTCCCCAATTAGGCCATGGTTTTCCAACTGCTCACAAACTCTATCCAGAGGACACGCACTGAAGGCGAGGTGGGGGTAGGTTCGGGGGGGGGGTGTGCGAGGGGTAAGTTTTTTACTCAGAGAGTGGTGGATGCTTGGTATGGTGGTGGAGACAAATACATTAGAGGCCTTTAAGAGATGTTCAGACGAATGTGAGGAAGATGGAGGGACATAGAGATTGTGTAGGTAGGAGGGATTAGTTTTTGATTTACTTTATAGTTGGTTCGGTACAATATGATGGGCTGAAGGGCCTTTTCCTGTGCTGTACTGTCTAATGTTCTAACAATCCACTCCAATGGCTTCCTTACTACTGACATGAGATTCACTGGCCTATCGTTTCCATTCAGTATTTCCCTCCTCGAATAACGGAACAGCATTACCTACCTACCATTCCTCTGACATCTGGCCGGTAGCTATAGGGGGACAGAAAAATCAACACAAACAACATGACGATCTTGTCTGAGGCCCCAGCAATCTCACCCTTTGCCATTTTCAATAATCGGTGGTACATCCCATCAGGCTTCAGGGGCTTATTCAAAGTGTTGTTTGAGAGACCCGGTGCTACCTCCTTCTTTACCACAAAACACCCTCGCACAGCATCATGCTCCTCTCTGATCTCACCATGCTCCACTCCTTCTCCTTGGGAAATACTGATGCAAGTTTCTCAGTTGGGACCTGGTCCACATCCTCCATTTCCAAGCACATATTCTTTTTGTTTTATCCTTGAGTGGTGGTACCTGCTCCCTAGTGATCCCCTTGCTCTTCATATACGTACTGAATGCCCCAGGGTACTCTTTAATCCTACTTGCCAAGGAATTTTCTAAATCCCCTCGAGAGTTCTTTCCTAGCTTCTCTGTCATCCTCAAGGGCTCCATTTGATTTTAGCTTCCTGAACCTTACACATGACCTTCGGCCCATCTAATCCATGCCAAAACCATTTCAACTGCCTACTTCCACCCCGACCTTAGCCCTCTGTACCCCTACTATCCATCTACCTATCCAAACTTCTCTTAAACATTGAAATCGACTTCACGTGCACCACTTGCACTGGCAGCTCATCCCCTAATGTTGTTTCCCTCATGTTCCCCTTAAACACTTCACCTTTTACCTTTAGCCTCTGGTTATATTCCCACCCAACCTCAGTGGAAAAAGCCTGCTTGCATTTACCCTACCTAAACCCCTCATAATTGATGTAGTCATAAAGAAGGCAAGACAGCGGCTATACTTTATTAGGAGTTTGAAGCGACTTGGCATGTCAACAAATACACTCAAAAACTTCTATAGTTGTACCATGGAGAGCATTCTGACAGGCTGCATCACTGTCTGGTATGGAGGGGCTACTGTACAGGACTGAAAGAAGCTCCAGGAAGGTTGTAAATTTAGTCAGCTCCACCTTGGGCATTGGCCTACAAAGTACCCAGGACATCTTCAGGGAGCGGTGTCTCAGGAAGGCAGCATCCATTATTAAGGACCTCCAGCACCCAGGGCATGCCCTTTTCTCACTGTTACCATCAGGTAGGAGATACAGAAGCCTGAAGGCACACACTCAGCAATTCAGGAACAGCTTCTTCCCCTCTGCCATCTGAATCCTAAATGGACATTGAAGCTTTGGGCACCACCTCATGTCTTAAAAATATACAGTATTTCTGTTTTTGCACATTTTTTAATAATCTCTTCAATATACGTAATTGATTTACTTGTTTATTTATTATTATGTTTTATTTTATTTATTTACTTTGTTTTCTCGCCCTCTCTAGATTATATATTGCATTGAACTGCTGCTGCTAAGTTAACAAATTTCACGTCACAGGCCGGTGATAATAAACCCAATTCTGATTTTGTACAGCTCTATCAAATCTCCTCTCAATCTTATGTTCTAAGGAATAAAGTTCTAACCTATTCAATCTTTTGTCATAACTCAGGCCCTCAGTAACTTTTTCCTCTCTTTTGCACTATATATTTAACTTAAATTTCTTCTATACTTTTAAATGAAATTTATAGTTTTTACTATTATATTTTGCAATGCAGTTCTGCGGCAAAAGAAAAAACAATCACCACACGTGCCATATGGTAAAGGTCTCCCAAACATCGAGCACATCTACATGAAACACTGTCGCAGGAAAGCAGCATCTGTCATCAGAGATCTCCACCACCCAGGCCGTGCTCTCTTCTCGCTGCTGCCATCAGGTAGAAGGTACAAGAGCCTCAGGACTCGCACCACCCGGTTCAAGAACAGTTACTCCCCCTCAACCAACAAGCTCTTGAACAAAAGAGGATAACTACACCCATCTATCGAGATGACCTCCCCCTCCCCCTCCCACTTTCAAATCTCCTACTAGCTCTTCTTTCAGTTTGTCCAGAAGAAGGGTCTCAGCCTGAAACGTCGACTGTACCTCTTCCTAGAGATGCTGCCTGGCCTGCTGTGTTCACCAGCAACTTTTATGTGTATCTCACTTTAAGGATTCTATCTTGCTCTCGTTATTTATTGTTGTTTATTTATATCTGCCTTTGCACAGTCTGTTGTCCTCTGTTGCTCTCTCAATAATCTTGTTTACAGTTACTATTTTATAGGTTTGCCAAGTATGCCCACAGAAAAAGAATCTCGGGGTTTGTATGTGGTGACATGGTAATAAATTTTACTCTGAAATTTTTACTTTCTTGAACTTTGATTCTGATATTCTTGGATGGACTATTTTTTGCTGTTCATCAGATTAACCTGTGGGGCACCGAATTGCCGGAAGGCAGCGTCTACTCCTAAGGTCGTGGGGACATACAGCAGGGGACAGGCCCCTTGGCCCCCTGCGTACACACCCAGTGCCCAGTACCTACCTTCGGCCAGTTCCTCGATGGCGCTCTGAACGCTCCTCTCAAAGCTGACTGCGTCGGCGGGGCTCTGGAACGTGAGGCCGAATTTGTCCTCGTCCACTTTCCAGTGGTGGAAGATGGGGTTCACCTTGTTGTACACAAGGTCCCTCTTAAGGCAGCACTCCAAGATCACCTGCACGGGAAGGAAACAGCGAGGAGAGGGGACCCGTCTCAGTCAGTCCTCTCAAGCTTCAGGAGAGCTGAAGCTGTGCCCGGGAATTGGGCGGGTGGGTGGGGGTGGTGGGTGGTGGGGTGGTGGAGGGAGGGGAGGGAATTCCAAATCTATCCTCGCCAAAATACGCACGCTGTTGGAGAAGCGTTCTGCTGTTGGGTTAACTTCTGGTCAATCTCATTCTCCGCCTCAAGAAATGGAGGAAGATGGAAAAGTGTGAGTGCAGGGAAGAGCTGGAGTTGGGGGGGACTGGACAAGGGTGTTGGAATTGTTTACTCAGGACACTTTTCTGTTCTTCTCCCCATCCTCCACACCTCCCCCATCACCTCCTTCTGGTGCCCGCCCCCACCCTTCCCTTTCTCCCATGGTTCACTCTCCTTCTTCAGCCCTTTTCCACCAATCACCTCCCAGCTTCTTCATTCCGCCCCCCCCCCCAACTGGTTCCACCTATCACTTGCCGGCTTGTACTCCTCCCCTTCTCCCCGCCTCCTTATTCCGGCTTCTTCCCGCCCTTCCTTTCCAGTCCCGGTGAACTTTGACTGTTCATTCCTTCCCATAGATGCTGCCCAACCTGCCAAGTTCCTCCAGAATTTTTGCATGCATTTCTCCGGATTTCCAGCACCCGCAGAGTCTCTTGTGTTTGTGATTTTCATCTCCCTATTACGCTGATCAAACAGCTGATTTGCCTCTTAACCACCACTGCTTTATCATTTCCTGTCAGACTCACCTAATGTACAGACACTCCTGTGCCTAGTGTCACTTTATGGACATACAATCAATATATGTATATAAGCTATCTTATGTAGTTATATTTATTGTGTTCTTTATCTCATTGTGTTTTTTTTTGTGCCGCATTTGATCCGGAGTAACAGTTATTTAATTCTCCTTTACACTTGTGTACTGGAAATGACATCAAACAATCTTGTGTCACGGTACGCACCGGACCACGCCGGCCTCCGGGGCCTGGACGCTCCGAATCTCCGGAGTGCAGGTAGCTGGTGCAATCTCTTTAAAGATTCCGGCCCGCTCCGCTAATTGGCGGCCAGGTTTTGGTGCCAAGCTTTGGATTTTTAAAGAGCAGCTGGACCCGGGTTCGGGGGCTCAGTCGTCAGCTCAACTTTGGTTCAGTTTGCGATCGCGTTTCGGATCTCTGTCTCGTTTGGGTTCTCGTCTAGTCTCATCAGGTTCTCATCTAGAGTCTAGTCAAGAACGCTGTTCTCGTCTCAGTCTCGAAATTGTGTCTCGATCTAGTCTCGGGTAGAAGCATAGAACATAGAAACATGGAAAACCTACAGCACACCACAGGGCCTTCAGCCCACAAAGCTGTGCCAAACACACACCTACTTTAGAAATTACCTCGGATTACCCATAGCCCTCTATTTTTCTAAGCTCCATGTACCTATCCAGGAGTCTCTTAAAAGACCTTATTGTATCTGCCACCACCACTGTCGTCGGCAGCCCATTCCACGCACTCGCCACTCTCTGCTTAAAAAAACTTACCTCTGACATCTCCTCTGTACCTACTTCAGAGCACCTTCGAAATATGCCCTCTTGTGCTAGCTATTTCAGCCCTGGGAAAAGGCCTCTGACTATCCACATGATCAATGCCTCTCATCATCTTATACACTTCTCTCAAGGTCACCTCTCATTCTCCGTCGCCCACGGAGAAAAGGCCGAGTTCACTCAACCTATTCTCATAAGGCATGCTCCCCAATCCAGGCAACATCCTTGTAAATCTCCTCTGCACCCTTTCTATAGTTTCCACGTCCTTGGGTCCTCACCATCCTTGCCTAGGCCGCTGGTCACACCTCGAGTCGTGAATTTCAGCTGGCACTTGTCCAACGGAGGGCTGTCAAACCCGGCTGTGAAACTCGGGACCCACGGGGAGAGCATGGCATGGGGTCGGACGAAGGACGGATGAGGGAGAGACAATGGGGGACAGAGCGGTAACGGGATGGTGGAATAATATGGGTTCAGAGAGAAGGGAGAATGGTGACCTGGTAGGTGACGGGGATGAAGAGGGGCAATAAAGTCACTGCGTCACAGAGGACAGAAACAGGCCGCTTGGCCCAACTCATCCATGCTGACCCAAGGGGCCTTACTAGCTTAGTCTCATCTGCCTGTGTTTGGCCTTTATCCCTCTTAACGTTTCCCCTCCACGAACATGTCCCAATGCCTTTGAAATTTAGTAACTGTTCCCATCTCTCCTACTTTCTCTGTCAGCTTCTTCTATATACCCACACACACTCTAAATGAAATAGTTGCATCTCTTAGATGCTGAGCTACATCCTAAGATGCACTGGGACACATCACCAGCGATATAACCTGGGGTCATTGGGTGTTTCGGGTCTTTCAACATCAGGCACTCTCTCCCAGGTGACCCAGCCAGGGTTGATCAGGCCCCAGCTTGTGTCCCAGCTACATTGGTCCACAGGTCACAGCTCTTGATCAATAGCCATTTATGGGCTCGCTCAGCAGTCTCTGTGATGGTCCTGGTGGCTCTTTTCTTTGCAGCCCCCGTAATGCCAAGGAGAGAGTAGGTTCTGCACGGCGAGTGGCCAGCGAAACCTTTTCGCCCGACCTCTATGGGCTCGTATTGTGCCCTCCACCCGTCTCTGGCTCTGCTCTACCAACTCCTGGTATTTGTCCTTCTTACACTCCAACGTCTCCTCAATCTGTTCTTCCCAAGGCACTGTCAGTTCGACCATGACCACCTGCTTTGAGGTTTCTGACAGAATGGCCATATCAGGCCTCAGTGATGAGGATGCAATGAAGACAGGGAACTTCAGTTACTTGCGAAGATCAATTGCCAGTCAGATGCCGTGGCGAGCAAGCCTGCTGGTGGTCCGGGCTGAGGCTGCGGCTGGTCTCCAGCTTTGATAAAGGTTGTGGGCTTTCTGGGTTGGTGGATGTGCCTACTGTTGTTAACGGCCAAGCAGACAATTTCTGCCTCTGCCTTCAGTGCCAGTGGTGGCATCCTTCTCCCAGGGTTTTTGGGCAGCCCCAGGGTCCTTCTGCCAGGGCTAAGAGGTAAGGGCCTCACCTTTGCCCCAATCAAAGGGGTTCACCCTTCAAATCTGTCCCCTCTCACCTTAAACCTGTGCCCTCTAGATTTAGACGGCTCTACTCTGGGAAAGCAACTTTATTTACGCCCCTCATAAGACAATAAGGCATAGGACCAGAATTAGGCCATTCAGCCCATCGATTCCACTCCGCCATTCCATCATAGCTGAATCGAGATCCCACTCAAGTCCATTCACCTGTCTTTTTGCCAAATCCTTTGATGCCCTGACCGATCAGGAAACAATCAACTTCTGCCTCAAGTATATGCACAGACTCGTGATTTTATAAACATCTAAAAGCCTCCTTCTCACGTGGCTTACCTAGTTTCTCAGGCCCTCCCGTCCCTGCAACACCCACATGAACATCTTCTGTACCTTCTCTGGCACAATGACATCCCCTACTAGAGCATGGTGATCAGAACTGTACAAACACTCCAAATATGGTCTCACCAATGTCTTATTGGTGTAAAGCAACGTCCCAACTCTCAACCCCAGTTGGATGGTCTTTCATTGATCCTGTTATAGTTACTATTCTATTGATTTGTTGAGTATGCCCACAAGAAAATGTACTGGATTTGGAGGCGGTGCAGAGGAGGCTCACCAGGTTGATTCCAGAGATGAGGGGGTTAGACTATGAGGAGAGATTGAGTCGCCTGGGACTGTACTCGCTGGAATTCAGAAGAATGAGAGGAGATCTTATAGAAACATATAAAATTATGAAAGGGATAGATAAGATAGAAGCAGGAAAGTTGTTTCCACTGATTGGTGAGACTAGAACTAGGGGACGTAGCCTCAAGATTCGGGCGAATAGATTTAGGATGGAGATGAGGAGGAGCTGCTTTTCCCAGAGACTGGTGACACTGTGGAATTCTCTGCCCAGTAGAGCAGTGAAGGCTACCTCAGTAAACATATTGAAGACAAGGTTGGATAGATTTTTGCACAGTAGGGGAATTAAGGGTTTTGGAGAAAAGGCAGGTAGGTGGAGATGAGTCCGTGATCTTATTGAATGGCGGTGCAGGCTCGACGGGCCAGATGGCCGACCTCTGCTCCTATTTCTGATGTTCTTATGTTTCTCAGGGTTGTATATGGTACTTTGAACTATTCATTGTCCTGACTGATAAAGACAAGCTTACCTGTTGGCTTTCTTCACCTGAGTCACCAAAGTGGGATAAAAATAAAGATCTTTGTGAAGAGATTTAGAAATTAGCGTTGAAAAATATTGTGAACTCTTGTCGTTTTGCTTCAATGGCAGGCACATACTGAGGATTGTGTTGTGGGCAAGTGTCCGCGGACTTCTGCCACCAATTCACGAGCCCTAGCCCGTCCGTCTTTGGGAAGTGCGAAGGAACCGGAGCATCCGGGGGAAGCCCACGTGCGTCATGGGGGGAGAACGTGCAAACGCCTTACGGGCCAGCGGCGGGAGTCGAACCCTGATCGGCGACGGCTGGCACTGTGCCGGATGGAGGGGCAACGGGGCACGAAGAGCCATCGGGGCGGTGGGGGGAGGAGGGGAGGTGATTGGGATGGAGGAGGAGGAAGCGGAAAAGAGGCACAGAGGGCAATGGTGGATGGAGAGGCGATGGGGGAGAGGGGAATGAGGAAGGGCCAAAAGACCAGTGGGCTCATTCAAATGCCAGACTGGTATTGATTGGCGCTTCTGTAGCTTCAAGCTGGTTGACCACAAGATCATGAGACATAGGAGCAAAATTAGGCAAATCGGCCCATCGAGCCTGCTGTGCCATTCCATCATGGCTGATTTATTATCCCGCTCAACCCCATTCTCCTGCCTTCTCCCCGTAACCTTTGATGCCCTGACTGATCAAGAACCTATCAACCTCTGCTTTGGATGACTTGGCTTGCACAACCATCTGCGGCAATGAATTCCACAGATTCACCAGCCGCTGGCTGTAAAGCATGTCCTTGTATTCTGAGGCTTTTCTCTCTGGTGATATTGAACCCGATTCTGATTCTGAGCACCAAGGAGCCGTGACAATATCAGGACTGGCTTTCCGTTAGCTCATAGAAGTGCCTGGCCTGGTGAGTTGGAGAGTGGGCGGGCCGGGGACGTGAATCTATGTACCTCCCTCTCTGTGCTAACAGAGGCCCTGCCACACTGTGTCAATCCCACTAGTGCCCCATGTGGACCTTGTCTGGTAATGCTGACTCTTTGCTAACTAAGGAGACACCCAATGAACTGCACTTTGATGCCACATGCAGCTTGGCTCTGGTAGAGCAAAGGAGTCTGGGAATACAGGTCCATCATTTGTTGAAGGTGACATCTAGGATTGTAAAGAAAGCTTCTGGCACATAGGCTTTCATAAATATTGAGGACGGAAGATAGCATGTTATGTCGGGAGTTGTGTAAGACGTTGGTGAGGCCTAATTTGGAGCATTGTGTGCAGTTTTTGGTCGCCTACCTACAGGAAAGATGTAAATGAGGTTGAAAGAGTGCAGAGAGAATTTCCAAGATTGTTGCCAGGTCTGGAGGGCCTGAGTCAGAAGGGAAGATTGAACCGTTTACGACTGTTTTCTTTAGAACGCAGAAGACTGAGGGGAGATTTGATAGAGGTGTACAGAATTATGAGGAGAAGATAGGGTAGATTCAAGCAGGTTTTTTCCACTGAGGTGGGTGGGACTACAACCGGAGGCCGTGGGTTAAGGGTGAAAGGTGAGAAGTTTAAGGGGAACATGAGGGGAGACTTCTTCACTCAGAGATTCAGGAGCGTGTGGAATGAGATGCCAGTGTAAGTGGTGCATTCGGGCCTGATTTCAATGTTTAAGAGAAGTTTGGATAGGTTCATGGATAGTAGGGGTGTGGAGGACTACGATCCTGGTGCAGGCTGATGGGTGTAGGCAGTTTAAATGGCTTCGGCATGGACTAGATGGGCTGAAGGGCCTGTTTCTGTATTGTACTTCTCCATGGTGCTGTGAGTTATCTCAGAGTCATGGAATCACAGAGTCCAACAGCATGGGAACAGGCCCATCAGCCCATCATGTTCATGCTAACCCTCAGTCACTCATTTACACTGATTCTCCCCTTAGTCCATTAACTCCTTCCACTCACTGGGGGCAATTTACGGCTGCCAATTATCCGACATCTTTGGGATGTGTGGCGGGTGGGGGGGGGGAGAACTGGAACGCCTGGAGGAAAGTCACGTGGAAACGGGGAGAGCATGCAAACGCCACATAGTCAGCACCCAAAAGGTCAAGCTCGAACTTGGGTCAGCAGAGCTGTGAGGAAGCAGCCCCCCTCCCTGCGCCACCCTTATTCTCTCACGGGCACCTACCCCACAACCACTCGTTCCTTTCACGGCGCGAACCGTTTTCAAAAACGCAGCAGGCTACTCTGACGGCACCTCCCAAACCCACAGCTTAAACCCCCCCACTCCCCTGACCCCGAAAAACACATGGGCAGCAGGTATGGGGGAAGCACCACCACCTACGTGGCCCCCTCCTGGTCACGCATGTTCTTGGAAATGTATCACTGGTCCTTCAATGTCCCTGGGTCGAGATCCCCAACAGCACTCAAAGTCTTTTGTTATCATATTACTTTCTGTGTTACCAGATACTACCTTGAGATTAATTTTCGTGCAGGCAAAATCAAGAAATACAACAGAACTCACACACACACACAAAATGCTGGAGGAACTCAGCAAGCTGGGCAGTGCCTACGGAAAAAAGTAAACAGTCGATGTGTCGGGCCGACCTGGATCCGCCTATCACCTCCCTGCTAGCCTCTTCCCCCTCTCCCCACCTTCTTATTCTGGCGTCTTCCCCCTCAGTCTTGAAGAAGAGTCTCGGCCCGAAGCGTCGACTGTTTATTCATTTCCGTCGATGCCGCCTGGCCTCCTGAGCTCCTCCAGCATTTTGTGTGTGTTGCTCTGGATTTCCTGCATTTGCTGACTTCCTCGTGTTTGTGGTTAAGAAATCCAGTAGAACTTATGAAAAACTATAAGTAAATAAAGGCTGACGACCAACGTGCAAAAAAAAAGCGCAAATTAAAAATAATAATACCACGATCATGAGTTGTTTAAGAGTTTACAACTTACGATAATGTAGTAACGCTAACCTGCGTTCAGTTCTGCCGCTGCCTGTAAGTTAAAGTTAAAGTCTGTGGCCCATCAGGCTTATGCCGGTTTCTGTGGCGTGATGCGACTTCGAGTACGAGACTCCCCACCGGATAGGACGCCAGTCTATCGCGAGGTTAACCCCCAGCATTTCGCCGGGACCCATTTTCAGCTGGGTAGACTGGAGCAGTGTGTGGTTAAGTGCCTTGCTCAAGGACACAACACGCTGCCTTGGCCGGGACTCGAACCCACGACCTTCAGAGCGTGAGCCCAATGCTCTAACCACTTGGCCACGTGCCACACACTGTCTGTAAGGAGCCTGTACGTTTCCCGTGTGGGTTTCTTCCAGGTGCTCTGGTTTCCTCCCACATACCAAACACATATACATTACGGTGGAGAAGTCTTAGGCACACATATATAGCTAGGGTGTCTAAAACTTTGCAACATACACAAAATTCTGGAGGAACGCAGCAGGCCAGGCAGCATCTATGGAGAAACGTACACAGTCAACGGTTTGGCCGAGACCCTTCATCAGGACTGGAAAATTTCTTTCTTTTTTTTTCAGGGTCTTGGCCCGAAATGTCGACTGTTTACTCTTTTCCATAGATGCTGCCTGACCTGCTGAGTTCCTCCAGCATTTTGTGTGTACTGCTTGGATTTCCAGTATATGCAGTTTTTCCCGTGCTTGTGCTTAAGACTTTTGCACAGTACTGTAGTAATTTTATGTGTTGCACTGTACTGCTACCACACAAAAAAAAACAAATTCCATGATGTATGGAGTGATTCTGATCTGGGTCTCTATTGTGGACTGAGAGTGGGAAGAGGGCAGGGAGAGGGGAATCATGGTTGGGAAAGGGGAAGGGAGAGGGAAACACCAGAGAGACATTCTGTAATGATCAATAAACCAATTGTTTGGAATCAAATGATCTCGCCTGAGGTCTCAGGGCTGGGTTCGTCTGCACCCCTCCCACCACCGGCCCCCTGGCCCCTGACATTCCTTCTCTGCCACCCGTCCCACACCCCTCCCGTGGCGCTCCATCCTCGCCATTCCCAACCTCCTTTGCTCCCGCCAGATCTACAACCTCGCTCTCCGCTCCACGTTGGCCAATACAGTACTGTGCTAAAGGCTTAGCCACCCCAGCTACATCAATGTGGCTAAGACTTTTGCACAGTCCTGTAGGTTAGTAGGTGAATTGGTCAACATGTGTGTCATTGGGCAGCACAGACTTGTTAGGCTGGAAGGGAGTGTGACTGTATTGTGTCTCAAAGTAAATCAAATCAGAACAATCAGGCACTTGGTGGGGGGGGGGGTCACCTTCTTACTCCAGTCAGTGCTGTCCATTAAATATTGACCTGCAAGTGATGGCCACACCACATGGTTGAGTAAAATAAAGAAACGATTCCTCATCCATATCTGCATCCCCCCCCCCACCCTCTGCTGCTCACTGACCCAGTCCAGCTCCATCTCCGCTGAAGGTGGAAGGAGGTAACGGTCCCACGCTCAGAGCCGAACCTGGCCACCAACCAGCCTCCTGCCCTGGAGGAGGCCGCGGCTTGCTGGACGAGCTGCATGGCTCCCGGTCCAGAGGGTACCGTGTCAAGGGCAAAGGTCAGGAGGGCAGGAGAGCAACCCCTGTCCTATCAGAGGGGCGGAACAGAGGCGCTGACCTTCCAGGATTCCGCCACCCTTCGGGAAGGTGGAGGGGCTGGAGCATCACGCTCCCCCCATCTCAACCACCCGCACCCCCGACCGGTCCTCGGAGTCTGGGTGCAAGCGTCTCCCTCTGCACCGGTAGATGCCGACGTGGGGGCTGAGGCGCGGTCCGTCAGCTGCGCCGCGCCTGTCCTAAGCACAGCTGTCACCCTGCTCGCACACGGGACAGGCCGGTCCCCAGAGCTGGGGACGGACCCCCGGCGCTCGGCGCAGGCACGGAATTCCCGAGCCCTGGGAGCGTCTGGGAATTCCTGAAAAGTCCAGAGCCCCGGTACAAGCCTCCCCAATGTTGGGAATTCCTTCAGAAGGCTGTGCCTCAAGAAACAGCACCCATCATTGAGGACTACCACCAACCAGGATGTTACTGTCGTGAAGGCAGAGGTAGAGGAGCTAAAGACCATCATTAGGAACAGCTTCTCCCCTTCCACCATCAAATACCTGAAAGGCCCATGAACTCATGAACACTATCTCACTATTCTTATTAAACTATTCACTTATTTTGTAATTTTTATAAATTTTAATGTCTCTATACTGCACTGCTGCTGCAAAACCACAAATTTCACGTCATGAAAGTCAGTGATGATATACCCAATTCCGATTCCGATTGCCGAGGACTTCCTGGCAATGCTCCAGGTGCCTGGAACGCCCAGGAATCCTTGGGAGCATCCCAGATCATTTGTACGTACCTCCTTACCCTATCTGTTGTCCTATTGAAACACCCCCCCCCCCGCCCCCACTGGTTCCTCCACACCAGAGCTCGGCTGTAAATTTGATCCGGGAGACACTGTGCCATCCCTTCCCTCAATCAACCCAGGAGCTCACCGCTCATCCTTCCTTCCCGCTGCCAACCTCGTTCCCGAGGAGCCAGAGGCTCCTGGAGTCAGCCAGAGTGACGGACTGCCCTCTTCTCCCCCAACCCTCCAGCCCACTTGCTCCCGCTGGTGCGAGAGGAGGCAGGGTTACTGGAGGGGACTGTGGGGGGGGGGGCGGGGTATGCTTACAACATCTTCAGCCAAAGGCCATCTACTTGCACCGTTAACTATTTTTCTCCCCTTCAGACGCTGCCCAGCCTGTGGAGTGTTTCTGGTAGTGTCTGGACTTTCTCTCAGATTTGTGGCAGCTGCAGTATTGTACGAGGCGCAGCAAGGGGTTTCCTGTTTGGCGGGACCGCTGTGCGGCCTTGGTCGTAGTGAGGACTGGGCCTCACGCCGCGGGCTCGCCTGCTGCAGCTGTCCAGGAGGGGTGACGCCAGAGATAGTGTGGTGCACGTCCATGCTGGATTGGAGGTCGGCCCTCTCCCGACAGTGCTGCCCTCCAGTGTTCGCTTGGTGGAAGACAAGCTGGATTGCCTGCGCGTGTACGTGCATACATCTATGGACTGCTGACAGGTTGTTCTTGCTGATAGTACCACTGCACCACCATTTTAGAGGATATGTCACTCAGGGACTTGGGCTATATATATATATTTTGTGTGGCTGCATGTTTACTGCTATCCTACATGTGCTATACGTGCCTTGTGCTGTGAATGACCATTGGTTTTGTGTTTTGGACCTTGGCCCTGGAGGAACACTGTTTTGTCTGGCTGTATACAGGGATATTCAACTTAAACTTGAACTTGAGATTCTGCAGATGCTGGCAATCTTGAGCAATCAACACAAAATAATGGAGGAACTCAGCAGGTCAGGCAGCGTCAATGGAGGGGAATAAACAGTCGATGTTTCCAACATTTCCTTCCGTAGATTCTGCCTGACCTGCTGAGTTTCTCCCGTATTGTGTGTGTAGTATTGCACCTCAGGAACTCTGTGGCGGCCACGCCAACGACAGTTAGCAACATCTCCTTCCGCCTAGTGCTCACATTTTCTGTGCTCTGAGGGTTGGTCATGTCACGGAGCAGTAGTTTGTAGAGTGCGTGGACGTTGTGAGGGTTCTCTGGCATTTCAGTAGTCCCTGGTGGGTTCGTGCACGATTGGAGTGGCAATGCGATGGTGGGGGGGGGGGTGGGATTGTGTATTAAGTATGGGTTAGTGTCTGGGGTGAATGATGCGCTTGTTGGGTCTCAAAGTGTCACCCACTGACCTCATCTGTCCTGCTAAGGTCCTGAAACAGTGACGTGAATGCAGGGGGCACCCAGAGAGAGCCGGTGAAGTGGCCCTTTCCCCACGGAAGCTGAAATCCGACGTTCCCGCCCCTCGCCATTGCCTCCGGCAACCTCCCAAAACAACTTCCTCCAGCGACTGCTCCCCTTTGAGAGGCAGAGGCACGGCTTCGGCCCAGTTGACCAATCACAACGCGGCCTCCGCACGAGGCTGGCGCCGGGACGGTGCCGACAATCGCGGTGGCTTGTGATGTGGGGAGGTCAGTGGTCAGGCGCCTTGGTGTCGGACTGGCCGGAGTCGCCCTCCCCCACCCAGCGCGCAGGGACACTCAAGGGGGCGAGGTCAGGGCTGCCCACCGCGTGACCACTTACCGCCTGGTCACGGAGGCGCTCACCGCGGATCAGGAAGCCGCCCTGGCCGTTGGCGTCCGACCTCACCGCCCGGCCAATGGTGACGTGGCTGAGGCCTGCTCCTCCCAGGGGCACCCATCCTCCACTGGAGTCGTCACGGGTCATCACTACTGCTCGCACTCGGACCACGTAACTGCAGAGAAACACAGCGTCGTCAGAGAGAGCCCCCCTGCCCGGACAACCCTCCCGCGGGTTCATCAGACCAGACGCAGTGGATGGCCACTGCCTCTTCCCACAAGGGGGGAGTCTACAACTAGAGGTGAATGGGTACTTGAGGGGCAACAGTTTGGGTATGTGGAACGAGCTGCCGGGACAATGGGTAAAGATGGACACATTTACAAGAAAATAAGACCATGAGGCATAGGAGCAGAATTAGGCCATTCGGCCCATTGAATGTTCCCCACCATTCCATCATGGCTGACAGATTTTTTCCTCTCAAGCCGACTCACCTGCAACCTTTGACACCCTTACTAATCAAGAACCTATCAACCTCAGCTTTAGATATGCCCAATGACTTGTCCTCCACTACCCTCTGGCTATAGAAATTCCTCCTCAACTCAGTTCTAAAATTGGACAGGTACCACAGATATAGGCTGGAGGGTTGGAGATACGTCTCTACTGAAGGAGGTGTGAGGCACTCCTTCCCTCTGCGAGCCTCCAGGTCACCCTTGGGCGAGGTATAGCACCTGCTGAGCTCCCCGATCAGGGTCATGTGAGGCCACGGGAGCAGGTGGTGGATGGTCGTACGAGCAGCCGGCGCAGATCACAAGTCCTGGTTGTGCGACCACTGACGCCAGGCAGACAGTTGCTGAAGGGTATTGATAATGGCTGGGGTCACCCGTCTTGTAAAAGCACTGCCCAGGAGAAGAAAATGACTTGCTTGTGTAGAAAAGAAAATGCCAAGAACAACCTCGGTCACGAGACCACGATCATCTACTTCATACGACATGGCACATAATGATGATGATGACGATAATGACCACAGATAGAGAAGTTTAGATTGAGACGGATATGGAGCAAACTTGGGCGATTGAGACTAGCTCCAGAAGGCACCATGGACAGTACGGATTAGATGGGCTGAAGGGCTTATTTCCATGCTGTATAACCCTACAACTATATGACCTCATGTATTCATGATTCTTTCAAAGAACATCAAAAAATGTTTTTAGAGTCATAGAAAATTACAGCATAGAAACAGGCCCTTCAGCCCATCTAGTCCATGCTGGAGCCATTTAAGCTGCCTACTCCCATCAACCTGCACCAGGACTATAGTCCTACCATCCACGTACCTGTTCAAACTTTTCTGAAATGTTGAAATCAAGCTGGCAGCTCGTTCCACACTCTCACCACCCTCTGAATGAAGAAGTTTCCCCACGTTTCCCTTAAACTTCCCACCTTTCACCCTTAACCCATGACCTCTGGTTGTATTCCCACCCAAACTCAGTAGGAAAAGCACGCTTGTATTTAACTTATCTATAACCCTCATAATTTTATATACTGCTATCAAATCTCCCCTCAATCTTCTACCTTCTAAAGAATACAGTCCTAACCTACTCAGTCTTTCCGTATAACACAGGTCTTCAAGACCCAGCAGCAATTCTTGATAGGTTTCCAAATGTCCAGTGGAGGCATTTGTCGAGGGAGGGGAGGAGAAGATGGCAGCGCGACGTACCGTGCGCGGCTGCTCTGAAATGATATCGGTATTTGTTAAGTCTATATCCTGATTTGATGGAGACAGACGTGAGAAGCACAGAGGAATATCTGGAGAAACTTCTGAAATGCCCGCTTCGCTGCCACTGCTACTGTGCGATCGAGAATCTCCAGAGGGGAAGGCCCCAAATCCTTGGCTTTGGCTATTGCCGGGGCCGGGGTCAGGGTCGAAGCACTCGGCAGAGATGGTGCTCGGTGCTGGAGCTCGAAGTTTTCGGACGGACTCAAGAGTCGACTGTGGTCGGGTGCTTCCAGGGTGCTGCATCGGCAAGTTTGTGGTGCTGGAAGCTCATGGCAGGGAGAGTTTCTCCCTTCTACTGTCTGTGTGAGATGATGGGACTTTCGAGAGACTTTGAGACTTTTTTTTACCGTGCCCATGGTCTGTTCTTTATCAAATTACGGTATTGCTTTGCACTGTTGTAACTATATGTTATAATTATGTGGTTTTTGTCAGATTTTTTAGTCTTGGTTTGTCTTGTGTTTCTGTGGTATCATACTGGAGGAACATTTTATCATTTCTTAATGCATGCATTACTAAATGACAATAAAAGAGGACTGTGTGTCCTCATAATCTAATCTTAAAAGCAGTTGACGGATACCGCAGCGTGAAATCTAGTGTAACGCTAGCGGTAGGATCAGGGTTCGATTCCCGCTGCTGCCTGCAAGGAATTTGCACGTCCTCTCTGTGACCGTGTAGGTTTCCTTCGAGTGCTCTGGTTTCCTCCTACATTCCAATGATGGACAGGTCAGGGTTGGAGAGTCGTGGCGAGCTATGTTGGTGCTGGAAAAGTGGGCTGCTCGCTGAAGTGATACGATGCAAATGGCGTATTTCACTGTATGCTTCAAATAAAACTAAACTCTATTTTAAAAAATCTTCGAAGGCCTTTGACCATGACAGCCTGTCGGATGGCTGCGGCTGGGCGGGAGAGAGGCCGACATTCAATATGCCCAGTGCCACTCACAGTGGGCAATAAAGCAAGATGGCCTGGCCTCGTGCAATGGGAGTGGGCAGCGAGGAGGGCAGTGGTCAAACAGGTAAGAAATCAATGCGTTGCGCAGTATCTGTGTGAAAAAAGGCATCGTCGATGTTTCGAGAGGAAGCCCTGCCTCGCGACGTACGGCGCAATTTTTCGCTGCTCCAGCGTGTTGGTCCGATTAGGACGTGGGAAGGCTGCGGCGTTAGTGTGAGAGGTGTGGGTTGCAAACACGGTAAGGGTGGAATTGGTGGCGGGCGGGGAAGATCGGGGATGGAGACCGGGATGAAGACGAGAGAGGGAAAGAAGAAGCTTCCAACGTCTGGATTGTTGCGGAATTATAGAGTCATAGAGCACTACAGGACAGAAACAGGCCCTTCAGCCCATCTAGTCTGTGCCGAGCTATTTATCTGCTTAGTCCCATTGACCCGCACCCAGACCATAGCCCTCCATGCTCTTCTCATCCATGTACCTATCCAAACTTATCCTAGATGTTGAAATCAACCCCACATTCATCACTTCTGCTGTCAGCTCATTCCACACTCTCACCACCCTCTGAGTGATGAAATTCCCCCTCATGTTCCCTTTAAACATTTCACCTTTAACCCTTAACCCACGACCTCTAATCTCAGTGGAAAAAAGCCTGCTTGAATGTATGCTGTCTGTGCCCATCATAATTCTGTACACCTCTATCAAATCCCCCCTCAATCTTCTACACTCTAAGGATGAAAGTCCTAACCTATTCAACCTTTCCCTATAACTTGGGTCTTCAAGTCCCAGCAACATCCTTGTGAATTGTCTGCACTCTTTTGATCTGTGGGTAGTCATAGTCATACTTTATTGATCCTGGGGGAAATTGGTTTTCGTTACAGTTGTACCATAAATAATAAATAGTAATAGAAATAGTAATAGTAATATTACTATTAGTAAATAGTGATAGTCATAGAAATAATAAATAGTAATAGAAAATAGTAATAAATAGTTAAATAGTAATATGTAAATTACGCCAGTAAGTTATGAAATAAGTCCAGGACCAGCCTATTGGCTCAGGGTGTCTGACCCTCCAAAGGAGGAGTTGTAAAGTTTGATGGCCATGGGCAGGAATGACTTCCTATGATGCTCAGTGCTGCATCTCGGAGGAATGAGTCTCTGGCTGAATGTACTCCTGTGCCCACCCAGTACATTATGTAGTGGATGGGAGACATTGTCCAAGATGGCATGCAACTTAGACAGCATCCTCTTTTCAGACACCACCGTCAGAGAGTCCAGTTCCATCCCCACAACACCACTGGCCTTACGAATGAGTTTGTTGATTCTGTTGGTGACTGCTACCCTCAGCCTGCTGCCCCAGCACACAACAGCAAACGTGATAGCACTGGCCACCACAGACTCGTAGAACATCCTCAGCATCGTCCAACAGATGTTAAAGGATCTCAGTCTCCTCAGGAAATAGAGACGGCTCTGATCCTTCTTGTAGACAGCCTCAGTGTTCTTAGACCAGTCCAGTTTATTGTCAATTCGTATCCCCAGGTATTTGTAATCCTCCACCATGTCCACACTGACCCCCTGGATGGAAACAGGGGTCACCGGTGCCTTAGCTCTCCTCAGGTCTACCACCAGCTCCTTAGACTTTTTCACATTAAGCTGCAGATAATTCTGCTCACACCATGTGACAAAGTTTCCTACCGTAGCCCTGTACTCAGCCTCATCTCCCTTGCTGATGCATCTAACTATGGCAGAATCATCAGAAAACTTCTGAAGATGACAAGACTCTGTGCAGTAGTTGAAGTCTGAGGTGTAAATGGTGAAGAGAAAGGGAGACAAGACAGTAGGTGACCAAATTTGCACGCAATATTCCAAATTAGGCCTCACCAACGTCTTACACAATTTCGGCATAACATTCCATCTCCTGTACTCAATACATTGATTTATTAAGGCCAGAGTGCCAGAAGTTTTCCTTACAACCCTATTTACCTGTGATGCCACTTTCAAGGAATTATGGATCTGTATCCCCAGATCCCTCTGTTCTACAGCACTCCTCAGTGCCCTGTCACTCACCATGTACGACCTACCCTGGGTGAAGTGCAACATCTCACGTTTATCTGCATTAAATTCCATCTTCCATTTTTCAGCCCGTTTCACCAGATGGTCCAGATTCCACTACAAGCTTTGACAGTCTTCCTCGCTGTCCACTACACCCCCAATTTTATTGTCATCCACAAATCTACTGATCCAGTTTACCATATTGTCATCCAGATCATTGATATAGGTGACATACAACGAATCCAGCACTGATCGCTGCAGCACACCAGCCTTCAGAGAGGCAACCATCTATTAGCACTGTCTGGCTTCTCCTTCAAAGTCAATGTCTAATCCAATTTACCACCTCATCTTGAATGCGAAGCGACTGAACCTTCTTGACCAATCCCCCGTGTCCCAAAAGCCTTGCAGAAGTCTAAATGGTCAACATCCACTGCCTTGCCTTCATCCACTTTCCTCGAAAAACTCTAAGATTGCTTAGACATGACCTATCATGAGCAAAGATATATCGACTTTCCCTAAACAGTCTCTGTCTATCCAAATACTTATCTATCCAGTCCCTTAGAATACCTTCCCACTACTTACCCACTACTGATATCAGGCTCACCGGGCCTATAATTTCCTGGTTTATTCTTAGAGCCTTTCTTAATCAACAAAACAACAAAAGTGATCCTCTAATCCTCTGGCACCTCAACCATGGCTAAAGAGATTTTAATTATCTCTGCTAGATCCCCTGCATATTCTACATTTGTCCCCCACAGGGTCCAAGGGAACACCTTGTCAAGACCTGGGGATGTAGCCACCTAAATTTTCCTCAAGACAGCAAACACTCCTCTGTCATCTGTATATGGTCCATGACTTCATTGCTGTTTTAACTATCTCCTATAGACTCTGTGTCTGCCTCCTAGGTACTGTAAATACGAGTGCAAATTTAAAATCTCCTCCATCTTTTTTGGTTCCAGCATAGACGACCACTCTGATTTTCCAGAGGCCCAATTTTGTCCTTTGCTATCCTCCTGCTCTTAATATACCTGGAGAAGACCTTGGGATTCTCCTTCACCTTATCTGTTAGAGCAACTTCACATCGTCTTTCAGCGCTCCTGATTTCCTTCTTCAGTGTTTTCTTACGGGGGGGGGGGATAGCCTCAACACTCGTGGGGAGTAGACTTAGAATGGAGATGAGGAGGAACTGCTTTTCCCAGAGAGTGGTGAATCTGAGGAATTCTCTGCCCAATGAAGCAGTGGAGGCTACCTCAGTAAATATATTTAAGACAAGGTTGCATAGCTTGTTGCATAGTGAGGGGAATTAGGAGTCATGGGGAAAAGGCAGGTAGGTGGAGATGAGTCCATGGCCAGATCAGCCATGATCTTATTGAATAGTGGAGCAGGCTCGATGGGCCAGATGGCCGACTCCTGCTCCTATTTCTTATGTCCTTTGCATTTCTTGTACTCCTCAAGTATCTCATTTGCTCCTTCCTGCCTATACTGCTGTGCACCTCCTCGTTCTTAACCAGAGCCCGATTATCTCTTGGATGTTGTTTGGAAACGTCTCTGGTCATCATTCAAAGGCCTCTGACTGTGAGGTAATGATCTGGGAAAGGGCGTTGGGGTCTCACTCCTGAGGTCGTACCAGCTAGGCTGATTCTCTGTAAACGTGATGGATTTGTGGGGAGGGAGATTTTGGGAAGGAGGCAGGATCCAGAAGTAATTATCTCTTGGTCTCATCTCCAGTTTACATGGATTAGTGTCAACATTGAGGAAAGGTCCCGGGAATGATAGGATTGACGTATGAGGAGCATTTGTTGGCTCTGGTCCTGTACTTGCTGGAGTTTTGAAGAGGTGGGGGGTGGGGGAGAAACTTTTCAAAACCTATCAAATATTGAAAGGCCTAGATAGAGTGGCGGTGGAGAGGATGTTTCCTGTAATGGGCGAGTCCAGGTCCAGAGGGACATCAATTTGAAACAGAGATGAGGAGAGGTTTCTTTAGCTAGAGGGTAGTGAATCTGTGGAATTCATTGCCACGGGAGCCTGAGGAGGCCAAGTCATTGAGAATATTTAAAGCTGAAGTTAATAGGTCCTTGATTAATCAGGGCGTCAAAGTTTACAGTGAGAAGGCAAGAGGATGGGGTTGAGACAGATAATGGATCAGCCGTGGTAGAATGGAGGAGCAGGCCTCAATGATATTCTGCTCCTACGTCTTATGGTAAAGGACACCAGAAATGGGGGAGGTCCTTCAACGGAACAGGAGTGCGGTGAGGGTGGGAGATTGGGGGGAACTGAAGAAAACAAATTAAGCGGACAAAGAGGGGCCCTGAAATATCACTGGCACTTAAGATCAAGGAAAATTCAAAGGCACTTGTTAAGAGGTGGGGAAGTGTAGGGCCCTATTTGGGACATAACGAACAATCTGCGCGTAGAGGCAGAGAACAAGGTGGAGAACCAAAGCTTTTAGTCAAGGGGAAAGAGACTGAGGTTGGAGATCTCATCTGGGATGGTGAAATTCTGGAACATGTTAACACTCGAAAGGAGGAAGAGGACTTAAAGTGGAACAAGTCTCCGGCGCCTGATGAGCTGTAGCCCAGGTCGCTCTGGAAGGTAAGGGAGGAGGCCCACGGGCTGCCTGAGGGAGATCTTCGATCAGCGGACACAGGCGAGGTGCCAGATGACTGGAGGCATCATTGAAGAGGAGGAGCAGGGAGAAGCCAGGTAAATGAAGGTCAGAGAGTTTAATAAAATATCCTGGAGGATAGATCAGAGATATTCCACACAGATTTGTTGGTGGGAACTCCTGTCTGATGGAATTAATTGATTTTGTTTTTGAGGAGGATAATATGGTGGATATGATTACACCATGGACCATACGACAAGGTCCCACATAGATTAGAGCCAGTGGGTAAAAGGGGAACACCAGGAAATCTGCAGATGCTGGAAATTCAAGCAACACACATAAAAGTTGCTGGTGAACACAGCAGGCCAGGCAGCATCTCTAGGAAGAGGTACAGTCGACGTTTCGGGCCGAGACCCTTCATCAGGACTAAATGAAAGAAGAGCTTCAGTTAGTCCTGACAAAGGGTCTCAGTCCGAAACGTTGACTGTATCTCTTCCTAGAGATGCTGCCTGGCCTGCTGAGTTCACCAGCAACTTTTATGTGTGTTGGTAAAAGGGGATGGTCTTTTGTGACCAGCTGTGTGCCAGAGCGGTTGGGGACTGGGAGCCTTGCTGTTCATCACTCGTAATAACGTTTTACATCTGGATGCATAACAGCTTGGTAGGGCAACTGCTCTGCACGTGAGCACAAGAAATGGCAACGAGTCGTGGACACAGCTCAGCACATCACGGAGACCAGCCTCCCCTCTACGGACTCCGTCTACACTTCTCACTGTCTCAGTAAAGGAACCAGCATCATCAAAGACTCCACCCACCCCAGATAATCTCGCCTCTCTCCTCTCCCATCGGGCAGAAGATACAAAAGCCTAAAAGCACCTACCACCAGACTCAAGGACAGCTTCCATCTCGCTGTTATCAGACGCTTGATCAGACATCGTGTATGATAAGATGGGCTCTTGACCTCACAATCCACCTCTTCGTGACCTTGCACTTTATCGGCTACCTGCACTGCTCTTTCCTGGAAGCTTTTGCGTTGCTATTGTTTTACCTTGTTCTACCTCAGTGCACAGCATGCAAGACAAACTTTTCACTGCATCTCGGTACATGCGACAAGAATAAACTTAACTTAAACCTCTACCTGAATGTAGGAGGTATAATTAGTAAAGCTGTAGATATGGGATTGGAATAGAAAGGTACTTGATGGTCAGCATGGACTCGATGGGCTGAAGGGCCTATTTAGACCACTAGATCGTTCAGCCCATCGTGTCTGCTCTGCCATTTTGTCATGGCTCTCAGCCCCAATCTCTTGCCTTCTCCCCGTATCCCTTCATACCCTGACTAGTCAATGATCTTTCTACCTCTGCTTTAAATACACCCAATGACGGCCTCCACAGCTGCCTGTGGCAACGAATGCCACAGATTTACCACTCACTGGCTGTAGATATTCCTCCTCATCTCCATTCTATTCTGAGGCTGTGCCCTCTGGTCCTAGACTCCCCCACCAGAGGAAACATCCTCCCCTCACCTACTCAATCGAGGCCTTTCAACATTCCATATGCTTCAATCAGGTCACCCCTCATTCTTCTGAATTCCAGAACCGTCAATCGCTCCCTCTATGACAAGCCTTTCAATCCTGGAAACATTTTCGTGAACCTCCTCTGAACTCTCTCAAATGCCAGCACATCTTTTCTTAGATAAGGGGCCCAAAACTGCTCACAGTACTCCAAATGAGGCCTCACCAGAGCCTTATAAAGACTAAACATTATAGCCTTGCTTTTACATTCTAGTTCTCTCGAAATGAATGATAACATTCCATTTGCCTTCCTCACCACCAACGAACTTGACCTTCAAATTAACCCTTTAGGGAATCCTGCACCAGGACTCCGAAGTTCCTTTGCTCCTCAGATTTTTGAATGTTCTCTTCATTTTTTTTTTAACCATTTCCATGCTCCGTGATGGCATGACTCCATTAGAATGAGAGGCGACCTCACTGAAGTCTACAAAGTTCTCAGAGTCCTCGACAAAAACGACACAGCGGGTGATTTTCCCTTAACTGGAGTGTTGAAAACCGGGGACAGTCTCACAATAAGGCGCCGGCCATTCAGAAGATTCTTTTTTCCACCAGTAGAGTATGAATCTTTGGAATTCTCCACCCGAGAGTGCTGTGGAGACTCAGTTACTGAGTGAAATCAAGAACTATCTTGGCCAACAGGGTCACAGTGTGACTCAGAGCCCAACCGACCTGTTGCCCTAGCCACAGAATGATACAACATGTTTCAAGAGACTAGTTTGATCCAGAACTGATCGCGTGTCAGAGAAGGAGAATCCTCTCTCCTGCATCAGGGAATGGGATGGATACCTGAGGAAAAACAGGTTTGCTGGCCTCTGGGGGGAATAGGGAATGGGACTGATAGTGGTCCGTCAAAGTTCCAAGAAAATTTATTATCGAAGTGCGTATATGTCACCACATACAACCCTGAGAATCTTTTTTTTTGTGGACATACACAGTAAATCTAAGAAACATAATAATGTCTGTTATGAAAGACTCCACCCAAAAGGACGGATAAGCAACCAAAGGGCAAAAGAGCAAACTGTGAATACACAAAAGAGAATAAAAGAAATAATAATAAATAAGTAAGCAATAAATATCGAGAACATGAGGTGAAGAGTCCTCGAAACCGTGTCCATAGGTTGTGGGAACAATTGAGTGATGGGGGGGCGGGGAAGTGAAGTTCACTGAAGTTATCCTCACTGGCTCAGGAGCCTGGTGGTCGAGGGGGGGTAATAACTGTTCCTGAACCTGGTGGTACGAGTCCGGAGACTCCTGTATCTTCTTCCTGATGGCAGCAGTGAGAAGAGAGCATGACCTGGGTGGTGGGGATCCTTCATGATGGGTGCTGCTTTCCTGCAACAGTGATCCATGTAAATGTGCTCAATGGTGGGGAGGGCCCATGATGGATCGGGCCATATCCACTACCTTTTGTAGGATTTTCCATTCAAGGGCATTGGTGTTTCCAGACCGGGCCGTGACGCAACCAGTCAATATACTCTCCACCACACATCTATAGAGGTTTGCCGAAGTTTTAGGTCAGGGGTCCCCAACCTTTTTTTTGCACCGCGGACCGGTTTAATATTGACGATATTCTTGCCGACCAGCCAACCCGGGGGGGGGGGGGTGGTGTTCAAGTGGGGTTAAACTCACCTCAACATCTCTTTTACAGTTAGGGTTGCCAACTTTCTCACTCCAAAATAAGGGACAAATGTAGCAGTCAAATCCCGGGACACTTTACTGGAAAAGACTACCATGACCAAGAAGCCTTGCACATGCGCGTACGTTCCTTCATTTTCTGGACTATACTGTACATACATTATTTCTACTTTATATAGGCTGTGTATTTATCATATCATTAATACATTTACTATATGTTAGTTTTGTTTATTTTAGGTTTTATGTGTTATTTGGTATGATTTGGTAGGTTATTTTTTTGGGTCTGGGAACGCTCAAAAAATTTTCCCATATAAATTAATGGTAATTGCTTCTGCGCTTTACGCCATTTCGGCACGAAAGGTTTCATAGGAACGCTCTACCTTAGCGGAGGAAATACGGGACAAGGGCGGTCCCATATGGGACAAACCAATTTAGCCCAATATACATAGAAAACATAGAAAATAGGTGCAGGAGTAGGCCATTCGGCCCTTCGAGCCTGCACCGCCATTCAGTATGATCATGGCTGATCATCCAACTCAGAACCCTGTACCAGCCTTCCATCCATACCCCCGATCCCTTTAGCCACAAGGGCCATATCTAACTCCCGGGTTGTCCCAGCAAATACAGGACAGTTGGCAACCCCATGTTCAGGTTCAACAGTGCGTGACAGGGAACGAGGAAAGGTGCAGCTGACTCATATCGTTTCCTCGCGGCCCGGTGGTTGGGGACCGCTGTTTTAGATGCCACGAGGAATCTCTGCAAACTCTCCACCACACGTCTATAGAAGTTTGTCAAAGTTTTAGGCTTCAAGCCAAATCTAAGCAAACTTCTAGGAAAATAGAGTTGCTGCGTGCTTTTTCACAACTGTGCTTTAGTGCTGGGCCCAGGATAAATGCTCGGAAATTATAACAGTGAGGAACTTAAAGTTGCCGAAACTCAGTCATGAATTACAGCCCACTTCCCCGGGTGTCAAAGAGATACTCAATCCAATCCTGGGTCCACGCAATGTGAGAATATCTGATCATAGTGCAGGTAGAATAAATAGAAATATGTCCCTCTGATTCACCAAAAACCCCTCATACAATATAACTTAATTTTACTATATATAGATCTCATAAGTCACCTCTCACTCTCTTTTATTCCAAAGAAAGCCACTATTTCCCAAAGCTGTAACTCAATCACATGTCCCAGCACTGGGTCGCTAACCCTGCAGGTGACCCCTGTTCCACGACGTTCACTCCACTCTCCGCGGCACTGTGGCCGAGGCTGTGTCGTGCTCCGGGCTTCGCGACGGTCCGCCCCCGCTGTGTGATGGACTGAGGCCGAGGCTGTGTCGTGCTCCGGGCTTCGCGACGGTCCGCCCCCGCTGTGTGATGGACTGAGGCCGAGGCTGTGTCGTGCTCCGGGCTTTGTGACGGTCCGCCCCCGCTGGGTGATGAACTGTGGCCGAGGCTGTGTCCTGCTCCGGGCTTCGTGACGGTCCGCCCCCGCTGTGTGATGGACTGTGGCCGAGGCTGTGTCACGCTCCGGGCTTCACGACGGTCCGCCCCCGCTGTGTGATGAACTGTGGCCGAGGCTGTGTCGTGCTCCGGGCTTCGTGACAGTCCGCCCCCACTGTGTGATGGACTGAGGCCGAGGCTGTGTCGTGCTCCGGGCTTCACGACGGTCCGCCCCCGCTGTGTGATGGACTGAGGCCGAGGCTGTGTCGTGCTCCGGGCTTCGCGACGGTCCGCCCCCGCTGTGTGATGGACTGAGGCCGAGGCTGTGTCGTGCTCCGGGCTTTGTGACGGTCCGCCCCCGCTGGGTGATGAACTGTGGCCGAGGCTGTGTCCTGCTCCGGGCTTCGTGACGGTCCGCCCCCGCTGTGTGATGGACTGTGGCCGAGGCTGTGTCACGCTCCGGGCTTCACGACGGTCCGCCCCCGCTGTGTGATGAACTGTGGCCGAGGCTGTGTCGTGCTCCGGGCTTCGTGACAGTCCGCCCCCACTGTGTGATGGACTGAGGCCGAGGCTGTGTCGTGCTCCGGGCTTCACGACGGTCCGCCCCCGCTGTGTGATGGACTGAGGCCGAGGCTGTGTCGCGCTCTGGGCTTCGCGACGGTCCGCCCCCGCTGTGTGATGGACTGAGGCCGAGGCTGTGTCGTGCTCCGGGCTTCACGACCACGAACTAAGCCGGAGGCTGTGGGCCTACCCCGGCTACTCCGCGCTTCGTGTCCACGGACTCACTTACGTTCTGAATGCTGCTTGCTTGCTTTTATTGTTTGCACGATTTGCGTTTCTTTTTCTCTTTGTGCCTTGGCATTGGTCTTTTTTTTTCCCCAAATTGAGTTCTTTCGGGTTTCTTGCTTTGCGGCTGCCTGTAAGCAGACGCATCTCAAGGTTGTATAATGTATACATACTTTGGTAATAAATATACTGTGAACTTTGCACTGTGTAAAAGTTTTGAAGGTTCCCGGCCACATCATCCTCTCACGCAGTGAAATCCACACCCCACTATTTCTGGGTAAAACAGTTTCCCTCTGTTCCCTTATACACTCTACCAATTACTTTTAATCTCTGCTGCTTGCTTTCTGCCCTCTCTGCTATGGGACATAGATCTTTTCTGGTTAAGTGTCTCAGTATTTGATATACCTCCTGTAAGTCTCACATAATAGAAGCAACAGAAGGTTGACATCAGCTTCAGCATCTTCTTTCCAAAGAAAACCACCTGACTGATTCAATCTTTCCTTAAGATACATTTTTCCAGGGAAAATCCTTCTGCACCTTCTCCAGTGCAATCACACCTTCCCTGTACCGTGGAAACCAGAACTGCACCTAGTGCTTGAGCTGTGGTCAAACGAATGCTGGACATGGCTCTTGCTTGTAGATTCCATGTCTTGACTGGTGAAGGCAAGCAACTTGCCTAACTTATCAATCAACTTCTAGATCTCTCCGGCTACACTTAAGGGTCGGCGGATACGCACCCTTTGTTTCTTTAAAGATTAAAAAAAAGATCAGTCATATGTACATCGAAACATTGAAACCTATGGTGAAGTGGGTCGTTTGCGTCAAATCCGTGAGGTTTGTGCTGGCGGCAGCCCACAAGTGTCGCCACGCTTCCGTTGTCAGAACAGCATGCCCACAGCTCACTAACTCTAGCCGAACGTCTTTGGACTGTGGGAGGAAACCACAGCACCCGGAGGAAACCCACGCAGCTGGGAGGAGAACGTACAAACTCATTGCGGGCAGCGGTAGGAATTGTCGTTTGGTATGGGGGCGAAGAGTGGGGGGGGTGGGCTACTGCAGAGGATCGAAGTAAGCTGCAGAGGGTTGTAAACTCAGTCAGCTCCATCACGGCCACTAGCCTCCGTAGTCTCCAAGACAACTTCAAGGAGTGATGGCTCAGAAAGGCGGCATCCATCACCCAGAACTAGCCCTCTCCTCATTGCCAGCACCAGAAAGGAGGTACAGAAGCCTGAAGGCACACACTCAATGATTCAGGAACAGCTTCTTCCATTCTGCCATCAGATTTCGGAATGGACATCGAACCCATGAACACTACTTTTTATTTCCTTTTTTTTTTACCCTAGTTAATATAGATATATATTTACTGTAATTCAGTTTTTTCTCTCTGTTATAATGTACTGCATTGTACTGCTACTGCAAGGTTAACAAATTTCATGACATAAGCCAATGACATTAAACCTGATTCTGATCTGCGATGCGCTAACCACGCCGTGCTATCCGTTTCCCATTCGCCTATACTTTTATTCCCACGCCCCATTGCGCGTCTTCACTTTTTGTGGCCTGGAAACAACTTCTCACGCTTCTGTGTGAAACAGTCGGTCGATCTGCAGAGGGTCCTCGCGGCCTGTGGCAGCCCTGGTCGGCTCACCCACCGTCAACCCTCTGTGGAAAAACCCAACACGCGCAAAATCGCTGGAGGAACTTGGCGTCTACAGAGGGAAACAAAAAGGCAAGGACCACAGAGCCGACCTTTCAGGCCAAGACCCTTCATCAGGACTAGAAAGGAAGGGGACGGAAGCCAGTTCCTTCAGCATTTTGTGTGCGTTGTTCAAGACTTCCAGCATCCGCAGAATCTCTTGTGTCAGCAGTTACATACAGTCATGGAGTACTACAGTACAGAAACAAGCCCTTCGGCCCATCTACTCTGTGCCAAACTATTAATCTGCTTAGTCCCGTCGTGGGTGGTGGGGTGGAGATATGAATCTACCAAAGGGGGTGTAAAGCGCTCCTTCCCTCCGCTAGCCTGCAGGTCACCCCTTGGGCAAGGTGGAGCACCTGCTTAACCCCTCGATCAGGGTCATGTGAAGCCATGGGAGCAGCTGGTCCATATCTCAAGTCCTGGTTATGCGACCACTGACACCAGGCAGACAATCTCTGAAGAGGATTGATAATGGCTGGTGGTCACCCATCTTGTAAAGACACTGCCCAGAAGAAGGCAATGGCAAACTGCTTCTGTAGAAAAATTCTGCCAAGAACAATCATGGTCATGAGACCATGATCACTCGCGTCTTAAAACACAGCACATGATGATGATAATGAGTCCCATTGTCCTACACCTGGACCATTGGCTTCCATATCCCTCCCATCCCTATACCTATCCAATTTTCTTAAATGTTGAAATTGAACCCACATCCACCACTTGTGCTGGCCAATTGTTCCCCACTCTCACCACTCCCTGAGTGGAGAAGTTCCTCTTCATGTTCACATTAAACATCTCACCTCTCACCCCTAACCCATGACCTCTAGTTTTAGTCTCGCCCAATCTCAGTGGAAAAAAGCCAACCCCAGTTTTTATTCTCCCCACATTCCCGCCAACTCCTGGGGACAATTCTGCTGGCTATCTGACGCGCAGACTGACGCATGGGAGGAAATCCACACGGTCACAGCGCACTCAAACTCCACGCAGAGAGCACCGGAGGTCAGGATTGAACCCCGCGTCTCTGGCACCGTGAGGCAGCAGCACTACCCGCTGAGCTACAGCACCACCCGTTAACACGGTTGCTCTGAAGCGTGGCTTCTCCTGTCAGAACAGTCCCCATTCCCAAAGTACTCCCTTATTAAGTCTCTTCATCCAGGAAGTTAGCCCATTCTAAATTTCTAAAAAGAAAATAAAACCTTCGGATGCTGGAAATCTACAGGAAAAGACTGAAATGCTCAACTGGAGTATTGCGTACAGTTCTGGTCACTTCACTGTAGGAAGGACATTGAGGCTTTGGAGAGGGTGCAGAAGAGGTTTACCAGGGTGCTGCCTGGTTTAGAGGGCATGTGCTATCATGAGAGGCTGGACAAACTTGGGCTGATTTCTCTGGAGCGTCGGAGGCTGAGAGGAGATCTGGTAGAGGTTTACAAGGTTATGACAGACATAGACAGAGTGGACAGAGAGTATCTGTTTACTAGGGTAGAACTGTCTAATACCAGAGGTCATGCATTGAAGATGAGAGGAGGTAGGTTCAAGGAGGATGTGAGGAATAAGTTTTTTACTCAGAGAGCGGTAGATGCCTGAAATGTGCTGCCCAGTATGGTGGTAGAGGCAAATACATTAGAGGCTTTAAGAGACGTTTGGATAGGCACCTGGATGTGAGGAAGATGGAGGGATATGGACATGGTGTAGGTAGGAGGGATTAGTGTTTGGTGTTTTTGATTTGTTTTTTAGCTGGTTCAGCACAACATTGTGGGCCAAATGGCCTGTTTCTATGCTGTATTGTTCCATGTTCTAATTTTATGTTAGGTCAGGCAGTAGCTGTGGAGAGAGATTATTTCAGGCCAAAGTTCCTTCATCAGAACCGGGAAAGAGAGGACATAACAAAATGAAGAAAACAAACTGATGGGTAATCTTTGACCTGAAGCAATTACTCTTTTACTCTCTCCCACATTTGCTGCCTGACCATTTGAATATTTCCTGCATTTTCTGTCTGCTTACAACTGGAATTAGCTCATTAATCCAACTGCAGTGAATTGGAGAGGGTTCAAAGGAAGCTCACGAAAATTATTCTGGGAATAAAAGGCTTGTCATATGAGGAACATTTGATGGTTCTGGGCCTGTACTCAATGGAATTCAGAAGAACGAGGGGTGACCTCATTGAAACCAAACAAATGGCAAAAGGTCTCGATAGAGTGGATGTGGAGAGGACATTTACGGTGGTGGGAGAGTCTAAGACCAGAGGGCACAGGCTCAGAATAGAGGGACGTCCATTTAGAATAGAGATGAGGAGGAATTTCTTTAGCCAGAGAGTGGTGAATCTGTGGAATTCATTGCCACAGGTGACTGTGGAGGCCAAGTTATTAGGTATATTTAAGGCAGCGGTTGATAGTTTCTTGATTAGTCAGGATGTGAAGGGAAATGGGGAGAAGACAGGAGATTGGGACTGAGAGGAAAAATGGATCAGCCATGATGAATTTGCGGAGCAGACTTAATGGGCCAAATGGCCTAATTCTGCTCCTATATCTTATGGTCCTTTGATTAAGGGCTTCACAACTATGTCTCCCAAGTGGCTTTAACTTAGAACACATTCCTCTATGCTTACCCTGTTTAAGAAAACTTTTGAAACTTTGCACTTCAACTACACCCTCGTCAAATCAACAACTTGCTTATCTTAATAGCTCATGGTCCCCTACAGAAGAAATTGTCAAACAATATTCGCCCCGAGTGTCACAATGCAATGACCCAGACAAAAGAGATTTTGCAGAGTCGGTAATTTGGAGCAACACACACAAAATGCTGGGGGATCTCGGCAGGTCGGGCAGTGTCTACGAAGGGAAATGAACAGTTGACGTTTCGGACTGTGACCCTTGCTGCCTGACCTGCCCAGTTCTTCCAGGACAATGCGGTGACCAACAGATAGGTATAAGAGGCAAGTTTTGTCTGTAAGAAACTAGAAGGCTGTGGGACCGAGTGAGCCCTGGGGAGAGGATTCCAGGTCTTGGCAGATGAGGGAAAGATTGGATATGCTGGGTTTGTGTTTCCGGGGGCAAAGGAGGCTGAGGGAGGGTTTAATAGAATCATGGCCAGTTGGAATTTTCTTCCAATAGCGAGTTTAAAGCACAAGGCTATGGGTACAAGGTGAAAGGTTTAGAAAGATCTGTGGGGGAAATCTTCCACCCAGAGGATAGGTGGAATCTGTAGTGCACTGTCTGAGGAGGTGGGGGAGGCAGAACCTCTTACAGGTAAGAAACATAAGGCAATTAGGGTCATAGAAAAGTAACAGGACCTTCGGCCCATCTAGTTCATGCCAAACCATTTGAACTGCCCACTCCCATCAACCTCAGCCCTCCATCCATATACCTAAATGGATATAGGTATATAGGTATATACTACCATCCATATACCTATCCAAACTTCTCTTAAACATTGAAATCGAGCTTGTATGCACTACTTGTGCTGGCAGCTCATTCCGCACTCTCATGACCCTCTGAATGAAGACATTTCCCTAATTACTTTGCTTTTCACCCTTAACCCATGACCTTTGGTTGTAGCCCCACCCAACCTCGGTGGAAAAAGCCTGTCTATACCCGTCATAATTTTGTATGCCTCGATCAAATCTCCCCCCAATCTTCTTGAAATTCTGGAGATTTATGGATTGGACTGTAGCTCATACTAGCTGGAGTTTCTATTGGTCTCTTTCAGTGCTATGTTTTTTTTCGTGTTCGCGCCCATTCTTTCTTGTTGCCGATTGGCAAGCCGGGGGTTTTGGGTGTGATATTCTTGTTGCCGTTTCTCCTTGTATGTGATCCGTTAGTTTTTGTCTGAGGGAGGGGTTGGGGATCACGACCTTTTGTTTCTTTTCCTTTTCTTGTGGGGGGTGGATTGGTGTCTTTCTTTCAACTACTACGGTTTTCGGTATTTTATGACTATCTGGAGAAGACAAATCTCCGAGTTGTATTCTGCATACATAATTTGATCATAAAATGAACCTTTGAACCTTTATGTTCCAAGGAGTAAAATCCTACTTGAATCACCAAAGCATAACAGCCCAGAGTAAATTTCAAAGTACCCCAAGATTCATTTCCTTATAGGCTTTCACAACAGAACAAATACAATAGAGTCAATGAAAAACTAACACAAGCAAAAACGGACCAACAACTAACGTGCAAAGGAGTTCAAACTGTGCAAATACATAAAGACATATAATATTAACAATAAGCTATGAATAATACAGAACATGAGTCGTAGGGTGCTTGAAAATGAGTCGCTAGCTTATAGAATCAGTTCAGAGCTGGGTTGAGTGAAGTTATCCATACTGGTTAAGGAGCCTGATGGTTGAAGTTGTTCCAGGACCTAGTTGTATGGGACCCAACGGTCCTGAGAAGAGATCATGCCCTGAATGGTGGTGGTGATGGGGGTAGGGGGGGGTCTTTGATGTTGGACGCTACTTTCCTGTGGCAGTGCTCCTAGTAGATGTGCTAAGGACCTGATCTGGATGAACAATTGGGCTAGTATAGATGGGACGATGGTCAGCGCGGGGTCTGTTTCGCTGCTGACCCATTCTCGGGCTCTAAAACCCCAGCTGCACGCCAAATGGCGGGCAAGAAGCCAGAAATGGGGCCTCGTCCAGATGTTCAGCCCTTTCACTTCCAAGCTGCCAGAAGCCTTTGTTGGCCCAAGCAGTCTTGAAGCCTCGCAAGAAAGAAAAGCAAGTTCTGGACCATGAGAAGGAGCCGAGTTTTAGACTGGGCTCTGTTTAATGTTTATCCACCGGAAAACAGAAACCACTGGAAAAGATTGCTGAATGGAGGGGAAGCGTGGCCAATCTGGTTGCTATGTGCAGTGAGATAGTAACCGTGTGCAGAAGGTTTATGTTTGTACCGTTGCTAGACTGAAGCGGCAAGAACAGTTCCCACAGTCACAGAGCGCAGGAGTTCAGTCACTGATTAGCTCAGAGATGCCATGCGGCTGTTCTGATAACAGGATAAAAGACTGTGATTCTCTCTGCAGTCAAAAAGCTTTCTGACCAGGCATCAAACGATCAAAGTAAGTGGGTTCAACGTACCTCCTGCAGGAGGCAAATACAGAAATTGCCGGGGCCCTAGCGGAGATATTTAAGTCAACCTCAGCAACAGGTGAGGTACCAGAGGATTAGAGGATGGCCAATGTTGTTCTGCTGTTTAACCAAGGCTCTAAAACTAAACCAGGAAATTATAGGCCTGTGAGCCTGACATCAGTGGTGTGAAAGTTATTGGAAGGCATTCTAAATATTTGGTTAAACATAGGCTAATTAGCGATAGTCAGCATGGTTTCATGTGTGATACGTCATGTCTACCCAATCTTTTAGAGTTTTTTGAGGAAATTTGGCCCATCCAGTCTGCTCCGCCATTTCATCATGGCTGATTTAATTTTCCTCTCAGCCCCAGTCTCCTGCCTTCTCCCCGTATCCCTTCATCCCTGACCCATCAAGAATCTATCAACCTCTGCCTTAAATATGCATAAAGACTCTACCTCAACAGCTGCCTGTGGCAAAGAATTCCACAGATTCCCCACGCACTGGCTAAAGAATTACCTCCTCATTTCCTTTCTGAAAGGATGCCCTTCTGTTCTGAGGCTGTGTCCTCTGGTCATAAACACTCCCACCACAGGAAACATCCTCTCCACACCCACTCCATCAAGGCCATTCGATAAGTTTCAATGAGGTCACCCGTCAGTCTTCAGAATTCCAGTGAATACAGGCCCAGAGCCATCAAACACTCTTCATATGACAATCAATTCAATCCTGAAATCATTCTTGTGAATCTCCTTTGAATCCTCTCCAGTTTCAGCACACCCTTTCTAAGATAAGGGACCCAAAACTGCTCACAATACTCCAGTGAGGCCTCTCTTGTACTTCATAAGTTTCAACATTACATCCTTGCTTTTGTATTCTAGTTCTCTTAAAATGAATGCTAACATTGTATTTGCCTTCCTCCCCTTAGACTCAACCTGCAAATTAACCTTCAGGGAATCCTGCACAAGGTCTCCCAAGTCCGTTTGCAGGTCAGTTTTTTGTATTTTCTCTCTATTTAGAAAATAGTCGACCCTTTCATTTCTTCTGCCAAAATGCATGTCCATACACTTCCCGACACTGTATTCCATTTGCCATTTCTTTGCCCACTCTCCTAATCTCTCTAAGTCCTTCTGTATCTTCTCTGCTTCCTCAAAACTACCTGCCCTTCCACCGATCTTCATATTGGCTGCAAACTTTCCAACAAAGATATCAATTTTCATCATCCAAATCACTTGACAAATAACTTTAAAGAATTGGTCCCAACACAGACCCCTGTGGAACACCACTAGTCACCGGCAGTCAGCCAGAAAAGGCTCCCTTTATTCTCATTCTTTGCCTCCTGCCAATCAGCCACTGCTTTATCCAAGCTAGAATCTTTCCTGTAATACCCCAGGCCTGTAGCTTGTTAAGCAGCCTCATGAGTGGCACTTTGTCAAAGGCCTTCTGAAAATCCAAATACACAAAATCAACCAATTCTCCATTGTCTATCCTGCTTGTTATTTCTTCAAAGAATTCCAACAGATTTGACAGGTATGATTTTCACTTGAGGAAACCATGCCGACTACAGCCCATTTTATCATCCGTCTCTAAGTGAAAAGCAGGAAGTTTTTTGATGGAGTACTGCGTAGACACAACAGAAGCATTCCCACACAGTTTCAGTGAAGAACTCTGAAAATTCAGTCTCTAGAAAAGACAGGTACCGCCTAGCAGTCATCGTCGGAATAGTCTGAGTCAGATTAGTAAGGCTTTAGTGAGAACAGGCAGAGGCAAGGTAAGTAGGTAAAATTAATTCTTATTTCTTTTTTTCTGAATTAACTCTTGAGACAAGAGGAGGTATGTCTGCAGAGCCAGCGTTCTGTTCTGCGTGTCAGATGCGGGACTTCCAGGAGACTACCGGCCTCCCTGATGGCCACATCTGCACCAGGTGCATCCAGAGGCAGCTCCTTAGAGACCAACTTAGGGAACTGGAGCTGCAGCTCGATGACCTTCGGCCTGCTAGGGAAAGACAGGACCTGCAGGGAGGTAGTCACCCTGTGGTAAACCATATATATACCTTGTAACTGGGTTAACTGTCTGGACACGCCCCTCTGCTGACTGCCCCCGTGGCTCCTCCCACAGACCCCTGAATAAAGGCGATTTTGCCCTGGTCCTCCCCCTCAGATCAGGGGCAGACACTCAGCATGGAGGTCATGTCTTACTGCGAATAAAAGCCTTTCAGTATTTACCCTACTTCAGTCTTTTGGAATTATTGAAGGTGCTTCACACCCCAAGGTTATGGGAGACAGATAAATGGGTAATTGTCAGGAGAGGGAAAAGAAAATGTCAGATAGCAGACAGTCCCCTCAACAGTAACTACTCCATTTAAGTACTGTTGGGGGATGACTTACCTGGGGGAGGCAACAGTGACAGTGCCTCTGGCACTTGTTCTGGCCCAGTGGCTCAGAAGGGCAGGAAGCTGAAGAGGATGGCAGCAGTAATAGGGGACTCTGTAGTTAGGGGGATAGATAGGCGATTCTGTGGAAGCGAAAAGGAAACAAGGATGGTAGTTTTCTTCCCAGATGCCAGGGTCCATGATGTTTCTGAACGCGTCCACAATATCCTGAAAAGGGAGGGCGAGCAGCCGGGAGTCATGGTACATATTGGTAGCAATGATATAGGTAGAAAATGGGAGGAGGTGCTGAAAACACAATACAGGGAGTTAGAAAGGAAGCTGGGAAGGAGGATTTCAAGGGTAGTAATCGTGGGATTGCTGCCTGTGCCACGTGAAAGTGAGGATAGGAATAGAATGAGGTTGTGGATAAATGCGTGACCGAAGGATTGGAGCAGTGGGCAGGGATTCAGATTAGTGGATCACTGGGACCTCTTCTGGGGCAGGTGTGACCTGTACAGAAGGGACAGGGTGCACTTGAATCCGAGGGGGACCGATATCCTTGCAGGCAGGTTTGCTAGAGCTGTTGGGAGTGGTTTAAACTAATATGACAGGGAGATGGGAACAAGTATGACAGAGCTGAGGATGAGCCAGCAGGTTTACAAGCAGATGATGGATGTAATATTAACGTAAGGAAGGACAAGCCAATGATTGGGTACCACTGCAGAAAGAGCAAAGAATTAAGTTTTACCACAGAGGCAAAATTCAAAAGGACGAAGAATGCAGGACTGAATGCGCTGTGTTCAAATGCATGTAGCATTCGGAATAAGATGGATGAACTCGTGGCGCAATTAGAGATTGGTTGGTATGATGTTGTGGGCATCACAGTCATGGCTGAACGAAGGCCGTAGTTGGGAGTTTAACATCAAAGGCCAGGCAGGAAGGTATAGGCGGTGCTGTGGCTCTGGTGGTAAGAGATGGAGTTACATCTTTAGAAAGAGGTGACATAGGGTCAGAGAATCTTTGTGGGTGGAATTAAGAAACTGCAAGGGTGAAAAAAAGCATTATGGGAATCATATATAGGCCTTCTAATAGTAGCCAAGATGTACAAAGGGAACTGGAAACGGTATGTAATAAGGGTAATGTCACAATTGTAATGGGGGACTTCAATGTGCAAAGGGATCGGGAAAAATCAGGGTGGTGTCGGGCTGCAAGAGATGGAATTTGTTGAATGCCTTCAAAATGGCTTTTTAGAACAACTTGTTCTTGAGCTTACTACAGGAATGGCTATCTTAGACTGGATGTTGTGTAATAACCCAGATCTTATTAGTCAGCTTAATGTAAAGGAACCCTTAGGAAGCAGTGATCAAAATATGATTGAATTCATACCGCAATTTGAGAGGGAGAAGCATAACTCACATGTATCAGTATTGCAATGGAATAAAGGAAATTAGAGGCACGAGAGAGGAGCTTGCCCAGGTGGATTGGAGGAGGATACTGGCAGAGATGATGGCAGAGCAGAGATGGCTGAAGTTTCTAGGAATAGTTCACAAGGTGCAGGAAAGATATGTCCCACAGAAGAAGTTCTCGAATGGCAGGGACAGGTAACTGTGGCTGACAAGGGAAGTTAAGGACTGGATAAAAGGCAAGGAAAGGGTATATAAGGTAACGAAAGTGAGTGGGAAGTTGGATGATTGCAAATTTTTAAAAATCCAACAAAAAGTAATTAAAAAACTATAAGAAGGGAAAAGATGAAATTTGAGGGCAAACTAGCAAATAATATAAAACAGGAAACTAAATGTTTTTTCAGTTACATAAATAATAAAAGGGAGGTGAGAGTTGATATTGGACCACTGGAAAATGATGCTGGTGAGGTAGTAATGCGGGACAAAGAAATGGCAGATGAACTGAATGGGTACTTTACTTTTGTCTTTACTGTGAAAGACACTAGCTGTATGTCAGAGGTCCGTGAGTGTCAGGGAGCTACTATAAAGGAAAAATGCTCGGCAAACTGAAAGGTCTTAAGGCGGATAAATCACCTGGGCTAGATGGACTACATCCCAGAGTCCTGAGAGAGGTTGCTGTAGAGACAATGGATGCATTAGTCATAATCTTTCAAGAATCACTTGATACTGGCACGGTCCCAGAGGACGGGAAAATTGCAAATGTCACTCCACTCTTTAAGAAGGAAGGCAGACAAAAGAGAGGAAATTATAGGCCTGTTAGCTTAACCTCACTGGTTGGGAAAGTGTTGGAGTTCATTATTAAGGACGAATTTTCGGGGTGCTTGGAGACTAATGATAAGTCAAAGTCAGCATGGTTTCTGCAAAGGAAAATCTTGCCTGACAAATCTGTTAAGATTTCTTTAGGAAGTAACAAGGAGGGTGGACAAAGGAGAGGTAGTGGATGTCATTTACTTGGATTTTCAGAAGGCATTTGATAAGGTGCCACACGTGAGGCTGCTAAAGAAGATAAAATCCTATGGCGTTACAGGAAAGATACTGGCATGGGTAGAGGAATGGCTGACAGGCAGGAGGCAGTGAGTGGGAATAAAGGAGGCCTTTTCTGGTTGGCTGCCAGTGACTAGTGGCGTTCCTCCGGGGTCAGTATTGAGACCGCTACCATTAACATTGTTTGTCAGTGATTTAGATAATAGAATTGATGGCTTTGTGGCAAAGTTTGTGGATGATACGAAGATAGGTGGAAGGGCAGGTAGTGCTGAGGAAGCAATGCAATTGCAGCAGGACTTATAGACAAATTGGAAGAAGGGGCAAAAAAGTGGCAGATGGAATATAGTATTGGGAAATGTATAATAATGAATTTTGGTAAAAGGAACAATAGTGCAGAGTATTATCTAAATAGGTAGAAAGTTCAAGCATCAGAAGTGCAGGGGGACTTGGAAGTCCTCGTGCAAGACTCCCAGAAGATTAATTTACAGGTTGAGTCTGTGGTAAAGAAGGCAAATGCAATGTTGGCATTTATTTCGAGGGGAATAGAATATAAAAACAAGGAGATAATGCTGAAGCTTTGTAAGACACTGGTCAGGCCGCACTTGAAGTATTGTCAACAGTTTAGGGCCCCTTATCTCAGAAGGGATGTGCTGTCATTGGAGAGAGCCTAGGGGAGGTTTGAAGAGATTAACATATGAGGAGCATTTGGCAGCTTTGGGCCTGTACTCAATGGAATTTAGAAGAATGGGTGGGGGATCTCATTGAAACCTACCGGATGTTGAAAGGACTAGATAGGGTAGATGTAGAGAGGATGCCTCCTCTGGTGCGGGTATCAAGAACTAGAGGGCACAGCCTCAGAATTGAGGGGTGACCCTTTATAACAGGATTTAGGAGGAGTTTTTTTAGCCAAAGAGAGGCGAATCTGTGGAATGCTCTGTCACTGGCTGCGGTGGAGGCCAAGTCCATGGGTATATTCAACATCAAGGTTCATAGATTCCTGATTGGTCGGGGCATCAAGGATATTGTGAGAGGGTAGGTGTATGGGGTTGAATGGGATCTGGGATCAGCTGTGATGAAATGGCAGAGCAGACGATGGGCTGATTGGGCTAATTCTGCTCCTATGACTGATGGTCTGATGGTCTTAAGTACCTTGAGCCCTCATCCTTAATAATCGACTCCCAACATCTTCCCAACCACTGAGGTTACCCTAACTAACCTTATTGTCTTCTTTCTTCTGCCCTCCTCCCTTCTTGAAGAGTGAAGTGACATTTCCAATTTTCTAGCATTCTGGAATCATTCCAGAATCTAGTGATTCTTGAAAGATCATTAATAATATCTCCACAATCTCTTCAGCCATCTCTTTCAGAACTCTGAGGTGTACACCACCTGGTCCAGGTGACTTATCTACCTTCAGACCTTTCAGTTTCCCAAGAAACTTTTCTCTTGTTATGGTAATTTCACACACTTCATGCAGCCTGACACCTGACACTAACCATTCTGCCCGTGTCTTCCACAGTGAATACTGATGCAAAGTAGTTATTCAGTTCGTCCTCCATTTCCTTGTCCCCCATTACTACCTCTCCAACATCATTTTCGGAGGTCCAATATCCACTTTTGTCTCTCCTTTACACATTATGTAGCTGGAGAAATTTTTGGCATTCCGTTTAATATTATTGGCTACCTTACTTTCTTCTTCCATCTTTACCCTTTCAATGACTTTTTTAGTTGCCTTTAATAGGTTTTTAAAAGCTTTCCGATCCTCTAACTTCCACTAATTTTTGCTCTATTATATGCCCTCTATTTGGCTTTAATGTTGGCTTTGATTTCTCTTGCTAGCCATGGTTGTGTTATCTTGCCTTTAGAATCCTTCTTCCTCTTTGGAATGTACATGTCCCAATTGCTTCTGAATTCCTTCCAGAAATTCCAACCATTGCTGTTGCGCCATCATCCCTGCCAGTATTCTTTTCCACTCAATTCTGGCTAACTCCTCTGTCAAGCCTCTGTAATTCCCTTTACTTCACTGTAATACTGATACATCAGACTTTGGCTTCTCCTTCTCAAATTTCAGGGTGAATTCAATCATATTATGATCGTACTCCTAAGGGTTCTTTTACCTTAAGCTCTCTAATCAATTCGGGTACATTGCACAACACCCAATCCAGAATATCTGATCCCCAAGCTGATATAAAATGAAATAAATAAAAATAATAATAAATAAGCAATAAATATCAAGAACACGAGATGCAAGTGAGTCCATAGGTTGAGGGAAAACTTCAATGATGGGGCAAGCGAAGTGATCCTCTTTGGTTAAAGAGCCTGATGAGGACCTTCAAGAAGAAACCCTCATATTTTTGTCACTGGGTACAAAGCAGGATTGTGACAGAGGTTGAGGAGGAGCAGGAGATGTAGGGAGAAGAGGTAGGTGAGTGGAGGAGGTCGGGCACTGCCTAAACACTGATGGTGATGGATAATGCTAGGAGGCTCTTCTCGGCATCAAGGAATAAAAGCAAATTGCAAAAAGATAGGTCTGGTCTGCATGTTGAGCTTCTAAATTGGAGAAAAGCCAACTATGATGGCATCAAAAATGATATGGCAAGTGTGGATTGGGACAGGTTGTTTTCTGGCAAAGGTGGACTTGGAAAGTGGGAGGCCATCAGAAATAAAAGTTTGAGAGTACAAAGCTTGTAAGCGCCTGTCAGAATAAAAGGTTAAGATAACAAGTGTAGGGAACCTTGGCTTTCAAGAGATTTTGAGGCCCTGGTTAAGAGAAAAAAAGAAGGTGCATAGCAAGTATGGATAAGTGAGTGTGGAATGAGGTGCCAGCACGTGGTCAATGATGATGATGATGATGATGAAGATGAATGAGATGATGATGATGAAGATAATGAAGATGATACACTAGGGGCAACTTAGATCGGCCAATTAACCTACCAACCCATTTCCCTGCACTGCCTTCATAATGGTTGATTCCCCTAGCATTGAGAAATGGGCACCAAAGTAACGAGGTCATTCACGTGACGCTATTACAGTTTGGGACATCGGAGTTTGGAGTTCAATTTCAATATCATCTGTAAGGTGTTCTCCCCATGGACTGTGTGGGTTTCCCCCAGAAACTCCAGTTTCCACCCACAGTCCAAAGACATACTAGGTAGGCTAACTGGTCATTATAAATTGTCCCATCATTACGTCAGGGTTAAATTGGGGTTGCCGGGGTTTGCTAGGGCGTCGCAGCTCGAAGGGTCGGGATGGGCTTACTCCATGCTGCAATAAATAAATAAACAAACTATGTTTCTCTGTTTGGAAAGGGCAGAGTCTGAGCCCCTGCAGCCCTGTAGCCGGAGAGACCCAAAGGTTCTCCATCTTCTGGAGAAGAAACTTCTCTTACATGGCTGAAACCTCATACTGCAACTCTGATTCTTCCTTCACAACTCCTCAGCTGAGGAAGCATCACCCCTGCTGAGCCCTGTCGGGGTCAAAGGTCAAGGGTCAACTTCACTCATCACCCACAGCATAGTTACATCCGTTTGCTGCGGTGCGTTGGCACACCATGGTACAAAAAACATTTTACAACCATAAAAATTAAAAATATATTAAGTTAAAGTACAGATATGGAATATAATGTGCATAAATACATGTTGAGCACTCCTTATCTGAAATGCTGAGGTTTCATATTTTGCTATATTTGCTATAATGAGATATCGGGGATGGGACCCAAGTCTAAATACAAAATCAATTTACATTACGTATACAGCTTATACATAAATATGCTGAGGGTAGCTTTATATAATATTTTAATAAGTTTGTGCATGAAACAATAATGTATATATTGAACCATCAGAAAGGTAAGCTGTCACTACCTTGGCTGCCCTGGTGGACAGTCAGTGGCTGTGTGTGTGTGTGTGTGTGTATGTATATATATAGTGCCTAAGACTTTTGCACAATACTGTAGTGGGAAGGGGGCAGGGAGAGGGGAATCATGGTTGGGAAAAGGAGAAGGGCGAGCAGAGGGCACGGGAAGCACCAGAGAGACATTCTGTAATGATCAATAAACCAATTGTTTGGAATCAAATGACCTTGGCATCTCAAGCCTGGGTGTGTCTGAACTCGCGTCAACCCTCGCGCCTGGCACTCCTCCTCTGCCACCTGTTCCACAACCCCTCCCGTGGCACTCCACCCTCACCATTCCCAACACCCTTTGCTTCCGCCAGATTTACAAACTTGCTCTCCGCTCCACGTTGACAAATACTGTACTGCGCAAAATTCCTAGGCACCCAAGCCGAATATATGTGCCTAAGGCTTTTGAAGAATTCTGTATGCACCCTACTTAACAGTAAAAATTATTACATAACAGTAATATAATGAAAGTATAATGTGTGCATTACTCAGACCTGCCTGTGGTGCGCAGGGACCTGCATATCCACTAGGAACCACCCCAGCGCCTTGTGGAATTTTCCATTTGTGGAGTCACAAATTATTTTCTGCTACTTATCTATTTAATACTGTTTTTCTATTACTGTCTTGCTTTTATCTACTGCTTTTTTTAATTGCCCGAGAGGAACCCAAACAGAGTTTCATTGTACCGATGTATAATGACAATAAAGATCATTCGATTCAATTCAGTTCAATTCAATTTACATCAGTGCTCAAAAATATTTCAGATTTCAGAGGTTTTAGGATTTTAGATTTTTGGATAAGGGGTGTTCAATCCGTATTTACAACGCAAACAGCATTATAAAATGTGGCTTAAAGTGCTTACAGTGCAGTGACTGAGGTTATAGATAGAGGGGGGGTGAGGAGGGCTAACTAGACTGGTTGATCAGATTAACTACCGGGGGGAAAGAAACTTTTAAGAAGTTTTGTTTTAAAAGCCCCAGCAGGGAGTTTTTGGAAAAGGCAGTGTACTGGGTGGGTAGTGTCCACAATGAAGCTTCCTGTCCGCTTCTTTGTCCTGGACACGCACAGGTCTTGCAGTGATGATAGACTGCAACCAATGATCTTTCCTGCTGACCTGACAGTTCACTGCATGAGTTTTGTAAATTTCAATGAGATAATAATCCCGGGAATGAAAGGGTTAATGTATGAGGCCCGTTTGATGGCTCTAGGCTGCATTCACTGGAGTTGCGAAGAACGAATGGGGGCATCTCATTGAAAACTATCGAACTTAGAAAGCAACCTATCAAATATTGAACGGTCTAGATGGAGTAGATGTGGAGGTTTCCTATAGTTGGGGAGTCTAGGACCAGAGGGCACAGCCTCAGAATACATGGATGCTCTATACAATAGAGATGAGAAGGAACGTCTTTAGCCAGAGGATGGAGAATCTGTGGAATTCATAGCCATGGACACCAGTGGAGGCCAAGTCATTTCGGTATATTTGAAGAAGTTGACCGGTTCTTGACTAGTCGGGGTGTCAAAGTTTATGGGGAGAAGCCAGGAGAGTGGGGGTTGAGAGGGACCCATGATAGAATGGCGGAGGTGGGCTGAACGGCCTGATTCGGTTCCTATGTCACATGGTCTTATCTCCTCCCATGTCCCTAGTCAGCAGAGAACATGTGCCTGGTCACTCAGCCCCACCGTGCCTGTTCCCAGTGAACCCCCACTGCACTCCCTCTGCGACAGGTACAACCTCTGCTGATGTAGGAGATCCAAACTTTGCAGCAACCTCTGGGGGTTTGAGGTTGCCTCACTGTGTAGCAGCAACAAAGGATGCAGTGAGAGGCGCTAATTAAATGCAAGCCTTCCTTTCCTTTCTGCTACCTCCTCTTCACAGCTTGCTCTCACAGAGAATTGTTCCTGAGAAGCTACAGCTAGCAGTATTGTATAATGACAAAAATTGTTGGAGGAACTCAATAGATCAGGTAGCATCGATGGAAACGAATAAACAGTTGATGCTTCAGGCCAAGACCCTCCTGAAGAAGGGTCTTGGCCCAAAATGTTGACTGTTTATTCATTTCCATCGATGCTGCCTGACCTGCTGAGTTCATAGTCATACTTTATTGATCCCAGGGGGAAATTGGTTTTCGTTACAGTTGCACCATAATAATAAATAGTAATTGAAGCATAAATAGTTAAATAGTAATATGTAAATTATGCCAGTAAATTATGAAATAAGTCCAGGACCAGCCTATTGGCTCAGGGTGTCTGACTCTCCAAGGGAGGAGTTGTAAAGTTCGATGGCCACAGGCAGGAATGACTTCCTATGACGCTCTGTGCTGCATCTCGGAGGAATGAGTCTCTGGCTGAATGTACTCCTGTGCCCACCCAGTACATTATGTAGTGGATGGGAGACATTGTCCAAGGTGGCATGCAACTTAAACAGCATCCTCTTTTCAGACACCACCGTCAGAGAGTCCAGTTCCATCCCCACAACATCACTGGCCTTACGGATGAGTTTGTTGATTCTGTTGGTGTCTGCTACCCTTAGCCTGCTGCCCCAGCACACAACAGCAAACATGATAGCACTGGCCACCACAGACTCGTAGAACATCCTCAGCATCGTCCAGCAGATGTTAAAGGACCTCAGTCTCCTCAGGAAATAGAGACGGCTCTGACCCTTCTTGTAGACAGCCTCAGTGTTCTTTGACCAGTCCAGTTTATTGTTAATTCATATCCCCAGGTATTTGTAATCCTCCACCATGTCCACACTGACCCCCCTGGATGGAAACAGGGGTCGCCAGGACCTTAGTTCTCCTCAGGTCTACCACCAGCTCCTTAGTTCCTGCATCATCTTGTGTGAGTTGCTATGGATTTCTGCTTCTCTCTTCCACCATTCCCCATTCTGACTCCCCTCTTTCCCCTTTATCTCTCCTACCCACCTGGCCTCACCTATCACCTTCCAGCTATCCTCCTTTCCCCCCGCACCCCCACCTTTTTATTCTGGAGTCTTCCCTCTTTCTTTCTAGTCTTGACGTAGGGCTCCATCTGAGATGTCGACTGTTTATTCAGTTCCACAGTTGCTGCCTGGCCTGCTGAGTTCCTCCAGCATTTTGTGCGTGTTGCTTCGGATTTCCAGCATCTGCAGATTTTCTTGTGTTTGGCATCATATAATTGTGGGTTATTGTTGCCCTGGAGAGGCAAATTCCCCTTTTAGCTGTAGAGCCTGCAGGAGGCCGCAGGGCATCCCTCGCTAACCGCGGCCCGAGACCCGAGACCAGCCTCCTGGCCGGTCTTCTGCATTGCACTGACTGTGCCTCACCCAGCCCCCATGGACCTCCATGGAAAGGCACCGTGGAAACTGACCCCTCAACTGAACCTCCTTGTCACAAAAGATTCAGCAGATGATGCCAATTGTTGAGGAACACACACAGAATGCTGGAGGAGCTCAGCATGCCAGTCAGCAACAATGGAGGGGAATAAGGCGCCGATATTTCGGGCTGAGATAGAAACCAGTGCAATACAGGCCCTTCGGCCCACAATGTTGTGCTGACCCTTTAAGCTACTCCAAAATTGATCTAACCATTCTCTCTCACATAACTCTCCATTTTTCATTTATCCATGTGCCTGTTTAAGGGTCTCTAATATACCTGTCTCTAGCACCAACCCTGGCAGTGTGTCCATGCACCTACCAAGTCAGATCATAGGACCATAAGATATTGGAGCAGAATTAGACCATTTGGCCCATCGAGTCTGCTCTGCCACTTCATCATGGCTGATCCAATTTTCCTCTCAGCCCCAATCTCCTGCCGTCTCCCCCATATCCCGTCATGCCCTAACTAATCAAGAATCTATCTGCCTATGCTTTAAATATACGGAAAGACTTGGCCTCCACAGCTGCCTGTGGCAAAGAATTCCACAGGTTTACCACTGTCTGGCTAAAGAAATTCCTCCTCATCTCTGTTCTAAAAGCAGGCCTCTCTATTCTTAGATTCTCCCACCATAGGAAACATCCTCTCCACATCCACACTATTAAAGCCTTTCACCATTCGACAGGTTTCAATTAGGCCACCCCTCATTCTTTCTGAATTTTAGTGAATACAGGCCCAGAGCCATAAAACGCTCTTCGTATGACAAGCCATTCAATCCTGGAATCATTTTCGTGAATCCCCTTTGAACCGTCTCCAGATTTTAGCACATCCTTTCAGAGATAAGGGTCCCAAAACTGCTCACAATACTCCAAGCGAGGCCTCACCCGTGCTTTATAAGGCCTCAGCATAACATCCTTAGGTTTTATATTCCAGTCCTCTTGAAATGAATGCTAACATTGCATTTGCCTTCCTCACCACAGACTCAACCTGCAAATTAACCTTCAGGGAATCCTGCACAAATTCCTGACGAAACCGTGTTCCGCTGGGGCCAAGGTGCAAAACACAGCACCAACAGTCACACAGGAGCACACAGCACATATAATTACGATAGCAGAAAGACATACTGTCATAAAAAATTTATGTAAAATTAAAAAATTGTCCAAGTCCCTGAGTGTTATAGTGTGTAGACTGATGGTGCATCGCTGTTCTCCTGCTGCCATGTTTCTGTACACACCCTCTACCTCTGAAATCCCTCCCATACTTTCCTCCAATCACTTTAGAAGTATGTCTTGTAATATTAGCCATTGCCATTCTGGGATTAAGGCACTAGCTGTTCACTCTACCGCTGCCCCTGGTCCACATGAAGTGTTTCACCCTGAAATGTTGACTGTCCATTTCTCTCCACAGGTGCTGTCTGATCTGCTGAGTTCCTCCAGCACTTTGTGTGTGCTTCCATGTCATCCCGGGGCCTCCTCATCCCTCCTTCCCTCGCCCACCCACCTCTTCGAGCCCTACCTTCTCACTGTATCTCTAGGGGCACGTTGGAGGACTTTGCAGTAGACCCTCAAGGCCATCAGGTGGCAGTGTAGGAGGAGGACAGAGGGTGTAGAGCTGAATCTCAGCCATAGAGCCTGTTAGGCCTACACATCTACGCGGGGACGACCTCCCTCCAGCAACATTTTATTGTGACACACCCCCCCGCGCCCGGATGGTCAGGCATCGTGGTCTTAGGGGCTAACAACTCTGATTGGTTGATTCCACTACTTTGGCTGTTGTGTTTCCCACTGCCTTTTCATTAGTTGGAAGGACTTGGGACAGTGGCTAAACAGGGGACAGCACTCTCGGACTGTGTGACACTCTCCTCTTTGTGCTGTCAACCCCTTTGCCTGGGGGTAGGGGCAGGGTAAAGGCAACGTATAAAGGCAGATGGAGTCCACCGATTCCCGCTGATGTCAGGAAAGGGTTAACATGGGGGCTGCAGAAGGGAAAAGGCAGCGAGAACATGGGACTTCCCCAGACAGCCATCGCCGATCTCTCCACAAGACGCAGGTCCCTTTCCGATCCTCTATGAAGCCCCCATCCTCACCTCACTTAGAAAAGCCACAGCCCACCCTCTCCCAGCCAACGGCCGAACACCCATCACTAAAGCAGGAGCTTGGAACTGGCTTAGATTCTGCACACAAAGTTTCATGCAGAAAGCCTCAAGGCTTCTGGTTGCTTTGAATCCAAGAAGAGAATTTTGGGGTTGTGCTTACCATTGTAATGCAGCAGTGTTCCGAGGTGGAGATGCGTCTCCACCAAAGGAGGTGTAAGGCACTCCTTCCCTCTGCTGGTCTGCAGGTCACCCTTGGACAAAGTCTAGCACCTGCTTATCCCCCTCCCCCTTGCCCCGATCAGGGTCACGTGAACCCATGGGAGCAGGTGGTGGATAGTACGAGTAGCTGGTGCATATCAAAAAAGCCTTGGCTTAAAGCGACCACTGACACCAGGCAGACAATCTCTGAAGAGTAATGGCAATGGCTGGGTGTCACCTGTCTTGTGAAGACACTGCCCAGAAGAAGGCAATGGCAAACCACTTCTGTAGAAATATTTGCCAAGAACAATCATGGTGTGGAAAGACCATGATCGCCCATGTCGTAGGACACGGCACATGATGATGATGTCATACAACACGACACATAATGATGATGTCATACAACATGGCACATAATGTTATTTGTAGTACAGAGAATAATTTGCACAACAGTTGTGTAATAGCAGTCGGATATTCATGTCATTTGGGATAAATATTAGATCATGGAACATATACTCAGTGGCCACTTTATCAGGTCCACCAGAACACCTATTCATTAATGTAAATATCTAATTAGCCGATCATGTGGCAGCAATTCAATGCATAAAAGAATGCAGACGTGGTCAAGAGGTTCAGTTGCTGTTCAGTCCAAACATCAGAATGGGGAAGAAATGTGACTTTGGCAGTGGAATGATTGTTGGTGGTTTGAGTATCTCAGAAACTGCTGATCTCCTGGGATTTAGATTAGACCATTATAAGATACAGAAGCAGATTTAGGCCATTTAGCCCATCGAGTCTGCTCTGCCATTTCACCATGGCTGATCCATTTCCTTCTCAGCCCCAATCTCCTGCCTTCTCCCTGCAACCCTTCATGCCCTGACCAATCATGAATCTGTCAGCCTCTGCCTTAAATATACCCAATGACTTGGCCTCCACAGCCGCCTGTGGCAATGAATTCCACAGATTCACCACACTCTAGCTCAAGAAGTTCCTCCTCATCTCCGTCCTAAATGAGTGACCCTCTACTCTGAGACTGTCCCCTCAGGTCATAGATTCCCCCACCACAGGAAACATACTCTCTACATCCAGTCTTTGAATAAAATCATGTGCTCCTCATATGATAAACCATTCAATCCTGGAATCATTTTTGTGAGCCTCCTTTGAGCTCTCTCTGCAATGTCAGCACATCCTTTCATAGATAAGGGGCCCGAAACTGCTCACACTACTCTGAGTGAGGTGTACCAGTGCTTTATAAAACGTCAGCATTCCATCCTTGCCTTTGCATTCCAGTCTTCGAAAAATGAATGCGAACATTGCATTTGCCTTCCTCACCACTGACTCAACCTGCAAGTTAAAATTTAACGAATCCTGCACAAGGGCTACCAAGTCTCTTTGCAGCTTGACTTCTTGAATTTTCTCTCCATAGTCTACCCTTTTATTTCTCCTACCAAAGTGCATGACCAAACACTTCCCGACACTGTATTCCATCTGCCATTTCTTTGCCCTTTCTCTTAACCTGTCTAAGTCCGTCTGTGGCCTTCCTGCTTCCTCAAAACTATCTGCCCTTCCACCTATCTTCATATCATAGAAACATAGATATATACAGCAAATTACAGGCCCTTCGGCCCACAATGTTGTACCAAGCATGTAGGTGACTAGAAACTGCCTAGAATTTTTCTACCGCATAACCCTTTACTTTTCTAAGCTCCACGTACCCATCTAACAGCCTCTTTAAAGACCCTATTGTATCCGCCTCTACCACCTTCACTGGCAGTACATTCCATGCACCTACCGCTCTCTGCATGAAAAAATTACCTCTGACATCCCCCTGTACTTACTTCCAAGCACCTTAAAACTATGCCCTCTCATGTTAGCCATTTCAGCCCTGGGAAAAAGCCTCTGGCTATCCACACAATCAATGCCTCTCATCATCTTATACACCTCTTATCAGTTGCCTCTCATCCTCCGTCGCTCCAAGGAGAAAAGGCCAGGTTCACTCAAACTATTTTCATAAGGCATTCACAAACTAGGCCACAAAGCCATCAATTCTGTCATCCAAGTCATTAACATATAATATAAAAGGAAACGATTCCAACACAGACCCCCGTGGGAGACCACTAGTCACCGGCAGCCAATCAGAAAAGGTTATTTTATTCCCACTCTTTGCCTCCTGCCAATCAGCCACTGCTTTATCCATGCTAGAATCTTTCCTGTAATACCATGAGCCTCATGTGTGGCAACTTGTCAAAGGCCTTTTGAAAATACAAGTACACAATATCAACTGAGTCTCCTTTGTCTCTCCTGCTTTTTATTTCCTCGACGAGTTCCAACATACTTGTCTGGCAAGATTTTCCCTCGAGGAACCCATGCTGACCTTGGCCTATTTTATCACGTGCTTCCCAAGTACCCCGAAACCTCCTTCTCAACAATCCACTCCAACATCTTCCCAACCACTGAGGTCAGACTAACTGGCCTACAGTTTCCTTTCTTTCGCCTGTCTCCCTTCTTGAAGGGTGGAGTGACACTTGCAATTTTCCAGTCGTCCGGAAGCATGCCGGAATCTAGTGATTTTTGAATGATCATTACTAATAATTCCTCAATCTCCTCAGCTACCTCTTTCAGAATCCTAGGACGTAAATCATGTGGTCCAGGTTTTCACACACAACTGTCTCTAAAGTTTACAGAGAATTTTGTGAAAAACAGGAAAACATCCAGTGAGCAGCAGTTCTGAGGGCAAAAATGCCTTGTTAATGACAGAGGTCAGAGGAGAATGGCCAGACTGGTCCAAGCTGACAGGAAGGTGACAGTAACTCAAATAACCACACGTTACAACAGCGGTGTACAGAAGAGCATCTCTGAATGCACAACAGGTTGAACTTTGAAGTGGACGGGCTACATCAGCAGAAGACCACGGACATACGCTCACATAGAAGGTGCCTAATAAGGTGGCGTCTCAATACATAGTACACCTCCTAGACCACGGCCTTGTCGTGGTTTGGAGGCCTGCGTGCCTCCGTGACCCAGAGGGCTGGAGTCAGGGCCTTGTGCTTTGGCTCTTGGTAGGGTCGCCCATGCCAAACAGGTCAAAGGGTAGAGGCCAGACTAAGAGTGGTCCACCGATCCTCCAGGTTCGGGGGTTCAGCTCAGGGCTAACAACCCTCAATGATTAAAAAAAAAACATTCTGGACACAGCAATAAAGAATTCTCTACATCTGAGTGCAACTGTATTCCTGAGTCTCCACCCGGGACTTGCGTGACTGAGAGGAAGCTACTGGCACGATGAGGGAAGCCCTGAACACTGCCAAGATCAAGACCAAAAATTGGGTTTTGGAACGTACAACCCTGGACTACACCTGTGGGTCGATGGCCAAAGGCAGACAGAAATGGAGGACCCTCACTGCTGCTCGAAAAGCCAGCGGCGTAACGGGCAGAGACTAACTAACGAACTTCTAGCCTGTCCTCCTTTCCCTCACCCACCTTTTTATTCTGGCTTCCTCCTCCTTCCTTTCCCATCCTTACGAAGGGTCTCGGCCTGAACACATCGACTGTTTATCCATTTCTACAGATGCTGCCTGACCCGCTGAGTTCCTCCAGGTGTGTGTGTGTGTGTGTGTGTGTGTGTGTGTGTGTGTGTGTGTGTATATATATATGTGCGCACGCGCCGGATTTCTGACATCTGCAGAATCCCTTGTGTTAAAAAAAAATCCACTGATTGTCTGGAGGTTCTCTGAAGGTCAGAGCCGAGACCAATCCTTCGACTCATTCCGATCAGGCTGGCCAAGTTGTCTAGTTGACCTAGTCCCGTTTGGCCATGTTTGGCCCACATCCCTCGAACAATTTGCTGAAACAAACCCGTCTAAGTGTATTTTAAACGTAATATTTGCATCTGCCTCTACCACTTCCTCTGGCAGCTTGTCTCTTAAACTCACAGCCCTGAGAAATCTGCTCTCAGGTTCCCTTTAAATAGACACAAAACGCCGGAAGAACTCAGCAGGTCAGGCAGCATCTACAGAAACAGTTGATGGTTTGGGCTGAGACCCTTCTTCAGGACTGGAGGGGAACGGGGAAGGCGTCAGAATAAAAAGGTGGGAGGAGGGGAAAGAGGACAAGGTGATAGTTGAGGCCAGGTGGGTGGGAAAGGTCAAGGACAAGAGAAGGAGGAATCTGATAGGAGAGGAGAGTGGATGATGGGAGAAAGGGAAGGAGGAAGGGCACTGGGGGAAAGGTGAGGAGAAGAGGCAAGAGGCCAGAGTGTGGAATAGAAGAGGAGGGAAGGGGGAGGGATTACTTTTAACTGGAAGGCTACCCGGACGGAATATGAGGTGTTGCTCCTCGATGCTGAGAGTGGCTTCACTGTGCTAGAAGGAGAGGCCATGGACCGACAAATCGGAATGGGGACTGGGATAGCAATTAAAACGGCTGGCCACCGTGAAATTCGAAATTCTACTTTTGGCGGATGGAACGGAGTCTCTTTAAACAGCCCCCACCCCCCCTCACTTTTAACCTACTTTTACACTTCCTACCCCGGGGAAAGGTCCGTGACCATCCACCTTGGATGCTCTGCATCCGGGCCATGATCTCTTTTCCGTGCTGCCATCACACAGGAGGTGCAGGAGCCTCCGGTCCCACACTGTCACGTTCAGGAACAGTTATTGCCCCACAACCGTCAGCTCCTGAACCAGCGTGGATAACTTCACCCACCTCAACGCTGAACCGACTCCACAGCCTGCGTTCTCACTTTCAAACAGCCCTGAAACTCATGTCCTTGGTATTATTTATTTTACTTTTTTGAAATCACTTGCACAATTTGTCTTCTTTCGCACGTTGGCTGCTTGTCAAATCTTTGAGCCCTGAAGAAGGTCTCGGCCTGAAATGTCGACTGTTTATTTTTTCCCATAGATGCTGCCTGACCTGCTGAGTTCCTCCAGTGTTTCGTGTCTGTTGCTTTGCTATTTACAGTTTACCATAACTTCTATTGTATTTCTTAATTTTCCTGTAAATGCCTGCAACAAAATAAATCTCAAGGTCGTATATACTGTTAGGGTATATTCTGGAGTTAGAACGTAAACACAGAACATAGAAATTTACAGCACATTACAGACCCTTCGGCCCACAATGTTGTGCTGACCATGTAACCTACTCTAGAGAGTTAGGCTATATAGCAAATTCTAACTTCAGCAACCAATCTTTAACCTGAACGTGGATTGTAGACTAAAATCAAAATGCAGCTTTGGACAAAAGTTTCCTGTAGCTGCAGACACCAGTTAAATGAAAACCAGACAACGCTGATTAACGTTCATTTTGGGTGTCTGGAGTGTGGGTGTGAAGAAGGAGGTGTTTGAAAACTATATGTAATTCACAGGAAGCATTGTAGATACATTGTAACTATAGAATTGTCCTGCTGTTACCTTTGATCTTTAGCATATAAAATATCATGTAATATTGGGTCAAGCAGGCCTCTTCCTCTGAGAAGGTGTCGTTTTGTTGAATAAAACATTTCTATATCTGCAAGAAACTTGTTCATGCCCCTCATGATTTTATACACTTCCATAAATACACCCCTCAGCCCCCTCACACTCCAGAGAAAACAGTCCTCGCCAAGGCCTTTGCTGAAGTGTTAAAATGCTAAAACACTTCCATGCAGGACTGCACCCAATTCAGATGGGCGTTCAACTCAGCGCATCCTGGCGGAGGAGCTGGTGAGCGGAGTCTCTCTCACTCACCCATGTTCATTCTCATTTTGTTCCACTCCCACAGCCTCACCCGTCCAGGTCTTCTGAGACCTTCTCTGGCCCTCCGAGATCTCTGCACTGGCCCAGTTCCGGATCCTCGAGGAACTGAATCGAAACACGCCACTCACTATAAGCACAAGAGATTCTGCAGACACTGGAAACCCAGAGCAACACACACAAAATGCCGGAGGAACTCAGCAGGTCAGGCAGCATCCATGGAAATGAATAAACCGTCGACGTTTCAGGCTGAGACCCTTCATCAGGACTGGAAAAGAAGGGGGGAAGATGCCAGAATAAAAAGGTGGGTGGGGGGGGGGAGGGAGGAGAAATAGAAGGTGATAGATGAAGCCAGGTGGGTGGGAAAGGCACGGGGCTGGAGAGGAAGGAAGCTGATAGGAGAGGAGAGTGGACCATGGGAGAAAGGGAAGGAGGAGGGGACCCAGGGGGTGGTGATAGGCAGGTGACGAGAAGAGGAAAGAGGCGACAGTGGGGATTAGTAGTAGAGAGAATGGGGAGGGGAAAAGAAAACAAAACGAAAAAAAAATATCGGAAGATGAACTCAATGTTCATGCCACCAGGTTGGCGGCTACCTAGACGGAATATGGGGTGCTGCTCCTCCAGACCGAGAGCAGTTTCATCGTGGCAAAGGAGGAGGCCACGGACCGACATGGCGGAACGTGAATGGGGACGGGAATTAAAATGGCCGGCCACCGGGGAATCCTGCTTTTGGCAGATGGAGTGGGAGGCGCTCGACAACGCGGTCCCTCAATCTATGTTGGGCCTCAGCAGTGTAGAGGAGGCTGCACCGGGAGCAGCAGGGTACACTGGACAACCCCAGCAGATTCGCAGGCACAGGTGAAGTCCCCCACTTGCTGTTCCAATCCAAGTCCTGCCATCCTCTTCCTACACCTCCTCCCTTTTCCCCCTCAAACTTAGTTCCTTAAGCAGATTTTTCTCAGCTCTTCCAACCTAGCTATGTTATAGCTTATTTTTGCTGCCAGCAAGGAAGGCCATTCAACCCATCGAGCCTATGCCAGCTCTCAGAGCCATCCCGTCACATCCCGAGTCCCAATGAAGTGGTTCATAGATGCTGCTGGCCCTTTGAGTTCCTCTGGCATTGTGTGTGTGTGTGTGTGTGTGTGTGTGTGCGCGCGCGCGCGCGCGCCCGTTTCCAGTATCTGCTATCCCTCTTGTGTCTCCATCATTTCCTGAGTCTTGATGAGGGTCTCACCCCGAAACCACGACTGTTCATTTCTCTCCAAACATGCTGCCTGAGCTGCTGAATTAGAAACATAGAAAACCTACAGCACAATACAGGCCCTTCGGTCCGCAAAGCTGTGCCGAACATGTCCTTATCTTAGAACTTACCTTGGGTTACCCATAGCCCTCTATTTTTCTGAGCTCCATGTACCTATCCAGGAGTCTCTTAAAAGACCTCATCGTATCCGCCTCCACCACTGTCACCGGCAGCCCATTCCACACACTCACCACTCTCTGTGTAAGAAAACTTACCCCTGACATCTCCTCTGTACCTACTTCCAAGCACCTTAAAACTGTGCCCTCTTGAGTTAGCCATTTCAGCCCTGGGAAAAAGCCTCTGACTATCCACATGATCAATGTCTCTCATTATCTTGTACACCTCTATCAGGTCTCCTCTCATCCTCCGTCGCTCCAAGGAGAAAAGGCCGAGTTCACTCAACTTGTTTTCATAAGGCATGCTCCCCAATCCAGGCAACATCCTTGTAAATCTCCTCTGCACCCTTTCTATGGCTTCCACGTCCTTCCTGTAGTGAGGCGACCAGAACCAAGCACAGTACTCCAAGTGGGGTCTGACCAGGGTCCTATATAACTGCAACATTACCTCTCGGCTCCTAAACTCAATCCCACGATTGATGAAGGCCAATGCACCGTATTCCTTCTTAACCACAGAGTCAACCTGTGCAGCAACTTTGAGTGTCCTATGGACTCAGACCCCAAGATCCCTCTGATCCTCCACACTGCCAAGAGTCTTGCCATTAATACTATATTCTGCCATCATACTTGACCTACCAAAATGAACCACCTCACACTTAACTGGGTTGAACTCCATCTGCCATTTTATGAGGGTTTTCCAGTACTTACACTTGCATTGCCCACATAATTCCTAACAATTTACTCTCCCCATCAACACCCCCCCCACCCGTTTCCGTCCCCCCTCACCACCCCGATGTCCCAACAACAGCGGGAGTCAGTCACACGAGAGATCCTGCCAATGCTGGAAATCCAGAACAACACACACACAAAATGCTGGAGGAACTCGGCAGGTCAGGCAGCATCTATGGAGGGGAATGAATGGCCGAGGCCCTTACAGCAGACAGTTACCTACCAACTGGGAGGATAGCGGAGTGTCAGGGGTATGCCCCACGCGGTCACAAGGAGGACACGTAAACGCCTCAAACACAGCAGTGGAAGTCAATATCGAACCTGGGTCGCTGGAACCATGCCGCATCATAAGACCATATGACATAGGAGCAGAATTAGGCCATCTGGCCCATTGAGTCTGCTCCACCATTCAATCATGGCTGATCCTTTTTTCCTATCTCCTCCTCAATCCCAGTTCCCGGCCTTCTCCCTGCAATCTTTGATGCCATGTCCAAGCAAGAACCTATCAATCTCTGCCTTAAATACACCCAACAACTTGGCCTCCACAGCTGCAAGTGGCAACAAATTCCACAAATTCACCACCCTTTGGCTAAAGAAATTTCTCCGCATCTCCATTTTGAAAGGACGCCCCTCTATCCTGAGGCTGTGCCCTCTTGTCCTAGACTCCCCCACCACGGGAAACATCCTTTCCACACCTACTCTGTCTAGGCCTTTCAACATTTGAAAGGTTTCAATGAGATCCCCCCTCATCCTTCTGAATTCCAGCGAGTATAGACCCAGAGCCAGGAGACAGACTGAGCACGATGAAGTATGTGGGATTAATTCAGAGTGCGTTCATCTGCTCCATCCTCCAAAAGTGGCCAAACATCCTAATTCCCATTCCGACACGTCAGAACCAACTTTCGCCTGACGCCACTTTCGACAAGCGCGGGGCGATGGGCGCGGAATGACAGGAGTTTTCCACTAACACTAGAAACCCTGGAAATACGGAGCGGCGCGCGCACACACACACACACACACACACACAGTGCTGGAAGAACTCAGCAGGTCAGGCAGCACCTGTGGAAAATGAATAGACTGTCGATGTTTCGGGCAGAGACCCTTCATCAAGAATGAAAAGGAAGGGGGAAGATGCCAGAATAAAAAGGTGGAGGGGGGAAGGGAAGGAGAGTAACTCGAAGGTGGTGGGTGAAGCCATGTGGGTGGGAAAGATAGAGGGCTGGAGAGGAAGGAATCTGATAGGAGACCACAGAAGAAAGGGAAGGAGGAGGGGGAAATATACAGAAATGGTGGGGAGGTGGCAATGGGTAAAAGGCTGGAGTGGGGAACAGAGGAGGAGGGGAGGGGGAGGGAATTTTTTTTTAAACTGGAAGGAGAAATCGATATTCATGCCATCAGGTTGGAGGCTACCCAGACAGAATATAAGGTGTTGCTTCTCCATCTTGAGGGTGGCCTCAGCTTGGCACAAGAGGAGGCCGTGGACCGACATGTCGGAACAGGAAAGGGAATGGGAATGGGAATTAAAATGTTTGGCCACCAGGAAGTTCCAAGCAACAGGCTTCAGATTAATCCTTCGGACCTCACAGTGTTCAGTCTGCAGCCCCACAGGTCACAGCAGTTCAGAACGCCACCCGCTTTCAACATGCTGACCACTTCTGTCTCCACTTTGCCCTCAGACCCTCACAAGCCGGAGAGAAATCATTTTCCTTAACCCTTCTGTCAACTAACTTAAAGTCACCCACCTCCCACCCCAGTTACTGACAACTGCCCCAGGATTCCCTTTGCCCCCATTCACCCTGCCCTCACCACAACACGATTTATTTTTCTAAATCTCACTTTCCCAGCTCTGACAGATCATCTCTGACCCGGAGCATTTTCTCTCCACAGACGCTGCCTGAACTGCTGAGCGCTTCAATCACAAACAGGAGAAAATCTGCAGATGCTGGAAACCTGAGCAACGCACACAAAATGCCGATGGAACTCAGCAGGCCAGGCAGCATCTACGGAAAAAAAAGTAGGGTTGACATTTCAGGCCGGGTCCTGGAGAAGGGTCTCGGCCTGAAACGTCAACTATTTTCTCATTTCCATCGATGCTGCCTGGCCTGCTGAGTTCCTCCAGCATCTTGTGTGTGTGTGTGTGTGTGTGTGTGTGTGTGTGTGTGTGTGTGTGTGTGTGTTTTGCTGCTGAGTGTTTCCTGCATTTTGTTTCAGATTTCCAGCATCAGGCATCATGGATTACTCTGTGACAGCATATAGGACGGTCTGTAAGAAATAATTTTCCTGGGCTGGTCCTCTCTGCTAAAACTACACCAAATACCTTTTCAATTTAAAAAAAAACATGTCTGACACACCTGACCTGGAAGGGTTCAACAAACTGGTGAAGTCATCCCCCTCTCCAAGGTGAAATATAAACACTGGCATTTCACCACAGAACACATTTAATATCACAAATGCCCCCTTTTGGAAAATAAAACAGATCTATGCACCGTATATATACATTTTAAAAACTCAACAGAAACATGAAAATCCTCTGGTTAGTCCTGCATTTAACGTATTTGAGCAGGAGTTGAAGAAAGCTAACTCAAGAGCGGAACTGTGTGGTGCGTGGACTGTGGCCCGCAGGTCCTGGAGACCAGAGCTGGATACATACAGTAATGTATAAATTTTTTTGTGAATGGAGGATCACGTGACCCACCCAGGGCTCTTTGTCCTCCGCCTAAAAACAACAGGTGAAGGGGACGAGAATGTAATGTAACAGAACCAAATGTAACAAACTAGAAACAAAGGGAGGGGCTGTTGAAACAATTCGCCCCCAACACTGGCTAGAGCACATTATTTTTTTTAAAAAAAACAACCCCGATATAAATGGATATTTTTTTTATGAATGGAACCTAAATGCAAATGAGACCGATTCAAAAAGGAATGGCCATTCGCCCCCTCCCCCCTTTAAAAACAACGATTAATTTCATTCACAAAAATAAAAAGTGTCAATTACAGTCGGGCTGAAATTGCAAGGGCTTTTTAAAAAAAAAATGGATGTTTCCAATCAGGGTATTACAGTAGTGTACGTATATATAAATATATTTTTGTTTTTTTTTCAATGGTCGTACAGTGCCGCCCTGGTCGTACTGGATTTTATATTTGTTTAATAATTATTATAGCAGGCCTGCCAATGATGTTGTTAAAGGCACAAAACTCACTCCTCATCCATGCTCGGTGGTTGCAAATTAGTGCATCATCCTTTCCCAGTCCAGCATCGTGTAGTCTCCATCAAACAGCAGCCATTTTCATCCAGGGTGTTATTTTTTTTCCTCTCTCCCCAAAAATAAAATTATATTATAAAGAAATCTCTCCCGCTCCCTCCGCCGCCGGGACCTGACAGATTCTCGCCCCGGGAGCAGAGAGTTCAAAGCCGGCTGCTCTCGCTGCCACAGCCCGCTGGAGCCCTGCGCCCTCCGCTGGGTCCTAGCGCCCGCCCGCTCCATTAGCACGTTGGCGTTCTCCGCGGTCCTAGAGCCCACCCCGCGGCTTCTTTCGCGTCGGAGATAAACTAACGTAAAGGAAGGCAGGGGATGGTTAAATGCAGCCGAACGACACGGTCGCATTTACTGGGTAGTCCTTTCCCAAGCTTTTGCGGGAGGGAGACGACGTTCTCATTTGTAGTTTCCGCTATCACGGAGGTAATTTTGGCACAGCAAGATCACACAGTGGGGTGATGGACCCGTAATCGGCGTCGGTAGTATTGGTTGGTCAGCAAATATCTGGTGAGCGGCGCTGAAGGCAGCTTCCTTCAGTTACGATGCCAAACCCAGGCACCAGCGCTCTGAGGTAGATGGCGGTGAGGGTACAGTTGTAGGGACATAGGTTCAGAAACAGACCCAGTTTATTATCACCGACAGACTGTACATCATGGAATTTGTTGTCTTGCGGTAGCAGTACAGAGCAACGGCTCAGTGGTTCCTTTTAAATCAGAGGATGTTTACAGTAAACAACCTGAAACTCTTACTCTTCACAGACGTCCATGAAACAGAAGAAAAAAAACCCCAATGAATGAATGACGGAAAAATGTTAGAACCCCCAAAGCCCCCCCACCCCCTCCCATGAATAAGCATCAACCCTCCCCTCCCCTTACCGCACTTGTTCCCGCAGAAAGCATCAGCAGCCCACCACCCACCGTGAAAAAGCAAAGTCTCCAAAGAAACCATAATCCAGAGTCCATCATAAGCTCGACATGCCACAGGCTGGGTCTCTCTGTCTCTCACTAATGAGGGGAGAGAGGTATCCCTCCCGCCAAATTCATTAAAATTACTAAAAGTTACCATAAGAGCATATAAAAACTAAATAAATCATGAAAGAAGAGAAAAAAAATAGTAAGGTCCTCTTTGTGGATTCATGAACCATTCTGAATTCTGAGGGCGGAGGGGAAGAATCTGTTCTGAAAATTTTGAGTGTGTGTCCTCAGCTTCGTGGACCTGATGGTAGTAATGAGAAGAGGGCATTCCTCGGTGGAGGGTCCTTTATGATGAGTGCCTCCTTCTTGAGGTATCTCCGTTTGAAGATGTCCCTGATGGTGTGAGGCTAGTTTCCATGATCAATATGGCTGAGTCTACAAGCTCCTGACCCTGTGCATTGGAGCCTCCCGAGGTGCAACCAGTCAGAATGTTCTCCGTGGTACATCTGTAGAAATTTGCAGGAGCATTTGGTGACATATACCAAATCTCCTCAAGCTCCTCAAGACAAATAGCCAAGGGTGCGCCTTCTTCATAATTGCCTGGGATAAATCTTCTCGAATGTTGGCACCCAGGAACTTGAAGCTGCTCGCTCTTTCCACTGCTGGTCCCTCGATAAGGACTGTGTGTTCTCCCAACTCCTTGAGTCCACAATCAACTCCTTAGTCCTACTGACATTGAGCGCAATGTTGTTGTTGTGAGACCACTCAACCAGCTGATCTACTCCCTCCTGTACGCCTCCTCATCGCACCTCCTATAGCTACCAGGGGAAGGGGACCTGTGGGTGGGGAAAGTTGAATGAACCAAGAAGTCATGGAAAGAACAGTCCCAGAAAGGATGAGGGTAGTGGAGAAGATGTGATCAGTGGTGGGATCCCGTTGGAGCTGTTCGGAGTGGTAAACGATGATGTGATGGATGTGGTGGCTGGTGGGGATATAGGTGAGAATTATGGGAATGGTCTGTGTCCTATGTGGGAAGGGGAGAGTGACACCAGACGTGGGATGTGGAGGGAATGAGGTGGAGGGCTCCATCGATGGATGAAGATAAGGACATTTCAGAGGTCCTCAAGTGGAAAACCTGAGAATGAATGACCTTCCATTCTGCAGGGACCACTCCCTCCATGGCTCCCTGACTCACTCAACTCAGGTGCCTTCCCCTGCAATCGCAGTAGGTGTAACCTCTGCTCCTACATCTCGTCTGTCACCTCACCTCCATCCAGGGACACAAACAGCCCTTCCAGGTGAGGCAGACATTTGCATGCACCTCCCCCGACCTTTCTACTGCATTCAGTGTTTGTGAAGTGGTCTCCTCTACATCCGTGTGGGTTCAGACTGGGTGACCATTTCACACTCTATCTGCAGTGACCATCCTGACTTCTCAATTACATCATTTCAACTCCCCGTCCCGCTCCCACACCACCACCATCATCAATGTTCACCCTAAGGTGTGTGTGCACGTACATATATTTGCTTACTAGCGCACAAAGGAATTTAAACTGCGCATAAAAGGTTTTCACCCCCTACCTCATTGGCATGTTCAGTATATTTCACAATCGTACACAGTCACATTTCCGTTTCCGGTTTCCGATGCTGACGGTGTTGACGACATGGAGTTTGCGATGATTTGCCTGCAGAGTTTAGAACTGGCTTATTCATATGATTTATATTGAAGAAATCATTGATTCACTATGTCGAATTCCAAAGAATCAAAGGGTGTGAAGCGCAGAAGAACTGCGAGTGGCTTAATGAAACGGTGGAAACGGCTACACTGAAAGCCCATGAGGTCAGGAATGTGCGGGTTACAAGAAATATTTATGTACAATACAGAAATTGGTATTACCTGCATGTATTGTCGCAGAATTTGCAAATGGGAAGAAGTGGAGTGATATTTGGAACTTGGCTTTTTAAAGTGTCATTTAGCAAGCAAATCACATATGGACGGTGTGCAAAAGCTCTGGTGAGAAAATCCTTCATTACCCGCTGCAGGCTTGTTAGTATTTTTTGTGAGAGTGCAGATGAGCGAAAGCGAAAATGATCAAATCCAGAGGAGATCAAAGTTCTTATTGACAGTGTTTTGCTGGCTGTTATAATGAGTACCTCTATATATAAAATTCAGAGTGCATATGTTGTCGTCACTGGGCAAAAAATTGCACAGCACAAGACTTTTGCACACACTGGTTATTACAAATTAGAGGGAACAGTGATCATCATCATCATCATAATGTGCCATTTCATATAACATCATCATTATTCATTGTGTCAAATGACATCATCATTATGAGCTGTGTTGTAGGACGTGGGCGATCATGGTCTTGACCATCATTGTTCTCAGCAAATTTTCCCACAGAAGTGGTTTGCCATTGCCTTCTTCTGGGCAGTGTCTTTACAAGATGGGTGACCCCAGCCATTATCGATACTCCTCAGAGATTGTCTGCCTGGCGTCAGTGGTTGCATAACCAGGACTTGTGATCTGCACCAGCCGCTCATACGACCATCCACCACCTGCTCCCACGGCTTCACGTGACCCTGATCGGGGAAAAAGCAGGTGCTACACCTTGCCCAAGGGTGACCTGCAGGCTAGCAGAGGGAAGGAGTGCCTTACACCTCCTTTGGTGGGGACATATCTCCACCCTACCAACCTGATCACACCAACCTCTTCACCCTTGCCCTTCTCCACTGCCAGGGTGAGGTCAAAAGCAAACTAGAAGAACACTTCGTATTCCCATTGGGTAGCCTACAGCCAAATGGTGTGAACATTGAATCTTCCAGTTTTAGGTCACCCATTCCACCTGTGTTCCTTTCCCACTCCCACCAGTTAACAAAGGCTCATCCCCTTTTTTGTTCACTATTTCAGCAGAGAATGGCCAGACTCATTCAAACAGTCAAGAAGGTGACAGTGGTTCAAATAACCACACTTCACAACAGTGGCTTGCAGAAGAGCACCTCCGAACACACAACACATCCAACCTTGAAGTGGATGGGCTACAGCAGCAGAGAACCATGAACAGACACCCCGTGCCCACTTTATTAGGTACGGGAGACACCTAATAAAACATGTTGCTCTGCGAGGTGTACCTGCCGCTGTGCCGAACGGGCGACTGGATCAGCTGCAGAGGTGACTGGCTTCGCAGCTGTGGACTCACTTCCTTCAACTTCAGTTCTGAATGGAGGAGAAGATGGTGACGCGACGGAGCGTGCACGGCCGCTCCGAAATGATATCCTATTTGTAAGTAGGATGCCGTGCACAATCCTGATTTGATGGAAACAGACGTGAGAAGCACGGAGGAACATCTGGAGTAACTTCTGAAATGCCCGCTTCGCTGCCGCTGCTACTGTGCGATCCAGAATCTCCGGAGGGGAAGGCCCCAAATCCTCGGCTTTGCCTATTGCCTGTTGCCAGGGCCGGGGTCGAAGCGCTCAGCAGAGATGGTGCTCGGTGTCGGAGGGCTGGTCGGAGGCTCGAAGTTTTCGGACGGACTCAGAGTCGGACTGTGGTCGGGTGCTTCCAGGGTGCTGCATCGGCAAGTTTGCGGCGCTGGAAGCTCATGGCAGGAAGAGTTTCTCCCCTCTACCGTCTGCGTGAGATGATGGGACCTTCGAGAGACTTCGAGACTTTTTTTTTACCATGCCCATGGTCGGTTCTTTATCAAATTACAGTATCGCTTTGCACTGTTGTAACTATATGTGGTTTTTCTCAGATTTTTTGGTCTTGGTCTGACTTGTGTTTCTGTGATATCATTCTGGAGGAACATTGTATCACTTCTTAATGCATGCATTACTAACTGACAATAAAAGAGGACTGTGTGTCCTCATAACCTAATTATTATGACATGACTAATTTCCCCTGCACATTGGGTGTTTGACGGTCTTCTTTTTTTAATGGGTTCTATTGGGTTTCTTTGTTTTGCCTGTAGGGAGACAAATCTCAGGGTTGCATATAGTATAATAAATAATAAATGCACTTTGTGTGTTCTATGCCTCACCAATTGTGCCACCTGCCTTCTTCCCCATTCAATCTACCTGTGTTGCCACATTCACGGACCTTGAAATCCACTTGAATCCTCGAATCCGCTGTCCGTCCTTGGCGCCCAACCTTTTAAATTGGTAAGTTTGTTTATTATTGTCATGTGTACTGAGGTGGAGTGCAAAGCTTCCTTTGTGTGCCGTCCACACGGATGATTTCATCACATCGGTGCACTGAGATAGTACAAGGGAACACAGCAACAGACTCAGAATGAAGTGTTAGCTACAGGCAAAATCAGTGCAGGTAGACAATAAGGGTGCAAAACCATTATCAGGTAGGAGTTCATCTGTGTAATTCTTACCCATGTCAGACTTCTTAATGTAATACCCTGGTTAATGTTTCGCACAGAGAGTGGTGAGTACGTGGAATTCACTGCTGGTGGCAGTGGTGGATACAATAGGGTCTTTTAGGAGCTTAGAAAAATACGGGCTATGCACTAGGGAAATTCTCGGTAGTTCCCACATGCCCTTACACTTCCTCCCTCACCACCATTCAGGGCCCCAGACAGTCCTTCCAGGTGAGGCGACACTTCACCTGTGAGTTGGCTGGGGTGATGTACTGCGTCCGGTGCTCCCGATGCGGCCTTCTAATATATTGGCGAGACCCGACGCAGACTGGGAGATCGTTTCGCTGAACACCTACGCTCTCTCCGCCAGAGAAAGCAGGATCTCCCAGTGGCCACACATTTTAATTCCACGTCCCATTCCCATTCTGATATGTCTATCCACGGCCTCCTCTACTGTCAAGATGAAGCCACACTCAGGTTGGAGGAACAACACCTTATATTCCGTCTGGGCAGCCTCCAACCTGATGGCATGAACATTGACTTCTCTAACTTCCGTTAATGCCCCACCTCCCCCTTGTACCCCATCCGTTATTCATTTATATACACACATTCTTTCTCTCTCTCTCCTTTTTCTCCCTCTGTCCCTCTGACTATACCCCTTGCCCATCCTCTGGGCTTCCCCCCCTCCCCCTTTTCTTTCTCCCTGGGCCTCCTGTCCCATGCTCCATCCCTCCCCCTCCTGTCTTCTCCTATCATTTCGGATCTCCCTCTCCCCCTCCAACTTTCAAATCTCTTACTAGCTCTTCCTTCAGTTAGTCCTGACGAAGGGTCTCGGCCCGAAACGTCGACTGTACCTCTTCCTACAGATGCTGCCTGGCCTGCTGCATTCACCAGCAACTTTTATGTGTGTTGCTTGAAATTCCAGCATCTGCAGATTTCCTCGTGTTTGCGTTCTAGAGTAGGTTACATGGTTGTGGGCCGAAGGGTCTGTAATGTGCTGTAGATTTCTATGTTCTAATGATCGTGCTTTATTTTACTAATACAGTTAATGTGTTGGTTATTTTATTGTTTTGCAGATTTTCTTTTCATTAAGTGTTCCTTTAATTACATTATACAATCGAGTACTTCATTTTTTGCTGTTTAAAATAATAATTCAGTTGATTAATAAGTTAAAGTTGTCCTGTTAGCCAATAGGATTTGTCTCATTAACATGTTTTCTCAGGGGAGAGAGAGAGCGTGGGAAAGGAATGAGGGGAAGCCATTTTCCTTCTTTCTCCTTCTCCGATCCCGCGCTCTCTTGGAAAAAGTCGCTCCGTATACCGCACTGTACGCCGTGAAATTCGTAGTTTTGCGGCAGCAATACAAAACAATAAAAGCTATAAATTACAATGAGAAATAAATATTAAAAAAAAGGAAATTGAATTCAGTAAGTTGTGCAAAAAGAGGAAAAAGACTGAGGTAGAGTTCATAGGTTCACTGTTCATTCATAAATCTGATGCAGGTGTTTTGAGCCATTGAGTAAGCACCTTCAGGATCCTGTACCTTCTCCCTGATGGTAGCAATGAAAAGAGGGCCTGTCCTGGGTGATGGGGTGCTTAATGATAGATGCCACCTTTAAAAGGTGCTCTGGATGCTGGGGAGGGCTAGTGCCCATTGTGACACCAAACCAAATTATCGGGCGATTGATGCTAATGAGAGAGATAAGAGAGACAATGGAGAAACGTTCAAAATGTTAACGAGAGGGGAGAGAGAGATTAACAGAAAAGAAACACAATTCAGCTATTGACAGACCGGTTACTTTGAACCTGAACTGTTTGAAGTTTGATGGACAAGTGATACCCCAGCAGGGGGATAAAAAGAGCAGGTTCGCTAAGGCACGCGATACACCACGACATCACGAGATAACAAGACCCTGGAAAGAGCGGTGTGCCCCCACAAGTTGGTGCGAGTTTGGAGGTCCAGTTCGCGGGAATCGACCATAGACTCACAGGGTGTAAAGGTACGATCGGTGGGAACCTGGTGTGTGTGTCCACCCTTGCCTGGGTGCTGGGTTCACTGCGGAAGAACGGTCGTATCCGGAACGGAGGGGTCACAGTCGGTGACCACAGCGGGATAGAAGACATCAAAGGTCTGCCTGAAACAAACTGCATTCCCCCTCCCTCCAATGGCACAACAGCGATTACTGCGAACTGTACTAAGCTGAACTGAACTCTGCGTCACTTGAGACTGATCATTTTACCCCTAGACTACGATAGAGCTTGGTTGATTCCTATTATCCTAGTTCTGTGTACTTGTGTGTTTTATCATTGCTAACCCGTTGCATTTATATCCTTACGATTAGAGTACTGTATTACTTATTTCTTTAATACAACTTTATTAGTTCCTAGTAATCCAGACTCCAAATAGTGGTCCATTTCTGCTGGTTTGGCAACCCAGTTACGGGGTACGTAACACCATGATGGAGCTGGCTGAGTTTACAACTGTCTGCAGCATTTTTCCAGTCCTGCGCAGTGGCCCCTCCGTATCAGACGGTGATGCAGCCAGTTAGAATGCTCTCCATTCTACATCTGTAGAAATTTGTGAGTGTCAATTCTCCCCAAACTCCTAATGAAGTACAGCCACTGTCATATCTTCTTTGTAACTGCATCAATATGTTGGGCCCAGGTTAGATCCTCAGAGAGGTTGACACCCAGGAACTTGACACTTCTCGCTTCTTCCGTGGGTCATCCCTCAACGAGGACTGGTGTGTGTTTCCTCAACTTCCCCTTCCTGAATCCCACCATCAGGTCTGTGGTCTTACTGATGTTGAGTGCCAGGTTGTGGCTGGAACACCACTCCACCAGCTGATCCGACTTACTCCTGTATCCCACATGCCATAACCTCCTGGACCAGCCTACCAAGTGGGATCTTGTCCGATGCTTTATTAAAGTCTATGTAGACAATGTCTGCTGCCCTGCTTTCCTCAGTCTTGGTTACTTTCTCAACTTCTCTGCGGATTGTCACCTTGTCGCGGTGGAGAAGCTTGTGTGGTCCTGAGATCCCGAGAGTGATGCCGTCTGGAGCTATGCTCCTGGTAGGGTCACCCACGGCGGTAAGGTCGAGGGTGAGGTCCCTGACAAAGAACAATCCAACCAAGACCTCAGTGGTGGAACAGGCGGACAGAGTTACTTCAAACTCAACGGCTGTGAAGGCGGATGAAGGCTACAACAAGTCCATCAGCTCCAATCGTCGTGGTTTCCATGCCATTGGAATCAGTTGGTTGGTTTGTGAAGTATCGTGTGCTTCTTGGAGTGCAACATCAAGTACACGTTAAACAAATACACGCACAGGCGTCTTCGCTCTGTACGGAAGAAAGACCATCATCCTCGACCTCGAGGGACAGCCACGACGACGACGACTTTCTCAAAAAACACCTCAGTCTAATTACTGAGGCAAGGTTTCCCTTGCCGAACACATCTTGACCATTTCTGATCACCTTCTGCCTTTACAAGTATCTACACACTCCGTTCCTTAGTATCTTCACTGATAATTGCCCTACCACTGACATCAGGCTCCCTGGCCTGCAGTACCCTGCCTTAGCTCTGCTGCCCCTTCTAAATAAAAGAGCAGCGTTAACATTTGCTAGTCTACTGGCACCAAGGATGTGTACGGTAATGTAAAGAATGACACAGATGACCTATATTGTCCATTATAGAAAGTGTTCTACGTAATTCACAAATACCCTTATTGAGCAAAGTTATCCCCTTTGGTTCAAGATCCTGATGGATGAATGGTAATAACTGTTCCTGAACCTGGTGGTGCGAGTCCTGAGGCTCCCGTACCTTCTTCCTGATGGCAGCAGTGAGAAGAGAGCATGTCCTGGGTGCTGGGGGTTCCTGATGATGGATGCTGCTTTCCAGAGATGACACTCCACGTAGATGTGCTCAGTGGTGGGGAAGACTTTACCCGTGTTGGATGACACTGTATCCACAACTTTTTTTGGTAGGATTTTCCATTCAAGGGCATTTGGTGTTTCCAATGAAAACACCAATGACGTAAAGTAGAAATAAAAAAAATTGCCATTGCCAAAACCAACTTCCAAAAAATGAAACCCATCTTTACCAACAGACATATTTCTATGACAACAAGGCTTAGGCTACTAAAATGTTACATCTGGTCAGTCTTGCTGTATGCTTCCGAAACATGGACTATAACACCAGAACTCTAAAGAAAAACTGAGAAGCAACAGAAATGTAGCTTCTTAGAAGAATGCTGAAAATGTCATATAGAGATAGGGTAACTAATGAGACAGTACTCCAACGTGCCCACACAAAAAGATCTGTAATGAGAACATTAAATGAGAGGAAACTTGAATTCCTGGGCCATGTCATCAGAAAGGGAGAAATAGAATGCCTCACATTACAAGGCCGTATGCCTGGGAAACGTGGAAGAGGAAGGCGAAGAAGAAAATATATGGACACTGTGAAAGAACTAACAGATCTAAGTGTGCGAGATATCATTGACGCTGCGTGGGATCATTCGATGTGGAAAGACATGATCGCCCAAGCGTGTAACATGCAAAGCACATGAAGAAGGTGGTGTTTCCATACCAGGCTGTGATGTAGCCAGTCAATACACTCTCCACTACACATCTATAGAAATTTGTCAAAGTTTTAGATGTCTCTGCAAACTCATAATAAAGTAGAGGATCTGTCGTGCTTTCATTATAATTGCACTTGCGTACTGGGCCTGAGACAGGTCCTCTGGAACAATAACACTGTGGAATTTATAGTTGTCGATCCTCTCCACATCTGATCTTCTGATGAGGCCTGGCTCATGGACCTCTGGCTTTCTCCTTCTGAAGTCAATCATCAGCTCCGTGGTCTTGCTGACTTTGAGTGAGAGGTGGCTGTTGTGACACCACCCAGCCGGATTTTCAATCTCCCCCCCCCCCACACATGCTGATTCGTCACCCCCATGATTCAGCCAACGACAGTGATGTCATCAGCAAACTTAAATATGGCATTGGAGCTGTGTTTAGCTACACAGTTCTGATAATGGAGTTCAGATAGTCGGCTGGAAGTTCACCCTGGGCCAGCCCACGGAAGTCATTATATGGCGTGTAATCCAGTTGTCATTGGATACTGGTTGTGTTATCAAAGGCTGTGGTGGTTTGAGAAGGCAGCTCACCACCCTCTCCTTAGAGGCAATTCAGGAATAAGACCATAAGACATAGGAGCAGAATTAGGCCATTTGGCCCATCGAGTCTGCTCCACCATTCAATCATGGCTGATCATTTTTTTCCCCTCCTCATCCCCACTCTCTGGCCTTCTCCCCGCAACCTTTGATGCCATGTCCAGTCAAGACCCTATCACTCTCCACCTTAAATACACCCAGCGACCTGGCCTCCACAGCTGCCTGTGGTAAAAAATCTCACAAGTTCACCATCCTCTGGCTTAAGAAATTTCTCCGTGTCTCTGTTTTGAAAGGGCGCCCCTCTATCCTGAGGCTGTGCCCTCTTGCCCGAGACTCCCCAACCCTGGGAAACATCCTTTCCACATCTACGCTGTCTAGGCCTTTCAACATTCAAAATATTTCAATGAGATTCCCTCGTATCTTTCTAAATTCCAGCGAATACAGACCTAGAGCCATCAAACGTTCCTCGTATGATAACCCTTTCATTCCCAGAATCGTCATTGAGAACCTCCTCTGAACCTTCTCCAATGTCAGCACGTCTTCTTGAAGATGAGGAGCCCAAAACTGTTCACAGTACTCAGGATGAGGTCTCGCCAGTGCCTTATAAAGCCTCAGGATCACATCCCTGCTCTTGCACTCTAGACCTCTTGGAATGGATTCTGACATTGCTTTTGCCTTTTGACAACTAATGACAAATTTTTAATGACAATTAAATCTGGGGCAGCCACAGTAACACAGCAGTTAGGCCAACACTATTACAGTGTCATCGGCCTATGTTCACTTCTGCTCTCTGTCCATGAGAAGTTTCTACATTCTTCCCTTGACCACATGAGTCTCCTCTGCTGCACCGGCTTCTTGAACACCCCAAAGATGTACGGGAGGTTTATTGGTCACATGGGTGTACTTGGTCACATGGGTGTACTTGGTCATATGAGTATACTGTAATTGGTCACGTGGGTGTACTTGGCCACATGGTATAATTGGTTACATGGGTATAATTGGTCACATGGGTGTACTTGGCCACATGGTATAATTGGTCACATGGGTATAATTGGTCACATGGGGATAATTGGTCACATGGGTATAATTGGTCACATGGGGATAATTGGTCACATGGGTGTAATTGGTCACATAGGTGTACTTGGCCACATGGTATAATTGGTCACTTGGGTATAATTGGTCACATGGGTATAATTGGTCACATGGGTGTACTTGGCCACATGGTATAATTGGTCACATGGGGATAATTGGTCACATGGGTATAATTGGTCACATGGGGATAATTGGTCACATGGGTGTAATTGGTCACATAGGTGTACTTGGCCACATGGTATAATTGATCACTTGGGTATAATTGGTCACATGGGGATAATTGGTCACATGGGTGTACTCGGTCACTTGGGTGTACTTGGCCACATGGGTATAATTGCCCACATGCATGTAATTGGTCACATGGGTGTACTTGGTCACATGGGTATGATTGGCCGCATGGATATGATTGGTCACATGGGTATAATTGGTCACATGGGTATAATTGATCACATGGGTATAATTGGTCACAGGGTATACTTGTCACATAGGTGTAATTGGTCACATGGGTATAATTGGTCACATGGGTCTACTTGGTCACTCGGGTATAATTGGTTACATGGGTCTACTTGGTCACTTGGGTATAATTGGACACATGGGTATAATTGGTCACATGGGCGTACTTGGGAACATGGGTGTACTTGGTCACATGGGTATAGTTGCCCACGAGTGTAATTGGCCACATGGGTATGATTGGCTGCATGGGAGTACTTGGTCACATGGGTGTAATTGGTCACATGGGTATAATTGGCCACATGGGTATAATTGGTCACGTGGGTACAATTGGTCACATGGATATAATTGGTCACATGAGTGTACTTGGTCACATGGATGTAATTGGTCACATGGGTATAATTGTTCACATGGGTGTAATTGGTCACATGGGTGTACTTGGCCACTTGGGTGTAATTGGTCACATGGGTGTACTTGGTCACATGGGTGTACTTGGTCACATGGGTGTAATTGGGCAGCACCGGCCTATTGGGCCGGACAAGTCTGTTGCCATGTTGCATCTCAAAATCAGGGGTTCCCAATCTTTTTTATGCCATGGAGCCTTACCATTTACCAAGGGGGTCCGTGAGCCCTAGGTTGAGAACCCCTGCTGTCAATAGACAAAATAGTAAATGCCTGCGAGGAGATTATCCAGTGGAGTTGGAGGACACTGGTTGTGTATACCAGTGGACATTGAGAGAGTAGAATGGGGATAAGCACACTGTGCCTGTTTTGATGGTCAGCGGGAAAGGACATCTACCACAGGTGATGTTTCAGATAGATAGATAGATAGATATACTTTATTAATCCCGAGGGAAATTTGGTTTCATTACAGCCGCACCAACCAAGAATAGAGCATAAATATAGCAATACAAAAACCACAAACAATCAAACAACAAAATGCAAACTATGCCAGATGGAAAATAAGTCCAGGACCAGTCTATTGGCTCAGGGTGTCTGACCCTCCACGTGAGGAGCTGCAAGTTCGATGGCCACAGGCAGGAACGACCTCCCGCGCCGCCCAGTGTTGTATCTCGGTGGAATGTGGCCGAAGTCCAACAGTAAAAAGTTCAATAACCAGGAAGGTGACATCCACCGTCAGGGCCGTGCTCTCTTCTTGATGCTGGAGGTACAGGAGTCCAAAACCCACTCTTCACGGTTCAACAACAGCTTCTTTCCTGAACCAACTTGAAAAATCCCAATACCAATTCAGACTATACGATACAGTGCAGAAGTCTTAGGGACATAGGTATAGTTCAGATACCTAAGACTTTTGCACGGTACTATGGGAATTTTATGTATTGCACTGTACAAATTTCATGATGTATGTGAGTGATGATAAACCTGATTCCGATATGGGTCTCTGTTGTGGACTGAGGGTGGGAAGGGGGCAGGGAGAGGGGGATCCTGGTTGGGAAAAGGGGAAGGGAGAAGGGAAGCACCAGAGAGACATTCTGTAATAATCAATAAACCAATTGTTTGGAATTAAACGACTTTGCTTGGTGTCTCAGGACTGGGTATTTCTGCACCTGTGCCACCCCCCGCCTCGGGCACTCCTCTGCCACCCGTCCCACGCCCCCCCTCCCCCGCAGCACTCCACCCTCGCCATTCCCAACATCCTTTGCTCCCGCCAGATTTACAGAGTCGCCCTCTGTTCCACGTTGACAAATACCGGACTGTGCAAAAGTCTTAGGCACCGTAGCCAGGATTATATATGTGTGTGTACCTCACACTTTGGCACAGTCCTTTATTTCCTTCAACTTGCCCTTGTCACTTCTGTTTATTTTGTTGTATATGTATAATTTAAGTTAATTTAAATTTATAAGACTTATGTCTGTAATGTACAGCACTGCTGCCACAGCAGGCTTATTCTCATGACATTTATGGCCTGTGTGTGTCTGCTCTTGACAATAAGCTTGAGCTTGACAGTATTATCCAATGGAGTTTAAGCATACTGATTACATTATCCAATGGGAGTTTGAAGATACTGATAGTGTTAACTAAAGATCAAAGCTCAAAGTAAATTTATAATTGAGGTACATATACGTCACCATGAACAACCCTGAGATTCATTTTCTTGCAGGCATTCACAGTAATAGAAATACAATAGAAAAATTAAAAGCTACGTACAAAGATTGACAACCAATAGTCTAAAGAAGACGTTCGTTATGTGCCATATTGTATGACATCATCATTATGCGCCATGTTGTACGACATCATCGTTATGTGCCATGTCATATGATGTGGGCGGTCATGGTCTATCCATGACCATGATTACTGTTGGCAAATTTTTCTACAGAAGTGGTTTGCCATTGCCTTCTTCGGGGCAGTGCCTTTTAGAGGCACCCCAGCCAATATTAATACTCTTCAAAGGTTGTCTGCCCGGCGTCCGTGGTGGCATAACCAGGACTTGTGTTATGACCTGTTCCTGTGGCTTCACGTGACCCTGATCGGGCTAAGCAGGTGCTACACCTTGCCCGATGGTGACCTGCAGGCTAGCGGAGGGAAGTTGCACCTTACACCTCCTTTTTTAGAGATGTATCTCCACCCCCAATAGTCACCAAAAAAAGACAAGCTGTGCAAATCCACAAAGAGGATAAATAATACCGAGAACATGAGTTGTAGAGACCTTGAAAGTGAATCCACAGGATGTAGAATCAATAGAGTGTTAGGTAATGAAGTTATCCACGCTGATTCAGGTGATTCATAGGATGCTGACAACACTCCATTGTGCATCCAGTGACCTTCACCAAGCACAAATTTCTAAACTTGAATTTGAACTTGTGTTATTCAGTGTTTAAGGATACTGATTGTGTTATCCAATGGAGTTTAAGGATACTGTTTGTGTTATCCAATGGGTTTTACGGATACTGACCGTGTTATCCAATGGAGTTTAAGGATACTGTTTGTGTTATCCAATGGGTTTTAAGGATACTGTTTATGTTATCCAGTGGAGTGTAACCATGCTGATCGTGTAATCCAACGGGAGGTTGAAGATACTTATTGTTGATAACACTGCATTGTGTGTTTACTGAGCTTCATCAAGCATGAATTTCTAAGTATGTGGGCCTGACACGATGTGCTCTTTTTTTTATTTGTTTGTGGGATGTGGAAGTCTCCAGAAAGTCAACATTTATTATGCATCTGTCAAGCAGAATAACATGGGTCAGCCACTAATACAAATTCTCCTTGTAACTCCCATTACGACGTGTCTGGACAGCGGATCTGTTTGTTGGGGATGTTTTGAGCCTCATTGTAATGGTGCCAGATGGGTGAGTGGGAGCGGGAAGGAGTACTCATTTTGTTACTGGGCTACCAGTACCGTCCAGAGTGTCTTGGTGGTTGACATGGGTCCTGTCATTGACCTCCCTGAATGGGGATAACTTCCTTGCTCTTCCTCAGGCAGGGGGAAGGAGGACAGTGAGAAGGGTTACCGCTCGATAGTTCAAGATAAACTGAAAGCAGGCAAGGATGTGGCTGGGGGCAGCCTGCATTTCTCGACAGATAGCATGCCCGCAATGCCCGGTGGACTGACACAAAGATTCAAGTTACATCTATTATCAAAGTACATATGCAGTGAGCATCCCTGAAATTTGTCTTCCCCAGAGACAGCCGTGAAACACATGCGAACTGCGGAATGAACCAGTTCAAAGAAGAACGCGAAACATCAAGCCCTTTGCCTCCACGCGTGCAAAAAAAATCACGCAAATGGCAACGACAAAAAAAAAAATGAGCGAAATACACAGGATATAAAACACAAAAACAAAAGGCTTAATTCAGTGTTCGTTATTTGCGGGCCTCCCGGATTCAAAAATCGCCCAGCTGGATTGGAAGGTGGAACACATCATAAACCTGAATTAGTGTCCAATTCTATCATCTGCGCAGATTAAACCTGGCCTCGTGGAACACACTCTGAGACGGCAAAGTGCCAGGTCGCCCGACTGGCCTGAAGTCACACTGCCTGAATGTAGATTACAGCCCTAGCAGCAGCAAAACTATGTCTGAAATAAAAAGAAGATATGGAAGAGGCGAAAAGAATTGCTTCATAAACCATCTTGAGGATGTCACTTTCAGTAGCGTTGCTCGCTGGCGCCATCTTGGAGGCCAATCAGAGCACAGCAAGTGACTTAACACCAGTAGCAGAGCAAGCCCCAACCAGATGGGTGTGGATGTAATTCAGGGGAGTTCTTGCCAGTGCCAAGACCAATGTCTATGCCTCACCCAACATCAATCCAATTTAAATTGTGTTCATGCGATCTTGCTGTGCAGAGACGCGATAGAGAGAGACAGGCGGCGGATGCCGCAATTCCGGGTTAGTGCACAGAAAATTCTGGATGCTGATGAGGGGTGCCGACCAGAAACACCCCCTCTTTAGATGCGGCCCGGCCTGCTGACTCACTGGCGCGTTTTGTGCGCAACGCAAAGTCCAACCCCTGTCGCGAGAGGCGGAAACGGGTCAGGGCTTTGGCGAGGGTGTATAGGCCAACCCCCTGTACAGTGGATAACAGAAACGTTGACGAACTCCAACCACGCCATTGACTTTGGACGATGGGGACGGGAGAGGTCATCGATGGGATAAGCTCCCCGGGGAGCTAAGGGCCCAAGAAGAAGAAGAAGACGAAGGCCTCGTTGAGCCAGGCCCCGAGCAGTCAAGATCCGCAGGGTGAGCACCAATCACTGACGATCTTACTTTGGTGGCTGTATGGCAGAGCAGCCAATCAGGTCGGGTGAGAAGCCACGGTGCAGTACCGTAGAGGGGGTAAGTTGCCACGGTAACCACCAGGGAGACCACAGCTGCACACCTTGGGCCCGCATGCTCCCATCTGCGCCAACATCTGCCGCCACATCTGTGAGAGAGCAGCCACAATAGGGTTCTGGTTCGGAGAAGGTGTGAGGCAGGCGGGAGCTGGCGACTCTCTTGCTGACGGCAATAACTGCAGGAGTGCGCAGAAGGGAGAGGCTTGGAAGACAAAAAGAGGAGACGAGAGGGATCTGGCGGGCAAGGCGGGGTAAAATCTGAAGACATTCCACAGGTATATTAAGAGCTGTGGAGAGAATAGGTTCATAGATGTTTACATGACCATCCTCAGGGTGAAGGAGCAACACCTTTTATTCCGTTTGGGTCGTGCTGGCCAGAAGAAACTGCAGTCTGATCAAGGACAGAGGAAACAGACAAGCCAGTTGTCCATGTTTCCCCCCATTTTGTGGACTCCGAAGTGATTCTTGCTCTGGGATAATCTAATCAGAGCGACTAAATGTGGACACAGGACGCTTCAGGCAATGATCTGCTAAACCTGAGACCATTCTCAAACAAGTAGCCATTTGTTATGTAAAGGGTGTTTCCAGTTGGCTCCTTGGCCAGCACATTATTGCTGTCATGCACACTAAATGGACAAGACTGCACAACATGGAAATATATATATATGTATGTAATTGTGTGGAACACACTGGCAAGTTTAGCATTAAAGGCAGATACATTAGGGACATTGAAGGATCTCACAACAGGCACATAGATGAAAGAAGAACGGAGGGCTTTTTGGGAGGGAAGGGTTAGATTGATCCGGGAGCAGGTTAAAAGGATGCATTACATCAGAATTAGAATCAGATTTATTATCACCAAATGAAGCCAAATGTCCGAAATGCCGGTCCATGGCCTCCTTGCGGAAGGAAGCCACCCTCAGGGTGGAGAAGTAACACCTTATACTCCATCTGGGTAGCTGATGGCATGAATATCGATTTCTCCCTCCGGTTAAAAAAAACTCCCCCTCCCTTCCCCTCTTCCTCTATTCTCCACTCTGACCTTTTATTTCTTCTCACCTGCCTATCACCTCCCCCTGGGTCCCCTCCTCCTTCCCTTTCTCCTATGGTCCACTCTCCTCTCCTATCAGATTCCTTCTTCTCCAGCCCTTTATCTTTCCAACCCGCCTGGCTTCACCTATCACCTTCCAGCTAGTCCTCCTCCCCCTCCCCTTTTTATTTCTGGCATCTTCCCCCTTCCTTCTCAGTCCTGCTAATGGTCGACGGTACCCTTTTCCATAAATGCTGCCTGGTCTGCCGAGTTCCTCCAGCAGTTTGTGTGTGTTACAACCACCTGCAGTGTTTTCAGATCCTGTGGGTGCAGTAGATCCCCCACCTCCTACCCCCCCCATACCAGACGGTGATGTAACCCTCCACACTAAATTTGAAATTTTAAAGAGACTTTGGTGACATACTAAATCTCCTCAAACTCCTGATGTAACACAGCCACTGGATTGCCTTCTTTGTAACTGCGTCAATATGCTGGGCCCGGGATAGATTTTCAGAGACGTTGACACTCAAAACTTCACTTTAAAATTTCACTTGAAGTTGACACTTTAAAATTCAGAGATTTCGTAGATTTTAAAATAATACAAATTATGTATATAGTAAAACATGGACAGCTACCACAAGTATCCAAAGGTTGTTTAAAATGAGAGAAGGTCAACATGATTTGAGAGGAACATGTATATTTCAAAAACAAAGGATAAGAACAAATGTAAAAAATCGTTGTATTTCAGTCAGAGGGGGGAATCTATGGAACAGTTGTAGTGAGAATTTAAAAACATGCACCACACTTAACAAGGTTAAACAATTATTCAAAAATAATTTAATGAACAAGCATAAAATACATGATTTAAAATGAATGGGAGTAATGTAAATAAATGATACTTGGAATTGGATTTTGTGTTAAAAGATAATGAAATTTTTTGTTTTGATGTGATGATTGATCCAAATATGTTGTTGTGTAAGAAAGAGGGGTAGGTGTAATAAGCTGTAGCTTCAGCCTACACCCTTTCGGTCTGTTTTAAAGAATTAAAAAAAAAAGTTTTAAAGAGTTTTAAAGAATGTTATTTCTTGTAATTTTGTCCTATGAAATCATCGTTGAAAATGATGCTTTTCGCTATGTTTGTACTGACTAAAATAAATTTCATTCATTCATTCATTCATTCAAAAAAACGTTGAAGCTGCTCACCCCCACAATGAGGACTGGACCGTACGTTGGGCCCGAGGGTCCTGACCTGTGCTGTGGTGTTCTGTGGTCTTGCCAAATACCCCACTTGATCACATTGGTAAGTTTGCCTCTGCCCCTGACGTGGTAGGAGTTTCAGTCGGACCACGCCGCCGAGACTTCCTCACACTGACCAGCAGAGGGCGACGATACTCAGCAGCCGGGTCAACGGCAGCCCATGAAAATGGAGATCTGGCGCCACCTGCTGTTAGTAACTGGTAAAGCAGCTTTCCCGACAAGTGGTGTGCATGAAGCACAGGAACAGGCCCTTGGGCCTACGACGTTGTGCTGAACCAATTAAATTAGTAATCAATTAACTAACTAACCTAACCTCTTCTGCCTACACCATGTTCAATCTTCTTCACATTCTATGGCCTATTTAAAAAGTCTCTAATGATTCTGACTCTGTGTAAGAAACTTGCCCCTCATACCTCTCACCTTAAATGCATTTCCTCTGGTAATTAGTGACACTTTGAAACCTGGGAAACAAAAGATATTCTGTCTACTCTGTCTGTGCCTCTCATAATCTTATAAACCTCCACCAGATTTTTCCTCAGTCCCTGCCACTCCAGAGAAAACAACCCAAATTTGTCCAGCCTCTCGTGATCTCACCTGCCCTCTAAGCCAGGCAGTGTCCTGGAAACCTCTTCTGTACCCCCTCCAAAGCCTCAACGTCCTTCCTATAATGGGGTGACCAGAACTCTGTGCAATACTCCAGAGGTGGCCTAACTAGAGTTGACGTGGATAGGCTTTTTCCATTGAGAGTGGGGGAAATTCAAACAAGAGGACATGAGTTGAGAGTTAAAGGGCAAAAGTTTAGGGGTAACATGAGGGGGAACTTCTTTACTCAGAGAGTGGTAGCTGTGTGGAACGAGCTTCCAGCAGAAGTGGTTGAAGCAGGTTCGATGTTGTCGTTTAAAGTTAAATTGGATACCTATATGGAGAGGAAAGGAATGGAGGGTTATGGGCTGAGTGCAGGTTGGTGGGACTAGGTGAGAGTAAGCGTTTGGCACGGACTAGAAGGGCCGAGACGGCCTGTTTCCATGCTGTAATTGTTATATGGTTATATGATGATATAAGTTGCAATGTAACTTCCTGACATTGGAACTTAATGCCTTGACTAATGAAGGCAGGCACACCATATGCCTTCTTAACCACCCTATCAACCTGCGTAGCCATTTTCAGGGAGCTATGAACATTGACCCTAAGATCCCTTGCCTCATCAGCACTGTTAAGATCTTGCCGTTAACAGTGTACTACCTCTTTGCAATCGACCCAGCAAGGTGTAGCACCTCAAGTTCATCTGGGCTAAACCCCACCTTCCACTTCTCCGCCCATCTCTGCCATTGATTCATATCCCGCTGGTCATCCACGCTATCCACAACGCCACCGACTTTCACATCATCTGCAGACTTACTAACCCACCCAGAGACGGGGAGTGGCTGTCTCAGGAGGGCGGGAAGCCAGAGGGGCAGACAGTGGGAGAAGGTGGACGAAGAACGAGGTGGACAGGTTAAGCTGACGGATACAACACCGTCAGTTGGAAATGAAGGCATCGAGGCATCCTGTCTGCACGCACCACGCCTTGGCATGGCCCGTGACTGCAAGAAACCACAGAGCTGTGGACACAGCTCAGCACATCGTGGAAACTAGCCTCTGTCTACACTCCTCACTGCCTCAGTAAAGCAGCCAGCATCATCAAAAATGAACTCAGATATTCTCTCTTCTTTGTCCCATTGGGCTGAAAATATAAAAAGCCTGAAAGCCTGTACCACCAGGCTCAAGGACACCTTCTATACGGCTGTTATAAGTCTACCTTGTACAGTGAGATGGACTCTTGACCTCACAATCTACCTTACTGACTACACTTCCTCTGTAGCTGTTGCACTTTATTCTGCACTCTTTTATAGTTTTACCTTGTTCTGCCTCAGCGCACCGTGTAATGATCTGATCTGTATGAAAGGTATGTAACACAGGCTGCCTCTCAGTAATAAACTGTCAGCCAGAGCGAACGACAATCAGTGAACAGGGATGGGGGCGGCCATTTTGTGAGACGGTCCTTGCAGCCGCCATTTTGTGAACAGTTTGAACCGACATCTTGCTCTGGGATAATTTAAACAGAGCAATGGAATGTGGACGCAGGGAGTTTTTCTACTGATGGCCTGCTAAACCTGAGACCATTTCAGATAAGTAGCTATTTATTATGCATTATATTATTATGCAGGAGGAGCAGTCTGTAATCTTGTTAGGCTCAGTGTCTGGGGCGCATGGCTTGAACCAGGCAGATTTGAGAAGAGCAAAAGCCATGAGCCTGAGGGCAAAGGTCAGAGTGGTGGTAGCCCTGGACCACAGCCAATAAGAAGGAGACCCAGGTCAGTCAGGTGACCTTGAGCCAATGAGATTGAAGTGCAGCATTTGAACCAGAGAGGAAAGAGAATGAAGATGAGAGGTTTTGAATGTAGAGGAGTGACGACTCGTGGAGATTAGAGAAATATGAGGAACTCCTGGCCAGTGTTACCTTTTCTGATCTTTGGCTGTTCGTGGAGGGTCAGGGGAAACATGGTAGGTGTGCACACAGGAATTCGATTGTGCAAATTCACGTGCTTGTGAGCTGAGCCAATAAAGGTACTTGTCAGTAAATGCAGAGTTCCCTCCATGACTAACTGATCATTATTACTTAAAGGTAACGCTTGTAGCTAAAACTGACACCAATTCCAGAGGCTGGAGAGAGGGGCCCAGGAGGTTTGTTAGCAGAGGAAGGTGGCTGGGAAGCTGAGGATGGACTTGACGCCAGGCCATGAGTGGAGATCCATTAAGGTGGGGCACAAGTGATCAGCTGGGGGCCGGGGCCAACGGGAGGTCAGACAGACACACACACACACACACACACACACACACACACTCACACTCACACTCACACACTCACACTCACACACACTCACACAGACAAGCACACACACACACACACACACGCACTCACTCTCAGACACACAGACAGACAGACAGACACAGACACACACACACACAAACACACACACTCACACACACACACACACACACACTCACAGGCACACTCACACAGACACACAGACAGACAGACACACACACACCCACTCACTCTCAGACACACAGACAGACAGACACACACACACTCACACAGACACACAGACACACAGACAGACAGACAGACACACACCCACTCACTCTCAGACAGACAGACAGACAGACACACACACTCACAGACACACAGACAGACAGACAGACAGACAGACACACACATCTAGGGTGCCTAAGACTTTTACTGTAGTAATTTTATGTACTGCACTGTACCGCAGCCACAAAAAAGACACGTGTGAGTGATAATAAACCTGATTCTGATCTGGATCTCTATTGTGGACTGAGAGTGGGAAGGGGGCAGGGAGAGGGGAATCCTGGTTGGGAAAAGGGGAAGGGAGAGGGGAAGCACCAGAGAGACATTCTGTAATGATCAATAAACTAATTGTATGGAATCAAATGACCTTGCCTGGTGTCTCAGGGCTGGGTGTGTCTGCACTCACTCCCCCACCCTGCCCCTGGCACTCTTTTTCTGCCACCCGTCCCACACCCCTCCCACGACGCTCCACCCTCGGCATTCCCAACATTCTTTGCTCCTCACATGAGGAATTCTGCAGATGCTGGAAATTCAAGCAATGCACATCAAAGTTGCTGGTGAACGCAGCAGGCCGGGCAGCATCTCTAGGAAGAGGTACAGTCGACATTTCGGGCCGAGACCCTTCGTCAGGACTAACTGAAGGAAGAGTAAGTAAGGGATTTGAAAGTTGGAGGGGGAGAGGGAGATCCAAAATGATAGGAGAAGACAGGAGGGGGAGGGATGGAGCCAAGAGCTGGACAGGTGATAGGCAAAAGGGATACGAGAGGATCATGGGACAGGAGGCCCAGGGAGAAAGAAAAGGTGGGGAGAACCCAGAGGATGGGCAAGGGGTATAGTCAGAGGGACAGAGGGAGAAAAAGGAGAGAGAGAGAAAGAATGTGTGTATATAAATAAATAACGGATGGGGTACGAGGGGGAGGTGGAGCATTAGCAATGTTCATGCCATCAGGTTGGAGGCTACCCAGATGGAATATAAGTCTGTGTCGGGTCTCGCCAATATATAAAAGACCACATCGGGAACACCGGACGCAGTATATCACCCCAGCCGACTCACAGGTGAAGTGTTGCCTCACCTGGAAGGACTGTTTGGGGCCCTGAATGGTGGTAAGGGAGGAAGTGTAAGGGCATGTGTAGCACTTGTTCCGCTAACACGGATAAGTGCCAGGAGGGAGATCGGTGGGGAGGGATGGGGGGGACGAATGGACAAGGGAGTTGTGTAGGGAATGATCTCTGCGGAATGCGGGGGGGGGGGAGGGAAAGATGTGCTTAGTGGTGGGATCCCGTTGGAGGTGGCGGAAGTTACGGAGAATAATATGTTGGACCCGGAGGCTAGTGGGGTGGTAGGTGAGGACCAGGGGAACCCTATTCCTAGTGGGGTGGCGGGAGGATGGAGTGAGAGCAGATGTACATGAAATGGGGGAGATGCGTTTGAGAGCAGAGTTGATGGCGGAAGAAGGGAAGCCCCTTTCTTTAAAAAAGGAAGACATCTCCCTCGTCCTGCAATGAAAAGCCTCATCCTGAGAGCAGATGTGGCAGAAACGGAGGAATTGCGAGAAGAGGATGCCATTTTTGCAAGAGACGGAGTGAGAAGAGGAATAGTCCAGAAGGCTGTGATTCTTTGCTCCTGCCGTATTTACAAACTCACTCCCTGCTCCATGTTGACAAACACAGTACTGTGTGACAGTCTCAGGCAGCCCGGCTATATGCATGTCACCAGATACAATCCTGAGATTTATTATCTTGCAGGCGTTCACAGCAGAAGAGAGAAATGCGATAGAATCAGTGAAAAATCTACACACAAGGACAGCCAAGGTGGGAAGGAAGACAATCTGTGCAAATACAAAAAGAAACTAATAATAATAACTAGGTAAGTAACTAAACAACTCACCTGTGAGTCGACTGGGGTGATATACTGCGTCCGGTGCTCCCGATGTGGCCTTTTATATATTGGCGAGACCCGACGCAGACTGGGAGACCGTTTCACTGAACACCTACGCTCTGTCCGCCAGAGAAAACAGGATCTCCCAGTGGCCACACATTTTAATTCCACATCCCATTCCCATTCTGACATTTCTATCCACGGCCTCCTCTACTGTAAAGATGAAGCCACACTCAGGTTGGAGGAACAACACCTTATATTCCGTCTGGGTAGCCTCCAACCTGATGGCGTGAACATCGACTTCTCTAACTTCCGCTAGTGCCCCCCCTTCCCCTCGTACCCCATCCGTTATTTATTTATATACACACATTCTTTTTCTCTCTCTCCTTTTTCTCCCTCTGTCCCTCTGACTATACCCCTTGCCCATCCTCTGGGTCCCCCCCCTCTTGTCTTTCTTCCTGGACCTCCTGTCCCATGATCCTCTCGTATCCCCTTTTGCCGATCACCTGTCCAGCTCTTGGCTCCATCCCTCCCCCTCCTGTCTTCTCCTATCATTTTGGATCTCCCCCTCCCCCCTCCCACTTTCAAATCTCTTACTAGCTCTTCCTTCAGTTAGTCCTGACGAAGGGTCTCAGCCCGAAACGTTGACTGTACCTCCTCCTAGAGATGCTGCCTGGCCTGCTGCGTTCACCAGCAACTTTGACGTGTGTTGCTTGAATTTCCAGCGTCTGCAGAATTCCTCATGTTTGCGTTCAGAATATGGGTTGTAGAGCCCTTGAAGGTGATTCCATAGACTAACTTCTTATATTCTATATTTTAAATAAAGTATAGATTTTAAAGGAATATAATTCAGCAGAGGGAGGAGACACAAAAGACCGCACATGCTGGAATCTGGAGAAAATGTCTGAACTGCAGGAGGAACTCAGCAGGTCAGGCAGCATCCATGGAGGGGGATAAACAGTCGACGTTTTGGGCCGAGACCCTTCATCAGGACTGGAAAGGAAGGTGGCAGAAGCCAGACTTGTCTTTGTTTTTAACCTCTTTTAAATGCTCTAAAGGCATTTTTGAATTTTAATTTGTTTGACTCAGTTGAGTCTTTTGAATGGCTTGTAGGTAATCTCCAACACGTTCAAACAGTTGCAGTCTGGTGTTTAAAAGAAATCACTTAGTGTCAGAACCCCCAGGCTGAGAGATACATTACCTTGTTCTCTGGGGGCAGGTAAAGGGCACTGGAGTCAGAGGGGGAAGAAAAGGATGAAAAGAAGAAAAAGGCCATTCGGCCCCTTGTCCCTGCACTAACCCCATGCTCAACAATCCCTTAATTTTGTGACCAGGGTTCAATTCCCATCGCTGCCTGTAAGGAGTTTGTACGTTCTCCCCAGGACCGCGTGGGTTTCCTCTGGGTGCTGTGACAGTCCAAAGACATTCGGGTTAGTTGGTTAATTGGTCGTTGTAAATTCTTCTCTGTGGATTGTCACCTTGTCGCGGTGGAGAAGCTTGTGTGGTCCTGAGATCCCGAGAGTGATGCCGTCTGGAGCTATGCTCCTGGTAGGGTCACCCATGGCGGTAAGGTCGAGGGTGAGGTCCCTGACAAAGAACAATCCAACCAAGACCTCAACGGTGGAACAGGCGAAGTTACTTCGAACTCAACGGCTGTGAAGACGGATGAAGGCTGCAATAGATCCATCAGCTCCAATCGCCGTGGTTTCCGTGCCATTGGAATCAGTTGGTAGATTTGTGAAGTATCGTGTGCTTCTTGGAGTGCAACATCAAGTACACATTAAACAAATACACGCACAGGCGTCTTCACTCTGTGGGTCACTTCTTCAGAGCGAAGACCATCATCCTCGACCTCGAGGGATGGCCACGACGACGACAACGTTGTTAATTGTCCTGTGGTTAGGCTAGGATTAAATCTGGGGGGGAGGGGGTTGCTGGGTGACGTGGCTCGAAGGGCAGGAGGGGGCTATTCCGCGCTGATTCTCAATAAATAAATATCCCAACATCTCCTGATCCTGTTCCCTCTGAGAATACTGAATGAGGTGAGGCTCGATGTGGTACCAATGGCCGGGAGCCCTGGGCTAGCAACAGGGAATTCTGGGAATGCTCACCAGTCACCTGCTGGAATCAGGGAGTTTCTACAGCAGGAGAGGCCACTTGGCCCTTTGAGTCCATGCTAGTTGACTCGAGCCCAGCCGAATGCCCCTCCCTGCCCTGGATCCCTGTAACCGTGCAGACCCGCACCAGATACTGCTGCAGTGTGGGGAGGGTCCCTGCCTCCATGACCCCTCTCGGGTGGGGAGATCCGCACCCCCGACCACCCTCTGGGGTGGGAGGCTTCCCTTTGGTCCTAAATCTCTGCCCTCTGGATTCGATTCCCCTGCTGAGGGAATTCAATCCTCTTACTAATTCCTTCCTGCCTCGTCTTAATCCAGAAGAGGGGAGGGGAGGCTTTGCTGAGTGAATGCAGAGGCGTGAGGGGTAGTGGGTCAACGAAGAGGCTTGGGTAGCAAGAAGGCTGGGATTTTGGATCCTCCATGAAGACGTTTTAGTGGCAGAGAACGCCAGGAGACCAGTGGTAAGTCATTGGTCAGCCCACACTAGGAGTATCATGATCAGTTCTTGGCCCCTCATCTGAGAGAGGATGTGCTGTCAATGGACAGGATCCAGAGGAGGTTCACGAGAATGATTCTGGGAATGAAAAGGTTAGTGTATGAGGAGCGTTTGATAGGCCTGAGCCGACACACGTTGGAGTTTAAAAGAATTGGGGTGGATCTCATTGGAACCTGCCCAACATTGAAAGTCCAAGATAGAATGGATGTGAGAGAGGATGCTTTCTCTCATGGGGGAGTCTAAGACCAGAGGACACGGCCTCAGAATAGAAGGGTGTCCCTTTAGAATGGAGATGAGGAGGAATTTCTTCAGCCAGAGAGTGGTGAATCTGTGGAATTCATTGCCACAGATGGCTGTGGAGGCCAAGAAACTGGGTAAATTTAAAATGGATGTTGATAGGTTCTTGATTAGTAAGAGTTAAAAGGTTACAGGGAGAAGGCAGGAGATTGAAGTTGAGAGGGAAAGTAAATACAGGTATGTAATTCGTTGAAAATGGTATTGCAGGTAAATAGGGTTGTAAAGAAAGTTTTTGGCACGTTGGCCTTCATCAATCAATGTATTAAGTATGTTGAAGTTGTATGAGACATTGGTGAGGCCTAATTTGGAGTACTGTGAACAGATTTTGGTCACCTACCTACAGGAAAGATGTAAACAAGGTTGAAAGAGTGCAGAGAAAATTTACAAGATTGTTGCCGGGTCTGGAGGGCCTGAGTTATAAGGAAAGACTGAATAGGTTTGGACTTTATTCCTTAGACCGTAGAAGATTGAGGGGAGATTTGATAGTGGTATACAAAATTATAAGGGTATAGATAGGGTAAATGCAAGCTGGCTTTTTCCATTGAGGGTGGGTGGGGCAACAACCAGAGGTCATAGGTTAAAGGTGAAAGGAGAAAAGTTTAAGAGGACCATGAGGGGAAACTTCTTCACTCAGAGGGTGGCGAGAGTGTGGAACAAATGGTGCATGCCAGCTCCATTTCAACAGTTAAAAGTTTGGATAGGTACGTGGATGGTGGGGGTATGGAGGGCTATGGTCCTGGTGTAAGTTGATGAGAGTAGGCAGTTTAGATGGTTTCAGCATAGACTAGATGGGCTGAAGGGCCTACTTCTGTGCCCTATTTTGCCATGACAAAATTCTAAATCAGCCATGATTGGATGGCAGGGAAGACTTAATGGACCGAATGGCCGAATTCTGCTCCTTTGCCATACAGTCTTGTGGTAAAATACCAATGTCAGACAGACCTTGAGAATGACATCATCGCATTGTCCAGTGGAATTTAAAACTGACAGAGATCCGAAAATTCAATCAGAATTTACCTATCGTCCCTAATTATAATACTTCAATAGAGTAATGTATTTAAGATATAATGATAAAATATTAAAATATTATATTAATAAGTTATCACTTTAATAACATAATACATGAAGTACTTTATATTTCATATCTAATTATAATATTTGATAAGATGTACCTTAAATATCTAATTATAATATATAATTAAAGTAACTGGAACCATACCTGGAAATAATACATTTACGATCCATACCTTTAAATCCTAATTATATTATTGGAAGAGTTATACCTTTAATATCTAAATATATTTATGAGCCATACTTTTAATTATATTAAGGGTTGTTACACCTTTAATAACTAAAAATATTTATGAGTCATACATTTAGCATCTAATTACAATATACTAATGAGTCATAACTAATACACAATTCTAATATAATGAGGGAGTTGTACCTTTAATATCTAATTATAATATATTAATGAGGAAGCATTAATATTTTAATCAGAGAGAGCCGGGCAGAGGGGAGATTGTGAAGGCGATGGAGATATCACCCGTCGAAGAGTTGGCCTTGTGATGTAGGTGTCCCAGGCGACGTGGGTCAGTCAGGTTTACCATCAGGGATTTACAAACTTGAAGACAGCTTTAATAAGAAGTTATAAGTCTTTCCTTCAGTCGTGTCCACAGACCGGCACTCGTTCAGAAACTGAGGGAGTCGTTGGAAGTGGGATTAGTGCGGGGACGTGGTCCTGAGGTGGAAGATTGTATCTGATCTTATTGAATAGCGAACCAAGTTTGAGGGGCCAATTAGCTTACTCCTCCTGCTACTTGGTATGTTGTAAAAAGCCCCGATACACGTGAACGTGGACGGAGACATGCAAAACACATTCACTTTCACACACATATATACAAACACACAACACACACACACACACACACACAGACATGCAGACACACATACATACTCTCTCTCACACACACACACACACACATACACAGTCTCATGCACACAGACCCACAAATACACATATACACGCACACACACACACTCATTCATACAGTTCATATTTCAGACATACACAGTCTCACACACAGACAAACACGGATAGACAGACAGACAGACACACAGAGTTCGGAGCAAAGGCCCCCGATTGCCGGACTACGCAGTCTTTGCACTTCAGGAGCTGGGGTCTGGGTGTGAGGGGTGAACAGGGAGTGGGCGGAAAGGTTGCCCTCCTCCCAGCGCCCCCCCCCTTTGTCCACTGTCTGCCCCACTCCACCCCAGGCCACTGTGTCCATGGGGCTGTCAGAAGCCCAGGACTGACCTGGTGTTCACAGGAGCGTAGGGAGAGAACCCTCACAGACATTGGGATCAGCACACGGGTGTGGGAGGGGTGGTGTCGTCATCAAAAATATCAAACTCTTTGGTGGTTTTATTAGTGTAGTGATCAGTGGGCGGGGGGAGGGGACGGGAGCTGAACAGGGGGAGCAGGTAGGTGGCACCTGTCGGAATTAATGTGGGGAGGATGTTTCCTATAGCGGGCGGGTCTGTGATCAGAGAGCACATCCACAAAATACAGAAACCCAGCAGAGGAGGAATTCCTTTGGCTGAATTGTGGTGGATCTGTGGAATTCATTGCCATGGACAGCTGTGGCGGCCGAGTTATTAAAGTGGCGATCGACGGACTCACGATCAGTCGGGTGTCAAAGGTGACGGGGAGAAGGCAGGGCAGTGGGGCTGAGAGGGAGAATAAATCAGCCATGATGCAGGAGCATGGCGGAGCAGACTTGATGGGCTGAATGGACTAATTCTGCTCCCATGTGTTTAAGGTCCAAAGGCTGTCAGTTTCAATCTTTCAACAGGAGTTTTGGGTGCTCTGCCTGTCTCCCACAGCAGCACAGAGGGTCCCGTACAACGGGCATCCTTTTCTTTCAAACGGGTCCTGACGAAGGGTCTCGGCCCGAAACGTCGACTGTACCTCCTCCTAGGGATGCTGCCTGGCCTGCTGCGTTCATCAGCATTTTTTATGTGTCTGGATCCTCATTTGCGCTATTTATGTTGGAGCAATCCCAATGATCCCATTTCTCACAACACACATAAAAGTTGCTGGCGAACGCAGCAGGCCGGGCAGCATCTCTAGGAAGAGGTACAGTCGACGTTTCGGGCCGAGACCCTTCGTCAGGACTAACTGAAGGAAGAGCTAGTAAGAGATTTGAAAGTGGGAGGGGGAGGGGGAGATCCGAGATGATAGGAGAAGACAGGAGGGGGAGGGATGGAGCCAAGAGCTGGACAGGTGATAGGCAAAAGGGGATACGAGAGGATCATGGGACAGGAGGCCCAGGGAGAAGGAAAAGGGGGAGGGGGGGGAAATCCAGAGGATGGGCAAGGGGTATAGTCAGAGGGACAGAGGGAGAAAAAGGAGAGAGAGAGAAAGAATGTGTGTATAAAAATAAATAATGGATCATTGTTGTCTATTCCTCGGACCAACAGCACCTTTTACACACTCAACCTGATTGCAAGGCTGACTCTCACTGCTCCCAGCAGCGACAAGAGCATGGAGACATCATGGCACAGAAAGACCCACTTGAGACATGTTAGTTCTCCATAAAGCAATCCAGTCAGTTCCAGTTCCCTGCTCTGTACTTTCCTCTGCCCAATCCTGACCGAAATGGTGCAGACACAATCTAGATGGACTATTCCACCGAGCTATTACTTTAATGCAGATTTGTCATCTCACTTTTTATATTTGGATCCCGATCTCACTCGGTGGAGGGTCTGGTCTCTGGTGGTTCCCCCTCCCCTGGAGTCAGGCGTGGCTGTGGACTCCCCGTGGGAACTTGCCCCTGGCCCAGCCGGGGTTAACCAGCTGCCCGAGCAGCGGCTGGGAGCGAAGATTGGCACCGGCCCCCAAAGTGTTGGAAACACCCGGCAGGTCAGGCAGTGGCCCCGGTGAGAGAAACAGTCACCATTTCACACTGACCCCTCATCCATTATCGCTGGTCTTTCACGTAAGTGTGATTGATTGGCATTTTAAAACGGACCAGTGGGTGGGTTAATTGGTCATTGTGAACTGTCCTGTGATTAGGCTGGGGTTAAATCGGGGGATTGCTGGCCTGAGGGGCTGGAAGGGCCTCTTCCACATTGTATCCCAACCAATCAATTAAATGAAGAAATTGCTTAAGATTCAAGATTGTTTAATGTCTTTTCCAGTACACAAGTGTAAAGGAGAATGAAATAATCGTTATTCCAGATCCGATACAGCACAGAAAAAAACACGGTAAGATAAAGAACCCAATAATAAAAAACACAAAGCAAATAAATACATAGAATAGCTTGTATCCATAAATTGATTGTATGACCATTTCACTGGCTCTTCACCCAACCCTGGACTGTTTGGACAGCAAAGATGCATACTCCAAGATGCTCTTTATTGACTACAGCTCAGCATTCAAGACCATCACCCCCTCAAAACTGGTCAATAAACTCCAAGACCTTGGCCTCAGTTCCTCCTTGTGCAACTGGGTCCTCGATTTCCTCACTTGCACGTCGGTTCAGATCAGGCGTATGTCACGTGTGAAATTTGTTAACTTTGCAGCAGCAGCCCAATGCAATACATGATTGATACAGAAAAAAAGTAAATAGATTACAGTCACTATGTATAGTATATTAAAAAATTAAATTAAACATAGGGCAATATCAGAAATTTAAAAAAGTAGTGAGGTAGTGTTCATGGGTTCAAAGTCCATTCAGGAATCGGATGGCAGAGGGGAAGAAGTTGTTCCTGAATCTTTGAATGTGTGCCTTCAGGCTCCTGTACCTCCTTCCTGATGGTAACAGTGAGAAGAGGGCATCTCCTGGATGATTGGGGTCCTTAATGATGGACGCCGCCTTTCTGAGGCACCGCTCCTTGACAATGTCCTGGGTACTACGGAGGTTAGTGCCCAGGATGGCGCTGACTAATTTTACCACCCTCGGCAGCTTTGATCCGGTGCAGTAGCCCCCCACCCCCCCACTCCCCCCAGTACCAGACGGTGATGCAGCCTGTGGGAATACCTTCCAGGGAACCTCTGTGGAAGTTTTCAAATGTCTTCGGTGACAAATCAAAACACTCCTTTGTTCTACTGTGAACGCCCGAAAGAAAATTGATCTCGGGGTAGCACACTGCTTTGGCAGGTGGGCTGAACCAGGTTAGTGTGGCCGGCAGCTTGGCAGCCTGGTAAGACAGGGACATGCCTGCCCTAGCTCGCGGAGTCAGCCCCGGTGGACTGGGCGGGTCGGATCTACGGTGAGATCCAACCGCCAGGACGGTGGTTCTTGCCACGCTCCACGGTGAGCGAAGGCCATGGCAAGGCACAGACGACATCACGGTCATCCACTGCCAGCAAGGAAGACCCCAGTTTGTGGCACTCGTTCGTACCACTGGACCCGCATTCTGAGGTCTGGAGAGTGGAACTGCCCCAGTCCTCTTTGAAAGCTCCCCCGCACAGGTCCCCTGTCATTGTTGGACATGATGGACAGCCATGGACTTCGATAATAAATTTACTTTGAGCTTTCAGCTTTGGCGGAGTTCCCTTGTGCCTGTGGCCTTGTTTTTCTATGGGGGTAAAGGACGGGCCTGGAGGGGGTCTGCTGCAGCAGACTGGGTCAGTAACTAGAGAGAATTTTGTAGCTGGTGCACACTACCGCCACAGTGCAGGGAGAACTAGACCAGAAAAGGAAGGCATTGGTCGGTCCACTTTCGGGATGTAGTGAGCAGTTTTGGAACTGTTGATGTGCGCTGGCCCTCGGAGAAGGCCCAGAGGAGGTTCATAAGAATGATCTCGGGAATAAGAGGCTTAATGAAAGGCGGGAGGAGAAGATGGCAGTGTGCCTGTGTGTGCACAGCCCTCCGGTGAAAAATGATATCGTACCTGTTAAATAGGGGCTATGGACAATTCTGATTTGATGGAGACGGACGTGAAAGCACATTTGAACATCTGGAGAAATTTCTGAAATGCCCGTTCGCTGCTGTTGTTACTGTGTGGTTGGGAATCTTCCGGAGGGTAGGCCTCAAAATCCCCGGACTCGCCTGCTTTTGGCGACTGAGAAGCAGGTTGAATCGTTCGGACAGAGATGGCGCTCAGTACTCGGTGTCGGAGAGCTGATCAGAGCTCCAAGTTTTTGGATGACTCAGAGTCGGACTGTGGTCGGGCATGGCAGGGAGAGTTTTTCTTCCCTCTCCCGTCTGCGTGAGATGTGGGACATTTGAGAGACTTTGAACTTTTACTGTGCTCACGGACTGTTCTTCATCAAGTTATGGTATTGTTGCACTGTTGTAACTATATGTTATAATTATGTGGTTTTGTCAGTTTTTTCAGTCTTGGTCTGTCCTGTATTTTGTGATATCACACCGGAGGAAATAATGTATCGTTTCTTAATGCATGCATTACTAAATGACAATAAAAGAGGACTGTGTGTCTTCATAATCTAATGTACGAGGAGCGTTTGACACCTCTGAGCCTGTGCTCGGTGGAGTTCAGAAAGATGGGGGGCATCTCATTGGAAAGCACCGAAGGGCCTGGATAGAGTAGAAGTGGAGAGGATGCTTCCAGTAGTAGAGGAGTCTAGCATTTCAGATGCAGCCTCAGAATAAAGGGACATCACTTTAAAACTGAGCCGAGGAGGAATTTCTTCAGCCAGAGGGTGTTGGATCTGTGGATGCTGCAGAAGCTGGGTCATTGGGTATATTTAAGGCAGAGGTTGATAGGTTCTTGATTGGGAAGGGGGTTAAGGGTTATGAGAAGAAGGTGAGAGAACAGGGTTGATAAAAAAAGTCAGCTAATATTGAATAACCGAGCAGACTTGATGGGCTGAATAGCCTCATTCTGCTCCTGTTTGTTACGGTCTTAGAAATACACAAAAAGTGCAAAATTCTGTCTCAGAGTTCAAAGTTCAATGTAAATAAACACCTTATACTACCTTGAGATTCATTTTTTCTGCGGGTATTTACAGAAAATCAAATTTATGAAAACCTATGCTTAAGAAAGACTGTCAAACAACCAGTGTGTGAAAGGAGACAAATAATCAAATAATGTGCAAATAATCAAAAAGTAAGTAAATTACACAGGGAGCACGAGTTGTAGATTCACACATGGAAAGTGTGAGGTCCTGTTAAATATAGCCGTAGTTCAAACTGCGCCTGATCACCAATACCGTACAAAAGTCTTAGGTACATATATAGCTAGCGAGCCTAAGACTTTTGCACAGTGCTGTAGTAATTTTATGTATTGCACTGTACTGTTGCTGCAAAACAAAACAAATTTCATGACACGTGAGTGATGATAAACCTGATTCTGATCTGGGTCTCTATCGTGGACTGAGAGTGGGAAGGCGAACAGGGAGAGGGGAATCATGGTTGGGAAAGGGGAAGGGAGAGGGAAGCACCAGAGAGACATTTCCATAATGATCAATAAACCAATTGTCTGGAATCAAATGACCTTGCCTGGCGACTCTGGGCTGGGTGTGTCTGCACCCACACTACCCCTGGCATTTCTTCTCTGCCCCCTGTCCCACACCCCTCCCGCGGCGCTCCACCCTCGCCATTCCCAACATGCTTTGCTCGCGCCAGATTTACAGACTCGCTCTCCGCTCCACGTTGACAAATACAGAACTGTGCACATGTGCCTATGAACTGTATGGCCCAGCATTGACCTCAGCCTACCATGACCACCAAGTCAGGGGTTAACCCAGATTCAGCGTGGAGACCACGTACACATCTATTGATCAGTGACGGAGAGTTCAACGTAAGTATCAGTCCAGGGAGAGGGGAGCAACAAGGAAAGACCAAATGGTGCCTGGATTTCCTCTCTTGTATGCCTCCATCAAATTCCCCCCCACCCCCCAGTCTTCTATGTTCCAAGAAATAAAGTCCTAACCTACTTAATCTTTCCCTATAGCCCAGGTTCTCCAGTCCGGGCAACATCCTTGTAAATTTTCTCTGTACTCTTTCAATCTTATTTACGTCCTTCCTGTAGTTAGGTGACCAAAACTGCTCCAAATTAGGCCTCACCAATGTCTTATACAACGTCAACATTTATAGGAAAAATATAAATATAATAGAATTTTACAAAAGAAAATGAGTTTCAAGGTCGTATTTAGTACATATAGAGTATGTCCCTTGGTGATAAATTTACTTTGAACTTTGAACAGAGGAGGTGCAAGTGTGGAACGAGCTGCCTGTAGAAGTAATAGTTTTCAGTTTAATTGTAACATTTAAGAGAAGTTTGGATAGGTACATGGATGAGAGGGGCATGGGGGTCTACGGATCTATGGTCTGGGTGCTGAGGGAGAAGACCAGGTCGGCATGGACTCGATGGGCTGAAGGGCCAATTTCTATTACTCTATAGCCCAAGGTAACATTAGCAAATTTGCAGATGACACAAAGCTGGGTGACAGTGTGAAATGTGAGGAGGATGTTATGAGAATGCAGGGTGACTTGGACAGGTTGGGTGAGTGGGCAGATGCAGTTTAATGTGGATAAATATGAGGTTATCCACTTTGGTGGCAAGAACAGGAAGGCAGATTACTATCTGAATGGTGTCAAGTTAGCAGAAGGGGAAGTACAATGAGATCTAGGTGTCCTTGTTCATCAGTCACTGAAAGTAAGCATGCAAGTACAGCAGGCTGTGAAGAAAGCTAATGGCATGCTGGCCTTCATAACAAGGGGAATTGAGTATAGGAGCAAAGAGGTCCTTCTGCAGCTGTACAGGGCCCTGGTGAGACCACACCTGGAGTATTGTGTGCAGTTTTGGTCTCCAAATTTGAGGAAGGACATTCTAGCTATCGAGGGAGTGCAACGTAGGTTCACAAGGTTAATTCCCGGGATGGCGGGTCTGTCATATGTTGAAAGATTGGAGCAACTGGGCTTGTATACACTGGAATTTAGAAGGATGAGAGGGGATCTGATTGAAACATATAAGATTATTAAGGGATTGGACATGCTAGAGGCAGGAAACATGTTCCCAATGTTGGGGGAGTCCAGAACCAGAGGCCACAGTTTAAGAATAAGAGGTAGACAATTTAGAATGGAGTTGAGGAAAAACTTTTTCACCCAGAGGGTTGTGGATCTGTGGAATGCTCTGCCTCAGAAGGCAGTGGAGGCCAATTCTATGGATTCTTTCAAGAAAGAATTAGATAGAGCTCTTAAAGATAGCGGAGTGAAGGGATATGGGGAGAAGGCAGGAACAGGGTACTGATTGTGAATGATCAGCCATGATCACAGTGAATGGCGGTGCTGGCTCGAAAGGCTGAATGGCCTACTCCTGCACCTATTGTCTATTGTCTGTTGTCTAAAGTGTGAGGTCCTGGTTGATATGTACACAGAAACGTGAGTCCTGGCAGATATATGCAGAGAAACTGCGAGGTGCAGTCTGAAACATGCAGGGCTTCCGCTGATCTGAAAACCTACTGCAGTACTGGAGATGGCCAGCAGGTGGTAGTGTGAGGCTGACTGTGAAACTTTTCCTCTTCCCCCTTTCAATCCTTCAGGCCAAGTGCACACTTGTTCCCAAACACAAAAATGCCTTACTGAGATTTCAATGGATCTCATGCTGCTGTCTGCTATGTAAGTAAACACAGCAAGACCACAAAACACCTCCACTTAAAAAAAAACACACACAAGAGATTCCGCAGATGAAGGAAATCTTGAGCAACACACACACACAGAATACTGACGGAACTCAGCTGGTCAGGCAGCATCTATGGAGGGGAATAACCAGCTAACGTTTTGGGCTGAGATTCTTCAACAGGAAGGAGGAAGAAACCAGAATAAGAACTTGGGGAGGAGGGGTGGGGAGGACTGCAGGAGATGGGCGAGGCCATGTGAGGGGGACTGGTAGGTGGGGAAGGGGAGATGAAGTACGAGGGGTGATTGATACGTTCCTGGCCTAAGGTAGAAGGAGGCAATTTTTAGAAAACCTAGCACATTTATTTTTCAACGTAGTCCCCTCCTTCATATACACACTTAGTCCAGCGGTCGTGGAGCATACGGATCTTCGATCTTGAATAAAGATCTTAGATTAGAAAGTTTGAAGTTAATAACTCATCAGGGTGATTGATTGGATTAGATTATGAGGACACTCAGTCCTCGTTTATTGTCATTTAGAAATGCATGCATTAAAAAATGATACAATGCTCCTCCAGAGAGACTAAAACTGACAAAACCACATAATTATAACATATAGTTACAACAGTGCAAAGCAATACCGTAATTTGATAAAGAGCAGACCATGGTTAAGTTCGTGGCCAAAGGTAGAAGGAGATGAGTTATTAACTTCAAACTTTCTGCATAATCACTCAAAGAGTTGGCCTGCACATGCATGTAACGAGAGCTGTCTAACTCATCCGCATTGGCGCTGCTTCCTGCACGCATGCAGAACTTGTTGACTTTATTAACTTTGCCTCCAATTTTCACCCTGCCCTCAAGTTTACCTGGTCCATTTCCGACACCTCCCTCCCCTCTCTAGATCTTTCTGTCTCTGGAGACAGCTTATCCACTGATGTTTACTATAAGCCTACTGACTCTCACAGCTATCTGGACTATTCCTCTTCTCACCCTGTCTCTTGCAAAAACGCCATCCCCTTCTCGCAATTCCTCCGTCTCCGCCGCATCTGCTCTCAGGATGAGGCTTTTCATTCTAGGACGAGGGAGATGTCTTCATTTTTTAAAGAAAGGGGCTTCCCTTCCTCCACTATCAACTCTGCTCTTAAACGCATCTCCCCCATTTCACGTACATCTGCTCTCACTCCATCCTCCCACCACCCCACTAGGAATAGGGTTCCCCTGGTCCTCACCTACCACCCCACCAGCCTCCGGGTCCAACATATTATTCTCCGTAACTTCCGCCACCTCCAACGGGATCCCACCACTAAGCACATCTTTCCCTCCCCCCCCCTCTGCATTCCGCAGGGATCGCTCCCTACACAACTCCCTTGTCCATTCGTCCCCCCCATCCCTCCCCACTGATCTCCCTCCTGGCACTTATCCGTGTAAGCGGAACAAGTGCTACACATGCCCTTACACTTCCTCCCTTACCACCATTCAGGGCCCCAGACAGTTCTTCCAGGTGAGGCATCACTTCACCTGTGAGTCGACTGGGGTGATATACTGCGTCCGGTGCTCCCGATGTGGCCTTTTATATATTGGTGAGACCTGACGCAGACTGGGAGACCGCTTTGCTGAACATCTACGCTCTGTCCGCCAGAGAAAGCTGGATCTCCCAGTGGCCACACATTTTAATTCCACATCCCATTCCCATTCTGACATGTCTGTCCACGGCCTCCTCTACTGTGGAGATGAAGCCGCACTCAGGTTGGAGGAACAACACCTTATATTCCGTCTGGGTAGCCTCCAACCTGATGGCATGAACATCAACTTCTCTAACTTCCGCTAAGGCCCCACCTCCCCCTCGTACCCCATCTGTTACTCATTTTTATGCACACATTCTTTCTCTCACTCTCCTTTTTCTCCCTCTGTCCCTCTGAATATACCTCTTGCCCATCCTCTGGGTCACCCCCCCCCTTGTCTTTCTTCCCGGACCTCCTGTCCCACGATCCTCTCGTATCCTCTTTTGCCTATCACCTGTACAGCTCTTGGCTCCATCCCTCCCCCTCCTGTCTTCTCCTATCATTTTGGATCTCCCCCTCCCCCTCCAACTTTCAAATCCTTTACTCACTCTTCCTTCAGTTAGTCCTGACGAAGGGTCTCGGCCTGAAACGTCGACTGCGCCTCTTCCTATAGATGCTGCTTGGCCTGCTGCGTTCACCAGCAACTTTGATGTGTGTAACTCATCTCCTTCTGCCTTAGGCCACAAGCTTATCAATCACCCCTGCTGTGGACACTTGCTGCAGGCCCAAGATCCGTACGCTCCACGACCGCTGGACTAAGTGTGTGTAAATGTAGGAGGGGACTATGTTGAAAAATAAATGTGCTAGGTTTTCTAAAATTGACTCCTTCTACCTCAGGCCACAAACATATCAATCCAACACTCACAACACGCTGGAGGAACTCAGCAGGTTGGGCAGCATCCGTGGAGAAGATTGGTCGACGTTTCGGGCTGGAACGAAACAAAGGGTTCTGGCCCGAAACGTCGACCGATCTTCACCACGGTTGCTGCCCGACCTGCTGAGTTCCTCCAGCGTGTTGTGAGTGTTGCTTTGACCCCAGCATCTGCAGAGTATTTTGTGTTTAAAACATATCAATCACCCCTCGTAAGAAGCTGGGAGGTGATAGGTGGAAGTGGTAAAGGGCTGAAGAAGAAGGAATCTGATAGGACCATGGAATACAGGGAAGGAAGAGGGGAACCAGAGGGAGGTGGTGGGCAGGACATGATGGTGGGGGAGGAGAAGGGAAGGGGTGAGTGGATTACCAGAAAGGGGGTTTGAAAAAAGAAAGAAGGAGGGATTGGGGGTGGGGGGTGGGGAAGAAATTGCCGGGAGTTAGAGAAATCGATGTTTATGCTGTCAGGTGTTATGCATCCAGCCTGATTTTGGCCTCCTCGTGGCAGCAGAGGAGGCCATGGCCTGACATGCCGGGAAGGAAATTAACTAACCCCGTTTGAAAATGGGAAATCACTGGGACTTACAAATGGTCTGCTGGAGGAACTCGGTCGGCTGGGCAGCTCCTGCAGGGGGAAAGGAGGAGTCAGCAAGGTTCCGGGTCAAAACCCTGCGCAGGTAACGTTCTTGTGTGGCGTTTTCCCTCCCGAAGCGTTGCCCATTCCTCTCAGCTCCACAGATGCCCCTCGACCCGCTGAGTTCCTCCAGCAGTCTGCTTGTGGCTCCGGGTTCCAGCATCCCCGGAACCCCGTGCCTCAGTTGCCGGGATTACCCGGGACCTGTGCTGCGGCAGGTGCCCGCACTGACCTGCTGCTGCCTTGGGTTTCTCGGGCATTAGGTGACCGATGAATGCTGAACCAACGGCTCTCACACACCCTGTGCGAGGGAAATCTTACACCCACCGAACTGGCAAGTCAGGAAAGGGAGCAACAAATCAGCAGTCAGCACAATGCGGTTCTCGTCCCGCTCCAGGCTCTGGTACAGGTTCACAATGGTTATAGGATATAACATCTGTTTACAAACAAGAGAAGATCTGCAGATGCTGGAAATCCAGAGCAACGCACACAAAATGCTGGGAGAACACAGCAGGCCAGGCGGCATCTGAGGCACAGGCGACGTTTCGGGCCGAGACCCTTCTTTGGGACTGGGAAGGAAGATGAGGAGTCAGAGTAAGAAGCTGGGGGGGGAGGGGAGGAGGAAGCACAAGGTGATGGGTGAAACCTGGAGGTGGGGTGGGGTGTAAGGGATGAAATAAAGAGCTGAGAAGTTGATTGGTGAAAGAGATACAGGGCAGGAGAAGGGGGAGTCTGAGAGGGCAGGACGGGAGGTCGTGGAACAAAGAAAAGGGGCAGGAGCACCTGAGGAGGTGATGGGCAGGTAAGGAGGTAAGGTGAGAGAGGAAATGGTGAAGGGAGGGCGCTTTACTGTAAGTGTGTGTTGCTATAAAACCTATTTATCTATTTATTAGTGGGAGTCTTTGGGGTTTTAACTTTTTACTGTCACCCATTCTTTGGGGCACTCTTCTGTTTTCGTGGATGTCTGCGAAGAGCAAGACTTTCAGGATGTATACTGTATACACTCTCCAATATTAAATGGAAATATTGAAACTATCGACTTACTGAGATACAGTACGGGATAGGCCCTTCGTGTCCTTCGAACCACACCGCACAGCAACCCCGAAATGAAAATTAGCCTAATCACAGCACAGTTTACAATGACCAATTCACCTACCCACTGGCACGTCTTTGGACTGTGGGAGGAAACCAGAGCACTGAGAGGAAACCCACACAGTCATGGGGAGAACGTACAAACTTTGCAAGCACTGTTGGGAATTGAACCAGGGGCACCTGTACTATACAGGAACGCGCTAACCACAAAAGTTGTCATTTGTCATATATAAAATTCCCCACAATCTAGAAAATAGACACAATAAGATCATAAGACATAGGAGTAGAATTAGGCCATTTGGCCCATCGAGTCTGCTCAATCATTCAATCATGGCTGATCCTTTTTTCCCCTCCTCAGCCCCACTTAATGAATAGTGCCAAAGGACAATGAACCCATGAAACCAACTCAGCATTTTTTCTTCTTTTGTGTTACTTATCTAATTTAATTTTCTTTTCTATCGCATTTAAATGTTTTTTATAATTATGCATTGCAATTTCTGGAATCGGCTCTGTTTTTTGTTTTTAATAAGTTTTTAGCAAGACTGAATTTGTAGTTTTTCTAGCATATAATGCATTTTTCACAATATGTGGTGTTAAACACCACCTACTGGCGGCAAAGCAATATAACAGTTGCATAACAGTTATCATCTTTCATTTTTCATTGGCTAAGTGTCAAATATGCTCGACCCACATGTCTTCTAATTGTCCCTTTTCTGAGGATGTGACTGAACATGTTGATGAAGGTAGAGCAGTAGATGTAGTGTATATGGATTTCAGCAAGGCGTTTGATAAGGTATCCATGCAAGGCTTATTGAGAAAGTAAGGAGGCATGGGATCCAAGGGGACCTTGCTTTGTGAATCTGGAATTGGCTTGCCCACAGAAGGCAAAGAGTGGTTGTAGACGGGTCGTATCCTGCATGGAGGTCGGTGACCAGTGGTGTGCCTCAGGGATCTGTTCTGGGACCCTTACTCTTTGTAATTTTTATAAATGACCTGATGAGGAAGTGAAGGGATGGATTAGAAAATTTGCTGATAACACAAAGGTTGGGGGTGTTGTGGATAGTGTGGAGGGCTGTCAGAGGTTACAACAGGACATCGATAGGATGCAAAACTGGGCTGAGAAGTGGCAGATGGAGTTCAACCCAGATAAGTGTGAGGTTGTTCATTTTGGTAAGTCAAATGTGATGGCAGAATATAGTATTAATGGTGAGACTCTTGGCAGTGTGGAGGATCAGAGGGATCTTGGAGTCCGAGTGCATAGGACACTCAAAGCTGCTATGCAGGTTGACTCTGTGGTTAAGAAGGCATATGGTGTATTGGCCTTCATAAACTCTGGGATTGAGTTCAAGAACCGAGAGGATATGTTACAGTTTTATAGGACCCTGGTCAGACCCCACTTGGAGTACAGGAAGGATGTGGAAACTATAGAAAGGATGCGGAGGAGATCTACAAGGATGTTGCCTGGATTGGGGAGCATGCCTTGTGAGAATAGGTTGAGTGAACTCGGCCTTTTCTTCTTGGAGTGACGGAGGATGAGAGGTGACCTGATAGAGGTGTACAAAACGATGAGAAGCATTGATCGTGTGGATAGTCAGAGGCTTTTTACCAGGGGCTGAAATGGCTAACATGCGAGGGCACAGTTTTAAGATGCTTGGAAGTAGGTACAGAGGAGATATCAGGGGTAAGTTTTTTACACAGAGAGTGGTGAGTGCGTGGAATGGGCTGCTGGCGGTGGTGGTGGAGGTGGATACAATAGGGTTTTTTAAGAGACTCCTGGATAGGTGCATGGAGCTTAGAAAAATAGAGAGCTATGGGTAACCCTACGTAATTTCTAAAGTAAGTACATGCTCAGTACAGCATTGTGGGCTGAAGGGCCTGTATTGTGCTGTAGGTTTTCTATGTTTCTATATATATCTCAGGAATTTGCCTTATCTCGGTATAAAAGTGTCTGTCCTTGCAAAAATCGACATCTTAGTTTCTTGTCTTTGTTCTTAGTTCTTTCCTTCATTTCATGTGCTCTGTGTCTGTTTCCTTTGTTTAAATGATGGCAAAGCAACAAGTTTTCAACTCTCTCTAGGGCTCCTGTGGATGGAAAATCACCAGATTTCAAAACAACCATTGCTGTCGCAACACAACGAAGTTCATGACGTAGGCCAGAGATAATACACCTGATTCTGATTTCCGTTGTGCCGAAACGGATTAGCGAGGCAGCGTCCATGGGTCCTAGGCCATTCGGTAACCAGATGGCGGTGCGGGGGGTGGGGGAGAGAACCCATTCCTAACTCATTTTTTGTGGGTCTTCAGGCTTCCATACCTCCCATCTGTCCTTCCGATACTAAAATTTCTGGAGGTAACCGACGCAGAGAGGACGTTTCCATTAGCAGGGGAGTCTAGGATTTGAGTGCAAAGCTTTGGAATAAAGGGATGGCTCCTTTAAAACAGAAATGAGGAGGAATTTCATCAGGCAGAGGGTGGTAATTCTGTGGAATTCGTTGCCACAGATGGCTGTGGAAGCCAAGTCATTGGGGTATATTTAAAGCGGAGGTTGATTCTACATCTACTCATCCACTGGGATGCGTTGGCTGGGGCTTCCTCCTGGTTTTACTTACCTGCACTGACACAGAAACGTCACGGTGAGTGCTGACAGACGACTGAACCTGGGCGCGGAGGAACGACAGAACTCCCACCTAGAGACAGAAACAAGAGCTTATTCTTAGGAATTCCCACAGAACATCAGTGGCTTGACCGAGTGACACCGGAAGACGAATCATTCTCAAAAGGCAAAGACGCCCGTGCTAATGGGAGTCCACCTTAAATAATCACAGTACGTGGAAAACCCGTGACCAGTCAAGACAAACTTGAGGAGATTAAACAGATAACTCAAGGCCTTAATGATTCGAGATAAAAACAACAATGAACAAACACAGATGCACAGGCCCACAGGGCTCATGGTCCAGAAGGAGACCATTCAGCCCATCGTTTCCATGCTGGCTCCTAGGGATCAAGCCCATCAGTCTCATTCCCCCCGCACACTCCTTTTAGCCCCTGCACCTCCACTGCTTATTCCCCGTCCCAGTCCTACCGACTCCCTCTTTGACTCTTTTGCCACAAATCCGCATTTGCCTCCCAGCACCCGGGAGGGGAGCACAGCATGCAGGGCAAAACCCACACGGTGTTAGAGAGGGAACGTGCACACTCCACACGGACAGCGCCTGATGTCAGGATGGAACCTGGATCGGTGAAGCTGGGAGGCAGCTCATGTTCTTAATATTATTTTTCATTTGTGCAGTTTGCCCTCTTTTGCGCATTGTTTGTTTGTGATTCTTAGACCATAAGACATCAGAGCAGAATTAAGCCATTCGGCCCATCGAGCATGCTTCCCCATTCCATCATGGTTGATTTCTTATCCTGCTGGATCCACAGACTCACTTTCAAGGACTCTTTACGACTCATGTTCTTAATATTATTTTTCATTTGTGCAGTTTGCCCTCTTTTGCGCGTAAAAGAGTCCTTGAAAGTGAGTCTGTGGATCCAGCCTCCCAGCTTCACCAACCCAGGTTCCATCCTGACATCAATCCTCCTCAATCCCGTTCTTCTGCCTACCCCCTGTAACCTTTCACGCCCTTGCGAATCAAGAACCTATCAACCTCTTCAGTCAGGTATCATTGCATTTACATTGCTGTTGGCCCGTAGAAGAATTTTGCTGGTTTGGAAATCTGCCACTCCCCCAACTGCTGCTGCTTGGTGAGAAGATGTAATGTTTTTTCTGAAATTAGAAAAGATTAAATTCACTTTGAGGGGGTCTGTGAAGAAGTTCTATTCGAAATGGGGACCTTTCTTGTCATATTTTGGGAGTCTTAAGGGATTACCTACCAGTTGAGGGGATTTGATTATACTTGGGAAGTTGCCTCCCATTTAACACGCTTATAATTTACCTCACAGGGTGGTTGATGAATTGTAATATGAGTGTATTTTGGATCATCTGACATGTTGCAGATGTGTGTGAGCCGTCGTCTTGAAGTAGTGTGGGGGTATGGTTGTGAAATGTCCGTATTTGTATTTGTGAATTGTTGTGTTGTAAGTACATTAGCTGCCATGATATGTTCGGGGAGGGTGGGGGAGAGGTTTGTTTGGGGGTACAATATAAAAGCAAAATGGAGGAAAATGTAATCCATTATATATTCTGTATTGTTCCATTCCTTCAATTTAAAAAAAATATACCCAATAACTTGACCTCCTCTGTTATCTGTGGCAATGAATTCCACAGATTCACCAGCATCTGGCTGAGAAATTCTTCCTCATCTCTGTTCTGAGGCTCTGCACTCTGGTCCAAGATCTCCTCACTCTAGGAAACATACTCTCCATGTTGACTCTATCCAGGGCTTTCAATATTCATTAGGCTTCAATGAGATCCCCCCTCCTCATTCTTCTAAACTGAAGTGAGTACAGGGCCAGAGCGATCAAACACTCCTCATACGTTAAACTTCTCATTCTTGTGAACCTCCTCTGCCGCCTTCCAATGCCAGCACATCTTTGCAACACACGAAAAATGCTGGAGGAACTCAGCAGGTCAGGCAGCGTCGAGGGAAATGCAGTTTCAGGCCAAGACCCTTCTTCCGGACTGAAAGGGAAGGGGAGAGGATACCGGGGAGGGAAGGAGGCTATCTGGAAGGTGATAGGTGAGGCCAAATGGGTGGGAATGGTAAAGGTCTGGAGAAGGAGTTTGATAGGAGAGGAGACCATGGGAGAAAGGGAAGGAGGAGGAGATCCGGGGGGGAGGTGATAGGCAGGTGAGAAGAGGTAAGAGGCTAGAGTGGGCAATGGGAGAAGAGGGAAGGGGAAGGGATTTTTTTTAACTGGAAGGAGAAATCAATATTCATGCCATCAGGTTGGAGGCTACTGAAACGGTGTTGCTCCTCCACCATGAGGGCGGCCTCACCTGGGCACAAGAGGAGGCCATGGACCGGCACGTCAGAACGGGAATGGGAATGGGAATTAGAATGTATGGACTTTAAAAAGAGAGGTTGGACAGGCTGGGACTTTTCCCCCAGGAGTGAAGGAGGCTGGGGTTTATAAAATTACAAGGGACACAGGTGGGGTGGGTAGTCTAAACTAGAGGGCGTAGGTTAAAGTTGGGAGGTGAAAGGTTTAAAGAGGTCCTAAGTGGAAACGTTTTCACGCAGAGGATGGTGGGTGCATGGACGAGCTGCCTGAGGAAGTGATACAGCGCTGTGCAGAAGTCTGTGGCACCTGAGATCTTTTATATGGTTTCAGATGGCCTCACAGCCCTGATCTCAGTATCATGGAAGCTGTCCGGGATTACCTGGAGAGACAGAAGCAAGCGAGACAGCCAAAGTCTGCAGAGGAACTGTGGCAAGTTCTCCAAGATGCTCGGAACAACCTACCAGCCGATTTTCTTACAAAACTGCACGAGTGTGTACCTCAGAGAATTGATGCGGTTTTAAAGGCAAGCGGTGGTCATACCAAATATTGATGTGATTTAGCTTTTTTTTTACTGTTTACTGCTCTTTATAGTCAATTTCCTGATGTTTAGAAAGTTTTCAATTCATTGTTTTTGAAAGCATCTTCGCTTTACAGGATTTTTTTTTTACGTGAGCCGAAGACTTCTGCACAGTGCTGTAGAGGTGGGTACAATTGCAATATCCAACAGATACGACAGCTCGAGCCCGGGCCACGCAAGGGCGGATAAGTACAGCGTCGTCACAGAGGATGTCTCGCGTGAGAGTTCTCCAAAGGTTTATTAAATCATAGGAGCCATAACAGATGGTCACAGGCCTTTCCCCAGGGTGGAAGAGTACAGAGCACAGGGATAAAGTGAGAGGGGAAAGATTTCAATAGGACCTTAAGGGCAAATATTTCCACACAGAGGGTGATGGATATATGGAATGAGCTTCCTAAGGAAGAGATAGATGTAGGGCCATTTACAATGCTTAATAGGCATTTGGACAGGCGTACGGATGGAAAGTGGGTAGCGGGGTGCTCCTTCCCTCCGCTAGCCTGCAGGCCACCCTTGGGCAAGTGTATAACCTCCTTAACCCTCAAATCAGGGTCACGTGAACCCGTGGGAGAAGGTGGTGGACGGTCGTACGAGCAGCCGGTGCAGATCACAAGTCCTGATGATGTGACCACTGACGCCAGGCAGACAACCTCTGAAGAGTGTCGATAATGGCTGGGGTCACCCATCTTGTAAAGACACTGCCCAGAAGAAGTCAATGTCAAACCACTTCCGCAGAAATATTTGGCCGAGAACAATCATGGCCTTTAGACCATGATCACTCACGTTCTTCCTCTAACGAACGAATGGTTTGGAAAGAGTGGAGGGTCTTTTTTCCCGGAAAATCCAGACAGATGTGACCAGCTTAGATAGACACCTGCGCAGGCAGGGTCAGGTTTGGCCGAAGAGCCTGGTTCTGCGCTGTAGAACTCTGTGTCTCTAACCGGGAAGTGCCACGCCACAGGATCATTCAGCCGTGGGAACGAGGTGGCTCCTCATGGAATCTCATCCTTGCAGCAGCCCCTCTGAGAGTGAGACACTGCCCCCATCCTGCGGCCTGGAGCGAGGTTCGAACTTAGCACCTCCCGGGCCCTAGGCGGAGCCGCCAGGGCTTCTCAGGAAAGTGTGGAAGGCCCCCTCCATTCTTCATGGCGCCATGCATAAAACCCAGCCCTCTGGCCCGGCTCTGTGCGCCCTGATGCCAAGACTGTTGCTGGCTGAGAGACAGGCCTGGTGGATCGGCCTCCCACATACACACAGCAGCAGACTGCCCTCAAGCCTATAGATGGGCCCAACGTATTGATGCATTTACAAACAAGGCACCTTATTGGCTATATTTCATTAGCAGTTTGAGGAGATTTGGAGTGTCACCAAAAACTTGAGCTAGTTTCTACCGATATTCCATGGCGATATACTGCCCGGTATGGAGGGGTCACTGCGCAGGATATGCTAAAGGTGAACCTCCAGGTTGAGTCGGTTATGAAGAAGGCGAATGCAATGTTGGTATTAATTTCTAGAGGTATAAAATATAAGAGCAGGGATGTGATGTTGAGGCTCTATAAAGCACTCGTGAGACCACACTTGGAGTATTGTGTGCAGTTTTAGGCTCCTTATTTTAGGAAGGATATACTAAAAGGCAACGTAACTTCATTGGACATGTGATTAGGAAAGCGGAGTTAGAATGCATGGTAATTATGGGAAAGATTGAAGGGAAGAAAGCAAGAGGAAGACAAAGACAAATGATGATGGAGACAGCAGCCAGAGAACTGGAAATGAATACCAATGAATTGATCCACTTGGCCTGAAACAGGAGTGTGTGGGCCATGGCAGTCAAAGCTCAAACTGGGCACGGCACCTGATGATGATGATGATGATACTGACATTGGAGAGGGTTCAGAGAAGATCCACGAGAATGATTCCAGGAATGAAAGGGTTACCGTATGAGGAACGTCTAGCAGCTCTTGGGCTGTATTCCCTGGAGTTCAGGAGAATGAGGGGGGGATCTCATGGAAACATTCCGAATGTTAAAAGGCCTGAACAGATTAGATATGGCACAGTTATTTCCCATGGTAGGGGATTCTAGGACAAGAGGGCATGACTTCAGGATTGAAGGATGTCCTTTTAGAACTGAGATGCGGAGAAATTACTTTAGTCAGATGGTGGTAAATCTATGGAATTTGTTGTCACGAGTGGCTGTGGAGGCCAAGTCATTGGGTGTATTTAAGGCAGAGATGGACAGGTTCTTGATTAGCCGGGGCATCAAAGGGTATGGGGAGGAAGGCACGGGAGTGGGGATGACTGGAAGAATTGGATCAGCCCATGACTGAATGGCGGACCAGACTCGATGGGCCGAATGGCCTACTTCTGCTCCTGTATCTTATGGTCTTATGGATCGGAAAAAAGTGTAGACTCAGCCAGCGCCATCATGGGCACAAGTCTCCTTCAACAGGCAATTCCTCAAGAAGCTGGCATTAAGGGCCCATCACCCAGGACATGCCTTCTTCTCATTGCTACCACTAGGAAGGAGGTACAAGAGCCTGGATACACACTCAACGATTCAGGTTCACCTTCGATGAACCCATGAACACTACCTCCCTACTTTGCTTTCTTTCTGCACCACTTATTGATTTTTTTTAATACTTAGATTACGAGAACACTCAGTCCTCTTTTATTGTCATTTAGAAATGCATACATGCATTAAGAAATGATACAATATTCCTCCAGAGTGATATCACAGAAAAACAGGACAAACCAAAGACTAACACTGACAAGACCACCTAACTATAACATATAGTTACAACAGAGCAAAACAATACCATAATTTGATAACGAGCAGACCATGGGCACGGTAAAAAAAAAGTCTCAAAGTCCCGATTGGCTCCCGAGTCCCCGATAGCAGGCGGCAAAAGGGAGAAACTCCCTGCCGTAAACCTCCAGGCACTGACAACTTGCCGATGCACTGGAAGCAACTGACCACAGCCGACACTGAGTCCATCTGTCCGAAAACTTCGAGCCTCCCACCAGCCCCTCCGATACAACCTCCCGAGCGCCTTCCTCTGCCGAGGGCCTTTGACCTCTCCCTGGCCGCCAAAACAAGCAAAGCCGAGGATTCGGGTCCTTCTTCTCCGTAGATTCCGGACCACACAGTAACAGCGGCAGCGAAGCGGGCATTTCAGAAGTTTCTCCAGATGTTCCTCCGTGCTCTCACGTCTGTCTCCATCGAATCAGAATTGTGCACGGTCCCCTACTTGACAGATAACAGACATCACTCACCGGAGAGGCCGCGCGCACTGCATCGCTCCGCCATCTTCTCCTCTTCCTTGCGAAATTTCACAAACACAAGGAAGCCTGCTGAAGCTGGAAATCCAGACACACACACACACACACACACACACACACACACACACACACAAAATGATGGAAGAACTCAGCAGGCCAGGCAGCATCTATGGAGAAGAGGAAACAGTCGAGATCCTTCATCAGGACTGGTCTCGATGAAGGGCCTCAGCCCGAAGTATTGACTGTTTACTGTTTTCCATTGGTGCTGTCTGGCCTGCCGACTTCCTCCAACATGTTGTATTTTGTGAAATTTGTTGTTTTGCCACAGCAGTGCAGTGCAAGACATGGATTACTGCGACTTACGGTAAGAAATACACTCGTAGTCATTTTTTAATGTTTTGGATTGTACTGCTGCCGCAGAACAACAAATTTCACAAAATGTCAGTTAGTCCTGACGAAGGGTCTCGGCCCGAAACGTCGGCTGTACCTCTTCCTATCGATGCGGCCTGGCCCGCTGCGTTCACCAGCAATTTTTTTATGTGTGTTGTCTGAAAGGCAATAAGCGTTCGCGTCAGAGAGGGTGAGGGCTGGAGGGGAAAAGCCTGAGGGTCATGTGGCCAGCTTCTCTGAGTGACAATGCGCAGGCCACTTCCCCCGACCCGGTTGACAGTGTGCCTTTAAGAAAGCTGGGGCCAATAAAACTCCAATCAATCAACTGTGGGAGGCAACCGCCAGCTCTTCAGGGAGGGTGGGTCAGTTCCTGAGAGAAGGGTGTGGGGGCTGGTGGGGGTGGAGATCCTTTCTATGGCAGTGTAGAATGTGACAGGTTTACATTAAGCCCTCTCTCCCTTCCCTGAATTGCTGGCAGTGTGGTTAACTAATGCACTTTCCTTGCTTGCTGGCCCTCCCAGCCACAGCCCCCTCCCCGGCCAGCTAGCTCGGTGGCTCTGTCCATTGTTGCTGGCTGACAGGTGTGTAAATGAGTGATTAATGTCTCCTCACCACCCTGCAACCGAACCGCTCGCTCTGAGACCAGCTCAAGGGGCTATTTCTCCCGGCCGCGGCCCTCCCTGTCGAGGAGACCACCACCACCCCCGCCCCACCCTCCGCTCCCCCGACAATAGGGAGAGCTCCAGCCCATCTGTGCACAAGTAACTTTGTGCCTCGGCTGTGTGGTGGTGGCGGGAGGAGCAGCCCCGACTGGCAGACCCCTCGATGCCAGGCTCACGGAGGAGGGAGGCGAGGCGGCAGTCTGCACCGGGCTGGGCTCTCTCCAGCTCTGAACCCGGCACCTGGGCTGCGTTGTCGACCCACACCCAGGCCTGACCCCGGCGGTGGGGGGGGGGTGTAGCTGTCGTTGTAGAATGAGTGGCGCAGGGGCTGCGGCGGGTAGTCCCGCTGCCTCCTAGCGCCGGAGACCCTGGTTCGATCCTGGCCTCGGCATCTGCCTGCCTGGAGTTTGCACGTTCACCCTGTGACTGGGTGGCTCTCCCCTGGGGTCACTCCGGTTTCCCCCCTGATGTGTCCAACTGAATTTTATTTTGTAGTAATGGAGAAGGTAACATATAGGAGCAGAATAAAGCCATTTGGCCCATCATAAAATCTGCCCCACCATTTCACTCTCCAGCCCCAATCTCCTGCCCGCTCCCAGTATCCCTTCATGTCCTGACTAGCGAGAATCTATCAACCTCTGGCTTAAATACGGCCGATGACTTGGCCTGGACAGCCGCCTGTGGCAGTGAATTCCACAGATCCACTACTCTCTGGCTAAAGAAATTCCTGCTCATCTCCGTTCGAAATGGGCCTCCTTCTATTCTGAGACTGTGTCCTCTGGTCTTGGGAAACATCCTCTCCACATCCACTGTATGGAGGCCTTTGAACATTCGATAGGTTTCA